>NC_136523.1:13182678-13335178 GCF_053919585.1 Euprymna scolopes | reverse complement strand
CGGCCATCTTCTCCCCGTCAAATTTTTAAAACTCTTTATTCATTTATTTACTCATCTATTTACTTATATGTATATATACATATATATGTGTTTATATGTGGGTGTGTTTGTTGTGTGTATATATATGTATGTACATGTGTAATTGTATGTATTCATATATATGTATGTATATACATGTGTACGTATTGAGCTTGGCATTCTTCTCAATTCGTTTGCTTCCTTAAATGACTCCTGCTGATAATTTAATTCTTAAGTAATAACTTGTATATTTCAGGTGACCACTTTTTTGCTTTAAATTTGGCGCCATATCAATGTTGTCTGAGTCATTTTGACATTCTCTTTTCTATTCTAAAATTAACTCAATCACTATTCAATTTTTCTTCTTCACACATTTTTTCTTAAATCAGCCCAGCCTTGACAGTCGTGTTTTCTTTTTTCTACGCACATCTTATCTTTCCTTTAATAATATTATTTGAACTCATTCCTTTTTTCCTTGTGAATTATCCCACGATTCCCTTGGATTTTACTTGTGAAAATGGAAATTTAATCAACTATTTTGGATCTGACCGTTATTGGATATTTCACTTTTCACCAGACTATCCATTCACGTGAAATCACCTTTTTCTTCACGCTATTCTCTCTGCTTCACTATTTGTTACCAAATAAGATCTATGGCTTACTTGTAGTTTCATTAAATACTTTTGCAAGCAAAATCCGATCCAGCATTTTACTAAATCCTACCCACTTAATTTGTGCTTACTTTTTTTAAAATTAAATATGTTTTAACTCTTTTTTTCAAAGTGATTGTAACATGTTTTATCAACTACTTGTTCTTATATATATATATATATATATATATATATATATATATATATATATATATATATATATATAGCCAGGCACTTTTAAATTTTATTACTGTTTTCAAAAATTACATTGTCAATTTTTGGCTGTTTTACTCTTATATACAATGCTTCCAGTATTTTTAGTCTTTTACGTTTCGATTCATATGAATGATTTTCGTGTTTTCAAATAAGATTTTTCTAAAATGGGAATGTAGGCAGCCATGTTGTTTTAGGTGTTGGCATATCTGAAACGTGTAGGGTTAATCGCCTGAACAAAGTGTTGAGCCAATGTTGCTACTATTTTTTTTTACTGTTGGAGATGTATTCTCCCAAAAATGTTAAAAAGTCAATTTTTAAAACAAAAAAGACAAATCTCTGCCCCAAAGAATTTTAAGCACTCATTTGCCAACATCTATCTATCTGATGGAGTGTTGAAACAATTATATAAGTAAACGGACCGATTGGGGAAGGGGGGATTTTTGGGGTGTTTTTTACTTATGTTCACCCCTTACAAAGCATATCGCCATTTGGACATAAGGGCAATGTCTAGGAAAGATTAACAAGATATTTGTTTATGTTGCATTTAAACTTCTGCATATCAGTACAGCCAGAGAAGCAGACAGCAGGAAGGGAATTCCAAAGTCTAGCTGTTCGAGGGAAGAAACTTTTAGCTTTCTGGCATTTAGGGACGTCAGCAATGAAGGGGTGAGATCTTATTGCTAAGCGGTTTTGTCGAGGATATGCACGTGTAGGGGGTACAAGTGAAGTGAGTTCATCAGAACACATTCCATTAAAATATTTGTAAAGCAGGCAAAGTGGTGCAACATTGCGGCGATGAGACAGGGGCTGGAGCTTAGTTGATAAAGTGGGACCGATTAGATTGACAACAATTTTTTTTTTACTTTATCTAAGAGGGAGAGACTAGTGGTAGATGCATCAGCCCAGATGTGGCAACAATACTCTATGCATGAGTGAATGGTGACCTTGTAAAGGTACAGGATACTCTCAGGTGTGAGTAGTCTTCTAGCTCGATAGAGGGAACCCAGCTTCTTTGCAGCAGCCTTTACAATGTCCTCTATGTATTTGTTCCAGTTCATATTGCTCGCAAATGTTAAGCCGAGAAGTTTGAAGGTAGAATTCTCATGTAGGGTGCAGTCTGTCATGGATATAGCGGGTTGGAGAGGCGTCTTGTCATTGTTAAAGGAAAGCAGTTTAGTTTTACTAGCATTAAATGTTACCATCCATTTGCGGTCCGATTCCAATATAGTCTGGAGGTCATTTTCTAACAATTCTGCCATCGTCTTAGATTTATGTACATCTGTTTTCCCCTCGTGCATATTATATCGCGTTGTATCATCAGGAAATATACCCATCTCGGGCACAATCTTATCAGAGAAGTCGTTTATAAATATCAGGAATATTAATGGTCCAAGGATCGACCTCTGAGGCACCCCCGTATTAATGTTATTGTACGTCCGTCAATTACCACCTGTATGCTTCTATTGTCTAAGAAGGGTCTAATTATATTTAGTATACGTACCGTACGATTTAATTTTATAGCATTTCATTGGCAGCTCTTTATGCCAGACTTTGCCAAAGGTATTGGATATATCAAGGGCTACAGCACTGGCTTAGCCCACCTTATCCAGTACGTGTTTTGGGTTAGTTGTAGAGTTGTCAGCTTGGATATAGCTTGGGCTCTTTTACGCCCGGAGAGCTGAAGAGCATTTACGTGTACATGATATAAAGACGAGCGAAAATAACTTTGAATTGCGATTCCGATAACCACGCTGTTACGAAACATAAATAAAATTGTGAACAAAACTTTTGTCTGATTAACATGTGTTGAGTTTCAAACCAAGTCATATGTTGGAGGCATCTTAGTTCCAACCTCAATAAGAGGAGAGTAAATTAACGTCCAGAAGAGGCGACGAAACTGTTTTTTGGTTTAAAGAAGTGTACCCTGTCAGATTAATAATGTAATCAATGTACGTGAGATCATTGCCAAGGCTGCTGCAAAGAAGGTGGGCTCTCTCTATCGTGCTAGAAAGTTACTTACGCCTGGAAGTATCCTGTACCTGTAAGTCACCAGTCGCCCATGTATAGAGTACTGCTGTCACATTTCGGCTGGTGCATCTGCTACTAGTGTCTTACTCCTGGACAGGGTCTGAAAGAGAGTCGTCAACCTAATAGGTCCTGAACTGTCATCTAATCTTCAGCCCCTGTCCCATCGACGAAATGTTGCATCCCTCTGCCTGTTTTACAAGTATTTTAATAGATGCTCTAACGAACTACAAGCCCTTGTACCCTTATCTACGAAAATACCCCCGACAAACCCGACAAGCAGCAAAGTCCCACCCCTACACAGTCGAGATCCCTAGATGTAAGAAATCCTTTTACTCTAATAGCTTCTTCCCCAGAACTACAAGACTTTGGAATTCTCTTCCGGTTTCCTGCTTCCCCAACTGTACTGACATGCAGAAGTTCAAGTGTAATGTGAACATATATCTTACTGCTAAACTCCCTACATAGTACCCCTGCAACTTAGGTTCATGACATCAAAGTGGCTGGGGTGAAAATGTAATAAAAAATGTAATAATAAAAATCATGAATACTGAAACTGTGTGATTGAAAAATCCCCCCCCCCAATTTTTTTGTATCACAATAAATAGCCACCACAGCAAATGAGGGACAAGGAGGATGGAAAAACCAAGAAGTGAAGGCGCTAGCCAGACCCCCTTTCCTATGGCTTTGTCAGGCCATTGATGAAATATACATTTTGGAACATTTTTCTATATGTACTGTGAATTGTACATCTTTTAATTACCAGGAAAGAGGGACACTTTTACGATTCTCCATAAAATTTCTGAAATCTATTTTTATTTGGCTATTAAAAGATAAATTTGATTGGATGAGTTTTTCCTTGGCATTTGAGGCGACTTTAATGTCGGGGAATGCGGATCCTAAAATGAAAATAACTTCGTTTTTTTTACATTAAATGATTGTTGTACAAATTGGCTGACTCATTGAGGTTAGTCGTTAGATTGGCGAACGACTTCCGATTTTTTTCTTTTCTCTTTTATCAGTAGGAAATACTATCACTGTAAGAAACATTGTAATGCAGCCAAAACAGTAATTACCTTTGTAAGACTAAAAAAAAAAAAAATTGCCAATTGATCCGAATGTGTTCCGTTGTCCCAAAGAGGCGGCATCAATATATTAATAGGATAACGAGTGTGCTATTTATTTTGTGTGTCACGCTTCCATCCTGTTGAATATCGTTTAATTATTATGAACTTCCATTTCTTGTAATGAATAATTTTACCAAGAATTCTTCATAAGTTTTGGTTTCGATTTTGATTATAGTTGAAGGGACTCAAGTTATGGTTGGTTGGTTGGTTGGTTGTTTTTGTTTTACGGCATATCAACCCTTTTCAGGTTATTTAATGCCGAATCCAAATATTTGGAAGAAAATGTTTTTAATAGAATATGAATATATATTTTAAAGTCAGTTTCTATTTAACCCATAATTGGGACCCTAACAGGTACTACTACACCGGGTCAGAGTGGACCTGGGAGCAATGGCAAATAAAGGGTGGCTCCACACTCCCCAAAGCCCGCAAGCTGGGGGCTCACTATTGGATATTGTTTAAGGTCATATCCAGGAACACTCATGTTATATATATATATATATATATATATATGTATGTATATATATATATATATATATATATATATATATATATATACGCGTTCCCTTTTATAGATATCTATCTATATATCTATAAAAGTGAACGTGTCTGTCTGCGTGTGTATGTGTGTGTCTGTGTACATTTCCCTAAGCAATAACTCTGACAATTTTTAGTCTACAGACTCGAAATTTGATATACAGTGTACTAAGATTTGAGAAAATCTATGTGATCGGTTTTTGGCCAGAAATTTGGCTGTTAAGGGGTCAGAGTTCAACGATTTGAACACTGAGAACTTTACCGAAGTCCTCCGACAATTTTGGGTCTGAACACTTGAAATTTTAGATAAAGGTTTCTTGGACAGGGATCTAACAATAACTTTATTTGAGCCCCAAATAATAAATTTTAAGAGGTCATAATAGAGATCAAAGTTTAAAAAATTGACCGTTTTCTTTTCTTTTTTTTTTTTTTTGCTCAGCATACATCTCCAAACACCCGGGCAACGCCGGGCTCTTATGCTATTATATCTATAAAAGTGAACGCGCACGCGCGTGTGTGGTGTGTGTGCGCGCAATAACTCGGAATTTGATATACAGGGTACTGAGATTTGGGAAAATCTTTGTAATCCGTTTTCCGCCAGAAATTTTGCTTTTAAGGGGGTCAAAGTTAAACGATTTGGCCTTTGAGAACTCTACCAAACTCCCCCGCCAATTTTGGGTATAAACAATTGAAATTTTAGATATAGGTTTCTTGGACATGGATCTAACTTAATGACGTGATTTGAGCCCAAAACAATAAATGTTAGGGGTGTAATTTTTTTTAAAATGACTGCTTTTTTTTTTATTCAACGTACACCTTCAAACACCCGGGCAACACCGGGATGAAATGATTGTATAAATATAAAATAAAAAAGCATGAAATAGTTAGGATGTTTTCGTGTGAACTTAAGTCGAATAATAATTCAATGAAAAATGCTACGTATTTTAAACGCTTTTTATATAAAATGGCTGACTCATTTTGGTTTAACGTTAAATGATCGTACAATTTCCGTTTTCTTCTGTTTGTCGTAAACATAATAAACAGGGTGTAACGTGAATACGCAGAAATAAACCGAACTATTTTAACAATAAATTATTAATCTATGAACTAGCATGACCTGTGGAAATTCCAGGGAAAAGCTGATTCATATGTAATATATTGATGTTCGAATGCTGTATACATTCAGCGTAAATGGAGACGCTCTAATATTATTGTAGCTATTTTGTTAAAACTGTAAAAGTATTTATCTTAGCTTGCAAGGACGCCCGGCGTAGCCCGGTAATAAAATACGCTTAAACATATTTTATTTTTTGCAGATTTCTTATATATTATTATAGAATTAATGTTCTATAGATTTTTTTATATTATAAAGTTGCGATTTAAAATATAAAAAAAAATATATCTATATGACTTGGGATCATCAGCTTTAATCGAAACCGAATCTCAAACTTATATATATATATATATATATATATATATATATATATATATATATATATATATATATATATAACTACTTCATTTACTCACTCTCTAGGACTCTTCAGGCTTATGTGCGAATTTTCTGGTTGTCTGTCGTTTTTATATACGCGCCTTCTATTGAGATTTTAGTTAGCCGATCAGCTTTCTAGTATCCACCGCGCCCTTCCTATCAGCCAATGAACATGCACTTATCTGACAAAGGCCTATTTGACCTCTGGTTGACCTGTTCCTTTGTGTGTGCTCTATTTAGCCTGGATATCTAGTTTTAAAACTAGGTTAGCGTTTTTTTATATTAGTTGATATATTAATATATATATATATATATGTACATACATATAGGCACATATATATGCATATATATACATACATATATGTGTGATCGTTTATGTATATTCATGTTTCTTTAATTTATTTATTTCTTTATTTTCTATTAATTTTGTTAGTTTTAAAACTATTTTGTATCGCTATCCTAGAGTAAATTTAACTTGTGAACACAGTTGTTCGTTATTTCTCTTCTACAGTTTAATAGATGTTGGGGTTCTTTAAAGTACATGATAGCAAATTTTTCATGAAGGCATAATCTACATGGGTCGTCTAGGTCTCTTCACATGGTAACTTGTCTTATTATTTTCCATTCGACTACCGGCGAATGCCCGCTTTCCTTGAGTTCCCAGTAGAAACGAGATCAAGAGAACCACACAGGCTAGATTCACTTTCCATCATTCTGCGAGACATCTTGAAAGTGAATTCGTCTAAAACAAGTACCAGTCTCCCCTCCAAGACGAGAGATTTCCAGATGGACCAACATCGTAGACGCAGAAGGTATGTCTGAAAATACATGTATCACACACACACACAGTTAGACAGAACAACTAGACGGTCACACAATGTTAACCCTGATTAGATCACACACGACATTAACACTAACTAGACGATCACACACAATCTCCTTTATGATACAACAAATATATGATATACGTCATCTCTTCTAACCCCTTATTAGAAATAGCAACACAACACGAATAGGCTACTATATGGTTGACTATTATAGAAAACTAATCATATATAATGATAGAAGATGTATCGAGACACAGGAACGGGTATGATTGATCTGGCATAATGATGATCCATTAAAATTGTGGGGTCTGCGTACGCGCCTGGTCCACAAAGTATGAAAAAAAAAATTTAAAAATAAACGTCTACAAGCGTTTTTGATATAGGTGTACATATTAATACTTTGATAAGTATGTTTTAACTTAAAATAGGATGGTATAATAAAATTATGGCGTCTGCGTTTGCGCCTGGCCGCCATAGAATGGAAATAGGCACAAACTTTAATAAAGACTTTTCATATCTATCTCCGTAAGTATACTTTGATAATAATGTTTCAGTTTTAAGAAATATGGTATAATAAAATTATGGGGGTATTCGTTCGCGCCTGACGTCCATGGAATGGAAATATGTTTTTTAATATAGATGAACAGAATATTGTGATAAGTGTTTCAGAGTGAACAGGTATGGTATAATAAATCATGGCGTTTATCTATTTTATTTTTACTTTCATCATATTTTGCTTTGGTTTTGATACCCCCAAATTCGAAGCTATCTCTTTACAACCCTTCCTTTTCATAACCTATCATACTTGCATAAATCAGAGTCCATTTTCTGTAAGCTGTTTTTGTAACCCAGTCAACGACGGGTACTTTTGCTTATATATATATATATATATATGAGTAAAAATACACATTTATAATTTCAGCCCAGAATTGGAAGGACTTAAGGATTTTTTTTCCTTTTTTACTCGCATGTGGTCTGTAATCGTTTTTCTTCTACATTTTTCCTACAAAATCCTGATGATGTCCCCTGAAATAGGGACGAAACGTTGATTACTATTTTATTAATTCTCGGTTTTTCTTTCTCAAATAATATATATATATATATTTATATATATATACATATATATATATACACACACACACACATATATATACATTTGTGTGTGTGTGTATATGTATATGTATATATACAGGGTGGTCAAAAAGTCAGGTAACATGTTAAAGGTAGAAAAAACAATATGATCCATTATAATCTCTATTCGTTTAATATTATTTGTTTAAATATTTGAGTGTAATATATAAACTACCCCTCCTGATTTCTGGCTTTGGGGCTATGTAAAGGATAGCGTTTATGGCAAGAAGCCTGATACAATAGCGTTACCTGACTTTTTGACCACCCTGTATATATTTGTGTGTGTGTGTGTGTGTATATATATATATGTATATATATATATATATATATATATATATATATGTGTGTGTGTGTGTGTGTGTGTATGTATACTTGCTGCCAGCCTGACGTTGCCCGCTTAAACATTATATGTTAATTTATGCAGATTACGTATGTATTATTATAGAATTAATCCTTTCTTGATTATTATATATTAGGAGGAATAATGTCCCTGAAAAATAGCTACTCGTCTGTTTGGATGTAATTTTGTGTCGATATTTGCACTGGTGAGATTAAGCGAAGTAAGTCATATGGTGTCCGTTTTATGCATAGTTATGGATTAATAGGATTAATATAGATTAATATTTGATAATAAACACAAATGTAATCATTTTCACCATTAATTTTGCATAGAGCAAGTCAATAGTTTATAACTTTTACCATATCTTTTATGTTTCATTATTTCACAGTTATGTAAAGTTAGATATTAAAGACAAAGTTTTAGAAGCCTGTTCGAATTTAATCAGCTCATCTATCTAGGATAAATATTTTAATACTTTTATCACTATGTGTCACTGCGAACTTTCTACACATTACGTTATATCCTGACACCCAATACCATTGTCAACTTAAATTTTAAATAGTTTTTCCATTGGTCTCTTTGTGTAAAAAATGTGTTCGAAAAAGCTATCCAAATCCTATCACCTAATCAGACTAACAGTAATATTTTACGATTTCATAAATACGTGTCACTGCAGACTTCATACCCATTGCGTTACATTCTGACATTGTTACTTTAAATATTAATATTGAATAAGTTTTTCGCCGGTCGTTTTTTCAAGGGCAAACGAAATGAAGATTATGAAAAAGGTGCACGAATCCAAACAGCTCATCAGCTTGACAAATATTTTATTATTTTCATCAATACGTGTCACTGCGAACTTCCTACTAATTAGGTTATATCTTGATGCGTAACAACATTATAAAGTTAGATATTAAATAAGTTTACCATCAGTCACTTTGTGTAAAGACAAAGATTCGAAAAAGGCTGTTCACATCCAATCAGCTCATCTAACAGAAAGATGTTTTACTTCTTTTTACACTATGTGTCACTGCGGACTTCCTATCTATTCCGTTATATTCTGGCGTGTAACAACATTGTAGAGTTAGGCATAAAATCAGCTTTACAGAAGTCGCTTTGTGTATGATGAAAGAGTTTCGAAAAAGCTGTCTGAATCCAACCACTTGATCAGATTAACTGGTACATTTTACTATATGTATCACTACGTGTCACTGCGAACTTCCTATCAATTACGTAATATACTGAGATGTAAACCTAAATTGTAAAGTTTTAGTTTCCTATTGAATTTTATAATTTTCTGTTATATTTTTATTAACAAAGTGTTTTATTATTTATGTAGGATAAATAAAACCACGACAAGGCACAACAAGTCATGATAAATGGAATATATATTATATATTCTATTTCATCTGTATGTCTATATATAAGAAGTGTCTTTTTTATATGGGCACTTTTATTGATAGTAATCTCCTCCAGTTGAAATGCACTTGTTGAAGTGCACTTTATTATTTTCATCAATACGTGTCACTGCGAACTTCCTACTCATTACGTTATATCTTGATACATAGTAACATTATATAACTTTAGACACACGACGGTCCTCATCCATGAAATTTTTATTTGGTCAATCGACTCGGTTCTGATTTTCTTATTCCGCTGAATTGACAGAGTGCAAGCAATGGCGAATGGTCCAGAGTGTTAAAATTATGTAGATTAAGTGTAGACGACATGTCAAAATTTCACGTGCTACTTCACTTTATTACTCATAAGGCAAGGCACATCGCAAGTCAATCGTGTACACATTGTTCCTGATTTGAGATAGAAGATCATATAACAGGTATTTCCAAGATTCATGAATGTGAGAACCATGAAGTACCAACCTTGCCTTCACATTTTCGCCAAGTTTCAGAAAAATCTAATGGATAGGGAAAAAGTTATGGGGGTAAACAAGTGTCATTTTGTTTTCAATTCTGCAGCATTTGTGACCATTTTTGAGCTCCTGGAAAAGCCGAATCCCAGGAAAATGGGCAAACCATGTAGCTTCACGCCTTAAGACGTGTATATTTGAATTCAGCACCATGGAAAACTACTATATAGACATACAAATCAAGTTCTTGAGTAATAATAAAAAAGAGCTCCAAAAGGGCATGTTTTTAGCCCTAAAAGTCCCAGAGGTACGCGAACCAGAATTTTGCCACGGTCATCCATACTGAATTTATATTAAGAACAATGGCCTTCACATTTTGGCCAAGATTCAGAAAAATCTAATGGATTGATCAAAAGCTATGAGGCAAAAAGTGCAGTTTCAGGCCTTAACACATGTATATTTGAGTTGACCACCGTGAAAAACCATTTTATAGTACGACATATCAAGTTTTTGTTGAGAAATATGAAAAAAGAGCCACAAATAGAGGCGTTTTTAGCACTAAAAGTCCACGGGGTCGTGAACCAAAAATATAAAAAAGAGCTAAAAAAAAGGCATGTTTTTTAGCCCTAAAAGTCCCAGAGATATGCGAACCAGAATTTTGGCAGAGTCAACCATACTGGATTTATATTAAGAAAAATGGGCTCCTCATTTTGGCCAAGTTTTAAAAAAATCTAATGGATTGATCCAAAGTTATGGGGCAAAATGTATCATTTTGGGCCATTCGGGGCATTTTTGACATCTTTTGAGCCCCTGTTTTTAAGAATGTTTAAGTGTGTAAAAAATAAATTAATTAAATACACAATTTTAAAAGAAGAACCTCTATTTACCAAATAAATGTGAAAGTGATATTACTAAACCTTATTACAACAGTCTAGAACGACTGTCTTTAAGAAGATGTTAACAGCTAATTCATTAATGGAGTGCTCCAATCTTATAAATTTTCCTAATGTCTGTCTGTAGGTGTGCGTGTGACGCGGTTTATCCCAGCCTACAGGCAATCCACCTAGGCAAGTAAGGTACCGAAATGAAGCTTATGACCCAGCGGACGTTTTAGTGATATTTATATTCAGTGCAAAAAAAAAAAAATGCAAAAAATGCAAACAAATAACGATTTACTAAACAACGTTTTATTTACTGGATATTTTTCCGGTATTCACAGGAAGTTATTATCTCCCTTATTCAGTTCGATTTACTGTGTGTGTGACACCGTTTGTCTCGGCCTACCAGCAACCCACCCAGGCAAGTAAAATACCGAAATGAAGCTTATGACCCAGCGGATGTTTTAGTGATATTTACATCCATGTTTGGTGCATGGAAATGCAAAGACATGCAGAAAAATGCAAACAAATAACGATTTACTAAATAACGTTTTATTTACTGGATATTTTTCCGAAAATTTATTTGTATTAAAAATAGCTGTATCCATCTGATTTAAAATAGCTGTATCCATCTGATTTAAAATAGCTGTATCCATCTGACGTTGCCCGGGCATCGTCACACTTTCACTATTGTTTTTGATTTTAATAAAAAGTATAAAGTATTTTCAAAATTTAATTTTAATGTTATGATATTATTTGATCATTAAATTATTAATAGAACCAAATCTATATATTCCAGCTTCTTTGAATCTCAAAAACTGATGCTCGAGTGATGAAAGATGTCCAAAAAGCAAGATGGTCCAAAAACAGTCTGAAGCACTCCACACGTTTCTCTGGCATTTTTTCCCAAGTTTAGAAAGAATTTTATTGCATATCGTTCTTCTAAAGCGTTCCCACGTCCAGATTGCATTTTTTTTTAATTCAGCAAAATTCAGGCTTTAGTAGGGTGCATTCCAATTCCTGCTGTAGCTGTGCATTTGAACCTGAAACCGTAAAAATTGATCAGCCATCTCATAAGATGTATAGTAATAATCTATTATATATATAAAAGTGAACGTGTATGTGTGTGTGTCTGTGTGTGTATCTGTGTACATTTTCCTACGTAAAAACTCTGTCAATTCTCAGTCTACAGACTCGAAATTTGATATACAGGGTACTGAGATTTGGGAAAATGTTAAAATCCGTTTTCGTCCAGAAATTTGACTGTCAAGGGGTCAAAGTTCAACGATTTGACCTTTGAGAACTCTACCAAACGTCTCCGACAATTTTTGGCTCTAAACACTTGAAATTTTAGATATAGGTTCCTTGGACATGGATCTAACTTAATAACTTGATTTGAGCCCAAAACAATAAATGTGTTAAACTCATCGATTTTTTTTGTGTGTATGTTGATACAACTCCAAACACCCGGGCAACGCCGGGCTAAAATGCTGGTATACTGAATTTTCAAGAGTCTACGACAATTTTAAGTGCTCGTACAAAAGAAGTCTTGAAATTTTTGAAGGCACCTCGTATTTCTCATTCCACATTTTTTCGCAAGGATTACATGGTTAAATGTGTCTGCACTTCCTATTTTGTAACGACCGTGAAGCCGAAGAATGCACGTCTTCAAAAGAAACGTGAAATGTACCTGAAATGTTTTTGAAAATAAAAATGGTTGACTCATTTAGGTTGGCCGTTAGATAAATGCCTTTTTCCGGTTTCATTCAGTGTAAGTATGCATGCGTTTATGCCCTACGTAAAACGGCGAAGAAAGAATCGGAAAACGGAAGAGACTAAATAAAATGAAAGCGTAATAAAACGAATGATAATCTATCAGGACGAATGAGAAAAAAAAAAAACGAAACAAAAAAAAACTCAAATAAAATAGAATCAATGAAAAACTAAAGACGAGGAAAGATGTACGGGTTATAAAAAACAAAACAAAAAAAAAAACAAATACAAACTTAATAAAAATAAAACGTATAAAAATATAAATAAAATATAACTAAAACGAATGAAAATATAAAAATGCTGGACTTTTTAAAGTTTCGATTTTTTTTTTTTTTAGTTCAGGATTCCTTATTCGTATTATTTGGATTAATCGGACTAATTTTTTCATTTTGAGTGTGAGTTTCACAACGTTTCAGTCGATGTAACCACCGACTTTCTTCAGGTGTATCTTGTCGAACGCTGGAGTGTTTCTGTCGAAGGACCCGTAGCGCAGTGGTTAGAGAACTTCGGACAATCACTTGTAAAAGTTATATTCTCCTGAAAGTTGAAGGTTCAATTCTCAATGTGGGCGACCGAGAAATACAATTGCAAATTACTTAGGATTTATATCCAGGAATAGTTGACAAAACAAGAGCATACTACCCTCGTAAAGTAAATAAAGTGTTCCGTTCGATACTCCCGTCCAATTTGCACTTTCTCAACTTTAATTTTAGTATTAAGTTCTCTCCCACCGCAAGATCTGTAAATTAGAAAAGTCAGTATTCTGACTCTACAAAAGATGACTGTTCAGTCCGTCGTCATTCCCCGGAGACTGTTCTTGCGACTGTCTGCATGCAACGTGTGATACGCGTAAAAAAAGTAACAGAACGTATTTTCCGAGAAAACTCCGATTGCCCCCCCCCCTCTACTCGCCCAGCGATGCCTTTCGGGTTAAAATAAAATTGACATTTTTGTGCTTATCAAAAAAAAAAAAAAAAAATTGATGCCTTGGCTTTTTATAAAACATTCTGAAAAGTTGTAACTAACTGATTTCTATATAATTTTGTTTGTGTTGCGTGATAACTATTTTAGGGCTAAAAAAAAGCACATTTTTGGAACTATTTTACCATATTTGTCCAAAATTTTCTGTGTATGTCTATTTAGCAGTTTTGCATGGTGCTAAACCCAAATTTTAATATGTTAAGGCCTCGGAGATTTATCGTTATTTCGATGGCAAGTGCTCGTCTGAGCTTCAATCTCTGGTCTCCTCCCTCGCCAATCGTTCATGATAAACACCCGTCTAGCTGAAACCACTGTCAATAATTTTCCCCAATCTGTATCTGTGCCTTAATTAAAAGGTAGATTCTATGAACAAAGCTTCTTTCTTAGAAGTGCACGCCTGTGAAACTCTCTTCCGTTTGCCTGTTTCCCACCTGACTACAACTTGGATGTCTTCAAGTCCAACATAAACAAATTCCTGATGAACCGCCCCCTTAAGTAAGACACTTTATCAAATCTCCAATACTAACGACTACTACGATACTATCCCATTGATTACTGTACACGCAATAACCCTTATCCTCGAGTGGCTTCCGGGCCTTGATTAATGGTGACCTCCATGTAAAAAAAATGTGAGAGGGGCAAATGATCGACTTATTCATTGTTTTTTTTTTTTTTTTTTGCATAGTGCAGAACTCAAATTTACTTATGTTCAGGCCTAAAACTGCACCGTTTGTTTATTTTCATCAGGATTTGATTCGCCTGGAAATTTGGGGGGGGGCTAAAAGGGGGGGGCGCAAATGCTGAACTTAGTCATTTTCTTATGCCTCGTTCAGTGTGCATTCACGGGGGACCATGTATGCTTCACTTCTTTTTATTTCGAATTATTTACTCAAGTAAAAATGCTAAATTTTTACTTGATTACTAAATTTAAAATCCTATATCTTTCATAGTATTTTAAGTTAAATTCACTTCATGGATTTTTAGTCGCGTGCAAGCGACTCTATAAGTCACTCCGTCGGTAGGTCGGTCTGTCCGTAACACTTTTGTGATTGGCCTTTTTGGTTAAGATCAAAGGTCTGTTCTTAATAGATGCTGTTCTTAGCTTTTTAAGTTTTTCTTGGCCTTTTGGCGAAGATCAAACCAAATTTGAATACGTGTTCCCCGCCTAGGTGTGGAACGCGCAGTTCCGTAAAGTAAAATTTAACAAATAGCCTCTCAGCTAGCTGAGTGTGTGTTCCCTCCCTCCTTGATTAGGAAGCCTCCAAGATCCCCACCCCCTCCTACTTGCAATTTTTGTTTTCACCCCCTCCTCTAAATTTCACCTATCTTGGAGAGAAAGAAATACAAACTAACCCCCATTCCTTACCTACAAAATTTTCTTTTCTCCATTCCCCCGCATCTAGAGGGCATCCCCACTTAGATACTGCCCCGCAGAAGCGAGGTTCCTTTTACAAACCTAGTGGTACGGGCAGTCTACCAACTAGACAACATTGGGAGCGTCCTACTAATCACCCCCACCTCCCCCCACCGCTCTCGACACAAATGAATTATTGTACCATTTTTATTGTTATCTTTTTTTGTTTTTACATGTCAATAAAAAATGTTTTAAAAATTGGGAGTTAAGTAGGATGTCCCCCAGTATGAAAGGGTGAATGCGGTATTATGGTGAATGATACAAGCTGGGAGAAACTTTTGATTTTGTTTAGTTCTGGAGTGACAAGTATGACCAACGACACCCACAATCCCCCTCTTTTGAGTTGGCCATGTGCCTAAGTTTTTTTGTTCAGTGTTGATTTTCAATGTATTTTTAACATGAATAAAGGATTTAATATCTCAAAGTGTAGTATATGTTCTCTGATACATACACCGCGCTAGGCAGTGCTGTTCTGGCGACATATTCTCGTGCCCGGAACACCTGATGAGCTTGTTGGGTAGCGTCCTGTCCGCACCGCCACTTGGTCTGTTTTTCTCTGCTCTCCCCCCTCACGGGGGGATCCGAGCTGATGAGTTACGACCTTCCCGCGAGGGAGGGTCAGAAACACTTTCTCTCTTCCCTCCACTAACTTTCCACTCCCTCTCTCATTTCTATCTCCCCTCTTGCCGCCTTTGGCGCCACATCTTTTTGGCGCCAAAGTCGGCTCCCCACTTTAGACACCGACTCCACGTCACTCATTTTGGCGATTTTCAATACAGGGAAGAGAGCTTTTTTTAAAAAATGGACACCCAGCCCGGGGGCCACCAATACAAATACCACAGGAAAAACTACTCCCCAAGAGGACGACTCCCCAACAGTGGGAGCAAAAAGGAATGGGGCATACCGCCCGGATAATAAACTGAAGGACGCCCCGCAAAAGGGAGAAAACTCACCAGCAGCTCCCCAAGAGAGCGACTCCCCACAAAGGGGAGAAAAACAATGTTGTACGGGGCATCCCGCTCTGACAACAAAAATCAAGAGGCAGTAGCCCCAAAGGACGATAAGGGGGACAGTGCTCGCCAGGAGAGCTACTGCCCCAAAAGGAGAGCAAATCAAGAAAACGATGGGGCATACAGCCTGGACCTCCTCAAAACAAAAGGAGCAAAAGCTGCCAAGGACAATAAAGGGGACAATGCTCCCCAGGAGGCCGACTCCCCAAAAAGGGAGGCGTTTCCTGGAAGAAGCATAGAGCAAGGAGAGTCGGTCCCAAAGGAAAGCGGAAAGGGGAATGCCCCCCAAAATAGCAACCCTTCCACAAAGGAACAGCAAGAACAGTCCAACCTCACCAAAGATACAACACCAACAAGAGGGTCTGCATGGGGGAAGACTGTAGAGAAGCAACTGTCCCCTCAAGAGTATAGAGACTTGTACTTGACCAAGTACAGACAATACATGGAGGGGACAGAAATTAAGCAGAGCCAGGCGCTTGGGAGGCAATCGAAGGCAGAGTCCTCTCCCTCATCATCTCCGATATGCCGGAAAACCGAATCCTAGGGATGAAACAGGAAGACATGGCGGGGCTCCTACACAAGCTAAAACTCCCAGTACTATGCCTGTACCAGAGGAGCTACGCCATGTGGGACATCCTCCTACCCACCAAGGAAGATGCGGAGAGACTCTCCCTATAAGAAATTAAGCATAGGCGAATAAAACTAAAGCCCGAATACCAGGGCAGGACAAGGACCCGGGTGCAGGTATTCAATGTACCTATGCAATTATCAGCAGAAATCCTGGGATCCTTCTTCACACAGTTCGGCGAGGTGGAAAAAATAACCTCAGTGCGATCGAAAACTGGTATGCATTTGGGAAGCTACACTGTAGCCATGAGGCTAAAGAAAGATGGCTTCCAGGCTATACCAGCACAGCTGACATTTAAGGAGGCAACTATGACGGTGGTGGTGGAGGGCCGTTGTCCGCACAGCTGGTTCTGCCAAAAGCAGGGCCATATGGCTAAGAGCTGCCCTCAAAGGTCAACTCCTACTCGAGTGACACTAAAGGCGGTCCCAATCTCTGAGACAGCACCAGTATCGAGACAGCACCAGTGTCCAAACAGGCTGTCACAACTCATGCAACCGGAGCACCAACCCCAGCACCGAGGAAACCCAACACCACGCAGGAGGCCAAGGGGGAGGAATGGAGAACGGTAATGAGGCGGAAACGGAAGCCCACAATCCCATCTGCCACCGTCCCACCACCAACCCAACAACTGAGGTGGCAACAACAACAATAGCCTCCACAACAGTCGCAGCAACAGCCACAGCAGCAGACACAGTAGCATCAGCAGCAGCTGAACCAGCCGTTGAACCAGCCGCAGCACGACAGCAGCTGCCGCGGCCAATTCCACAACCAATGCCACAAAAACAGCAGCAGCCGAGGCAGCAGCAGCAGCCAGAACAGGAGCAGCAGAAACAAAAACGGCTGCAGCAACCAGAGTAGCAACAGCATCAACCAAAGAAACAGCAATTAGAGGAGAAGCAACAACCAACGATCCCCACACCAATTGAGACAGGGACCAAGCAAAGAAAACTGCTCCTCTGAGGATGAATCCGTTAGCGAGAGGGAGAGGAATTCAACCTCATCACCCCACCGGTTCATTCAAAAGAATAAAAAAGAAAAGCAAAAGAAGGAAAGGGAAAGAAAACGCAGCCCCCACTCCCTGTGAGCATACACCACCCCTAACAACAACACAACCCACTTCCACCCCCAAAACTGCACCAACACTAGATACCGCACCAACACCAACAGCAGACACCACACAGACACTCGTCCCCACACCAATGCAAATTGAGTCGCCATCCCAGAAAGAAAAGAATGAACCCGGGAGGGGGAGAGACACTTCAGATTTTCCCACTCCAACAGAGATTCCCGCCCTCGAAACGAGGAAGGAACTTTGTTTTGTAGACCCCCTGTCTGTGGAAATGGACTTACCACACCGGCAGAGAAAAAATTTTAAACCTCTGCTAGACTGCCAACAGATAGGGGGGGAAAGACGTTAATGTCCCCTCAAATTTCCCGGGCGCCCCACGGCTAATAACTTTCGTCAGGCTTCCAGAGGCCTGCAAGACCAACATGAGGACAATACTGGAGGCCGCTGAAGGGGCTGGTCCAGGAATTGAACTGATAAGGAAAAATGACCATTTCCTTGAAGAACTCACAAAACAATGAAAGGGAAGGGTTCCAGTGTTGTTCCATCCGTCACTCTATAGGGCACTTAAATTGACTTACCCTTTGGACATCGGCGGCATTGTGAGAGAAGGTCAGGACATGAAAATCCTGACCACCTTGAGCATTGCATACAACGTCGGTGTCCTTTTCCCGGCTGACTTCGGAGCTGAGTGTAACATACCTTAAGGTAGATACCATGGCTTTGAATTTGGCTAGTCTGAATGCGAGGGCTTGAGATCTTCGAGCCGGGCGGCTCGCCTCCGGCACGACCACTTATCCCTGGGAGTGGATGTGGCTGCGATTCAAGAGACGCATTTCGTTTCTTCTGTGGACTGTCAGGTGCTGGCCCAAAACTTTGAGGTTTTCTCAGCATATGGCAGCCCGCGGGGGAAGGGAGTCTCCTTGCTCGTTAAACGTACCCTGTCCGCAACGGTCGACGTTGTCCATAGGGATGCGGAGGGCAGGCTGGTCGTGGCAGATGTTGCCATAAAAGATTCTGTGTTTCGGGTGATTGTGGTTCATACGCCCGGCACTGCTCGTGAGAGGGTCTCATTCTTCAGTCAGCTCGACGCGTTTGTAGATTGTCGGAAGCGGGTAGTGCTAATGGGGGATTGGAATGCCATCTTAGACCCCGACATAGAGGAGGTAGGAGGCGGAGCTAGAGGGTCGGAGAGGTGCGAGTTCAGCCTGGCTGATCTGATGGCTAGATGCGGACTGGTCGACAGGTTTTGGGTCGAGCATCCGGGGCGGGAGATGTGGACGAGGACCAATAGCGTTTCCTCCTATCAAAATACCTATTTGGACAGGATGTTAGTTAGGAGAGGCGAAGTAGACTTCCTATCCTGTCCCACGTTCACTTGGCTAGGACAGACGGGCCATAAATTAGTTATGACCCGACTGAAGCTAGGAAATAGGCCTTAGTTAGCAGGGTACTGGAAGTTAAACACCTCCCTTCTGGAGATACCAGACTTCCGAGATCAGTTAAGAGAATTTATTAAAAAGGCACTAGTGGGGGCGGTTACCGGGAGTAAGTGGTGGTTAGGTCTCAAAGCCAAGATCAGAAGCTTCTCAGTCAAGTATGCCCAGCGCCTCGCACTAGATAAGGCCAAGACGAAGAAGCAGCTAGAGCAGAAACTAGCCCAGGCTACGGGGGAGGGTGATAGGGTTAGTCAGGAACTAGCTAAGCAGGACCTTCTGACGGAGGAGTTCACCCA
Organism: Euprymna scolopes; assembly: GCF_053919585.1. Classification (NCBI taxonomy): domain Eukaryota; kingdom Metazoa; phylum Mollusca; class Cephalopoda; order Sepiida; family Sepiolidae; genus Euprymna; species Euprymna scolopes. The sequence goes on along the minus strand of NC_136523.1, from coordinate 13,315,463 downwards.
TTGGTTTGCTCAGGGATCCACCCCAGGGCAAGTAACCAAGGAAGTGATCACATTGCTGAAGAAATGTGACGGGCATGGACGCGTGACGTGATGACTACAGGCCCATAACTCTGCTAAACACAGAGTTGAAGATTTTAGCCAAGATCTTGTCGAATCGGCTGCAGGTTGTTATCGACGAGCTGGTTGAACCGGAACAGAACTACGCTGTGAAGGGAAGATCGATTCAGTACAACTTGCCCCTGATCCGTACGATCCTAGAGGGGGGAATAGATGACGACACGGAAGCCGCGCTGATCAACTTAGATCAGTCCAAAGCGTTCGATAGGGTCGACCATCGTTTCCTGGCAACTGTCTTGAAGGCCGCCGGTTTTAAACCGGACTTATGCAAGTGGATACCCGTGATGTATCGACAGCCCACGGCTGTCGTGCAAGTCAACGGAAAGCGCTCGATCCCTTTATTATCTCTCGGTCCGTTCGTCAAGGTTGTCCGCTGTCGCCCCTGCTTTACGTCCGGCCTTGGTGCCTCTGCTCCGCAAGCTGAGACGTGGGGAGGAAAATTCGGCCCTGCGCGGAATGGCTCTGCCTGGCGGCTCAGCTGCCAAGGTATCCACGTTTGCCGATGATGTCACGGTCTTCTTGTTGAGCTTCAGAGACATTGAGATCGTGTTGGAGGCGCTTTCACAGTATGAAAGGATCACGGTGGCCAAGATAAACCACAGTAAGTCTGTCGGACTGCGGTTGGGCGCCTAGAGTGGTAACGCAAATTTCCCGGCGCCCTTCAACTGGACGGATGGCCCGGTTCAGATCGTTGGCGTGTGGTTCGGACCAGGTCTCTAGCTTGATAAGAATTGGTCGGAAGTACGGTCAAAGATGGAGGCTGCGGTCAACTCATAGCTTCCTAGGAAACTTTCCTTAAAGGGTAGAGCTGAGGCGTGCACTACATACGTCTTCCCTCTCATCCTTTACCGACTGGCCGTACTTCCCCTGCCTGCAAAAAAAAAAAGCTCTTGTCGAACTCTTGTCCTCCCTCCTTTGGGACAGAGGTAGACACTGGGTGAGCAGACAGGTCTGCTTCCAACGTCCGTGTGATGAAGATTTGGGAATTCCAGACTTGAAGTGTCATCGAGACGCCGAGAGGCTGGCCTTCCTGTGCCACCACCTTCAAGAAGATCAACCATGGCACCCCACGCTACTGCTGCTTTCTCCGACCTCATTCTAGACCCTGCTATCAAGAGTCATCGCAGGCCGCGGGGAGACTCAGCCTTCCTGAAAGAGTGCCGAGCTGCGCTAAAACGACTATCAAGGTCCAGCGATCTTGTGACTGGTACCCGTAGGGAACTCCACAGTGATCTAGTATGGGGGGGTCGCCGACGACCCGCTATGCGCATGTTTGAGATCCGCTCTGCGTGGAGTTGGGCGCCAGGTTCGAGTCATCTGAACAATTCGGAGTTCTCCCTAACCTGTCGATTGGCCTGAAATGCACTTCCACTTAACAACATACAATGCAGTTCTGGGTTTCTGGAGTCGCCTGCTTGTCCCCGTTGCGGGACAACCGCCGTAAAACGAGTGATCACGCTTTCTTCGATTGCCGTGAACTCCGCCAGTACTGGTCGTATATCAGCAAGGTGACGGCTTGCATCGATCCCGAGCATCCTCGCCCAATTACCGTATCCAATGTCGTTGACAATGTGAGGATGCCGTGGGATCGGGAAAGACAAATGGTCTACATTACAATCCTGGCCGTGGCGAGAATGATGATTTTGACGTCGCGTCTGCAGGGCGGCCGGGGGATGTTGCCTTTTTCTGATCAGGATCTGATTGCTTTCTTTAAACACCAACTACGGATGAAGATCAGATCAGATAGAAGGCTGCATCGTGCGGCATTTGACAGAAGATGGATACATGTGGCAAGTCTGTGTGTACGAAAAGGAGCCAAGTTTGAATACATGTTCCCCGCCTAGGTGTGGAACGTGCAGTTCCGTCAAGCATAATCCATTTTCAGCCTCTTAGCTAGCCGAGTAAATACTTCATCCCTCCCCTAGTAGGAAGCCTCCAAGATCCCCATCCCCTCCTATCTACAATTTTTTCTTCTCATCCCTCACTCTAAATTTCACCCATCTTGGAGAGAAATAAATCAATCACTAACTCCCCATCCCTCACCCACAAAATTTTCTTTTCTCCATTTTGTCCCATCTATAGAGCATCCTCACTTAGAGACCGGCCTGCAGGAGCTAAGGTTCCTTTACTAACCAAATGAAACAGACGGTCTATCAACTAGACGAGGTTGGGAGGGTCCTACTAACCACTTTTTCTTTTTTTTTCACCCCGCTCTCGACACAAATGAATTATCTTATCATCATTGTTATCTTTTTTGTTTTTACACGGAAATAAAAAATGTTTAAACAATTGGGTGCCAAGTAGGACGTCCCCAAGTACGAAAGGGCGAATGCGGTATCATGATGAAAGAAGATTCTAGCTAAGAGAAACTTTTGTTTAGTTTTAGAGTGACAAGGATGACAAACTACCCCCATCTGCCCCCCTTTTGAATTGGCCTTGTTCCTAAGTTTTTTGTTCATGTTCTTTTTTGCCTGAATAAAAGATTTAATATCTCAAAGTGTAGTATCAGTTCCGGCAGATACTGCAAGCAAAGATCATATGTGGGGGCAACCCAACATATAAGACCTTGGTCAATGTAGGGGAAATCTTTCATACCAATTGTCACTATCCAGTTCCCCTACTCCCCGAGGAGTTGGTCCCCATTTCCCCTTCATTCCTCACATTAAAAATCGGCCTTGTGCCTAATTTGTTCGGTGGGGGAGCAAATAAATACAGCTTTTCTTGGCCTTTTGGTCAAGATCCAAGTGTAGTATCTGTTCCGGCAGATACTGCAAGCAAAGACCATATGTGTTGGCGACCCCACATATAAGTTATTGGTCAAGGTATGGGCATCCCTTCATACCAATTGTCACTATCCAGCTCCCCTACTCCCCGGGGAGTTGGTCCCCATTTCCCCTTCACTCCTCACATTAAAAATCGGCCTTGTGCCTAATTTGTTCGGTGGGGGAGCAAATAAATACCATCTGTTCTTCAGATGCTGCAAGCAAAGACCATATGTGGGGGCAGCCCTACATATAAGACCTTGGTCAATGTAGGGGCATCCCTTCATACCAATTGTTACTATCCAGCTCTCCTGCTCCCCGGGGAGTTGGTCCCCATTTCCCCTTCACTCCTCACATTAAAAATCGGCCTTGTGCCTAATTTGTTCGGTGGGGGAGCAAATAAATACCATCTGTTCTTCAGATGCTGCAAGCAAAGACCATATGTGGGGGCAGCCCTACATATAAGACCTTGGTCAATGTAGGGGCATCCCTTCATACCAATTGTTACTATCCAGCTCTCCTGCTCCCCGGGGAGTTGGTCCCCATTTCCCCTTCACTTCTCACATTAAAAATCGGCCTTTTGCCTAATTTGCTCGGTGGAGGAGCAAATAAATACTGCATTTCTTGGCCTTTTGGTAGTATCTGTTCTTACTACATGCTGTACTCATTGTGATATAAAGTGGGGGATAACTTTTCTGTACTAATTTAATGTAAAATGATCACCCACTTTAGAACCAGTAAGTCTCAAAGCCATTCAAGTAATTCTCCAGATCATTCAAGTTGTTTTTGAACGATTCCCGTTATTTTTAAGCATTCAAGTCATTCTGAAGGTCATCCAATGCATCCTTAAGTTCATTAAAGTCATTCTAAGTCATTTACTTTTTATTTATTTAAGTCATTTCAGCCCATTTTTCGGTCATTTTAGTTCATCTTTAAGAATTTCATGTCAATCCTACATTCACGCATTTATTCATTACACGAGAACACGCGACTGATGGTTATCGGCCTTACTTTTTATTAAATTTGAAAATGATTTTTGTTTTATTTTTATTATTTTCATTATCCAATTATTTATATCAGATTGAAATATATTAAACATAAAAACACATAAAAAAAAACATTAAAAAAAAACATATGAATGTTTTTTTAACGGCTGTTTTGGTCCACTAATCAGCTCGCTGCTACAAATTCGGAATAGAGTCATGTGATAAAAAAAGTGAAAGTAGTCAGGAAGACATCTCTTGCAGGAGAACCAGAAATTTTTTTTTATGTTTTACTTATAGTACAATGGGGCCAAATGGGTTAAGGGCTCGCACAAAAAAAATAGTTGACCATACAAATTTCGACGGAAACGAATTTTTGGAGAAAAAATATAATTTTCCATTTTAACATCTAATTATGGGTTCTCAAATCACAGAGCGCTAAATACAGGATCTTTTCTTATTGTCCGGCTTTTCTTGGGCGTCTTCCATGAAATACTTTTTTTTCAGAAATTTTCTGACATATTGTGTCAACGTCCGACGAACAATACAGAGAAAAACATTGGACAACAGAATAATATTTATATGAAATTCCAGGAGAATATTTTTTATTCACAAAAAGTGTTTATTCATAATAATGTCATAGCACTTTTTTATGACCTTGTGTCAACCATTAAGTTAAATTGGACATTCCATAATAAAAAAAGTGATTGGCCCAATTGTTAGAAATATCATCTATTGTGATTTTACTCCTGATAATTTCATGGTACTTTTATTTAGATATTAGAAATATTTTTATTTCCTTGTGCCAACCCTAAAGTTAAATTGTACATTCCATAATAATAAAAAAAAATGTGATTGGCCCAATTGTTAGGAATATCATCTATTGTGATTTTACTCCTGATAATTTCATGGTACTTTTATTTAGATATTAGAAATATTTTTATGTCCTTGTGCCAACCCTAAAGTTAAATTGTACATTTTATAATAATAAAAAAACGTGATTGGCCCAATTGTTAGGAATATCATCTATTGTGATTTTACTCCTGATAATTTCATGGTACTTTTATTCAGATATTAGAAATATTTTTATGTCCTTGTGCCAACCCTAAAGTTAAATTGTACATTCCATAATAATAAAAAAAATGTGATTGGCCCAATTGTTAGGAATATCATCTATTGTGATTTTACTCCTGATAATTTCATGGTACTTTTATTTAGATATTAGAAATATTTTTATGTCCTTGTGCCAACCCTAAAGTTAAATTGTACATTTTATAATAATAAAAAAAAATGTGATTGGCCCAATTGTTAGGAATATCATCTATTGTGATTTTACTCCTGATAATTTCATGGTACTTTTATTCAGATATTAGAAATATTTGTATGTCCTTGTGCCAACCCTAAAGTTAAATTGTACATTCCATAATAATAAAAAAATGTGATTGGCCCAATTGTTAGGAATATCATCTATTGTGATTTTACTCCTGATAATTTCATGGTACTTTTATTCAGATATTAGAAATATTTTTATGTCCTTGTGCCAACCCTAAAGTTAAATTGTACATTTTATAATAATAAAAAAAAATGTGATTGGCCCAATTGTTAGGAATATCATCTATTGTGATTTTACTCCTGATAATTTCATGGTACTTTTATTTAGATATTAGAAATATTTTTATGTCCTTGTGCCAACCCTAAAGTTAAATTGTACATTTTATAATAATAAAAAAAATGTGATTGGCCCAATTGTTAGGAATATCATCTATTGTGATTTTACTCCTGATAATTTCATGGTACTTTTATTCAGATATTAGAAATATTTTTATGTCCTTGTGCCAACCCTAAAGTTAAATTGTACATTCCATAATAATAAAAAAAAATGTGATTGGCCCAATTGTTAGAAATATCATCTATTGTGATTTTACTCCTGATAATTTCATGGTACTTTTATTCAGATATTAGAAATATTTTTATGTCCTTGTGCCAACCCTAAAGTTAAATTGTACATTCCATAATAATAATAAAAAACGTGATTTGCCCAATTGTTAGGAATATCATCTATTGTGATTTTACTCCTGATAATTTCATGGTACTTTTATTCAGATATTAGAAATATTTTTATGTCCTTGTGCCAACCCTAAAGTTAAATTGTACATTTTATAATAATAAAAAAAAAACGTGATTGGCCCAATTGTTAGAAATATCATCTATTGTGATTTTACTCCTGATAATTTCATGGTACTTTTATTCAGATATTAGAAATATTTTTATGTCCTTGTGCCAACCCTAAAGTTAAATTGTAAATTTTATAATAATAAAAAAAAAACGTGATTGGCCCAATTGTTAGAAATATCATCTATTGTGATTTTACTCCTGATAATTTCATGGTACTTTTATTCAGATATTAGAAATATTTTTATGTCCTTGTGCCAACCCTAAAGTTAAATTGTACATTTTATAATAATAAAAAAAAACGTGATTGGCCCAATTGTTAGAAATACCATCTATTGTGATTTTACTCCTGATAATTTCATGGTACTTTTATTCAGATATTAGAAATATTTTTATGTCCTTGTGCCAACCCTAAAGTTAAATTGTACATTCCATAATAATAATAAAAAACGTGATTTGCCCAATTGTTAGGAATATCATCTATTGTGATTTTACTCCTGATAATTTCATGGTACTTTTATTCAGATATTAGAAATATTTTTATGTCCTTGTGCCAACCCTAAAGTTAAATTGTACATTTTATAATAATAAAAAAAAAATGTGATTGGCCCAATTGTTAGAAATATCATCTATTGTGATTTTACTCCTGATAATTTCATGGTACTTTTATTCAGATATTAGAAATATTTTTATGTCCTTGTGCCAACCCTAAAGTTAAATTGTACATTCCATAATAATAATAAAAAACGTGATTTGCCCAATTGTTAGGAATATCATCTATTGTGATTTTACTCCTGATAATTTCATGGTACTTTTATTCAGATATTAGAAATATTTTTATGTCCTTGTGCCAACCCTAAAGTTAAATTGTACATTTTATAATAATAAAAAAAAAACGTGATTGGCCCAATTGTTAGAAATATCATCTATTGTGATTTTACTCCTGATAATTTCATGGTACTTTTATTCAGATATTAGAAATATTTTTATGTCCTTGTGCCAACCCTAAAGTTAAATTGTACATTCCATAATAATAAAAAAAAATGTGATTGGCCCAATTGTTAGAAATATCATCTATTGTGATTTTACTCCTGATAATTTCATGGTACTTTTATTCAGATATTAGAAATATTTTTATGTCCTTGTGCCAACCCTAAAGTTAAATTGTACATTTTATAATAATAAAAAACGTGATTTGCCCAATTGTTAGGAATATCATCTACTAGCAGGGGTGCCCGGCGTTGCTCGGGTGTTTGGAGGTGTATGCTGTGCAAAAAAAGCAAAAAAACAAAAAAATGGTTAATTTTTTTAAACTTTGACCCCTATTATGACCCCTTAAAATTTATTGTTTCGGGCTCAAATCACTTTATTAAGTTAGATCCATGTTCAAGAGACCTATATCTAAAATTTCAAGTGTCTAGACCCAAAATTGTCGGAGGAGTTTGGTAGAGTTCTTAAAGGTCAAATCGTTGAAATTTGACCCCTTAACAGCCAAATTTCTGGCTGACACCCGTCACATCGATTTTCCCAAATCTCAGTACCCGGTATTTCAAATTTCGAGTCTATAGACTAAAAATTGACAGAGTTATTGCGTAGGGAAATGTACACAGACAGACAGAATCACAGACAGACACACAGACAGACAGACAGACAGACACGTTCACTTTTATAGATATATAGATTGTGATTTTACTCCTGATAATTTCATGGTACTTTTATTTAGATATTAGAAATATTTTTATGACCTTGTGCCAACCCTTAAAATAAATTGTACATTCCATAATTAAATTAAAAAAAAAACGTGATCGGCCTAATTGTTAGGGATACAATATCTTGCGGTTATAAAAATACTAATAGACCGCAATAAGAAGAGTAGAAAGTGGAACTTGTGTTGACTTTCGGTCGCCTTACAATTCTCGCTGACTTTATTTTCTTCTTTAGTCCTCATAATCCCTGAGCGATATTTCTGACAAAGAGGGGGAAATTGATGTTTTTTGGTCAGAAACTATTCCTTCAAACACTTATCGTTGGCATTTTTTTTTTTACCTTAGAAATAATATTTTTAGATCCTTACATTTTATGGTCTCATGCCTTGTTCGGCGCGAATTCTATAAAAAGGAAAACAAAAAGTGAACTCAAGGATAAGGGTGAAGTGTTAGGTAAGACAATATGATCAGTAATGATGGAACTAGGGTAAGGCTAGATGATTTAAGAGGACGGCTCAACAAGAACCTTTTAACATTAGATTTGAAATAACCATGTTGTAGTCAGATATGAAGCAGTCCCACAATAATGTGTACCATGACAGTTAATAAAAAGAAAATCTGCTCATGGAAATTTTGTTGAGTTGTAGACATAAATAGAGAGTGGGAGAAGTTATTGCAAATACTTGACGGCCACTTACAAAACAAGTAACAATAGAGCAAACCAAACGTAATTAGAAGTTATGAAAGTTCACAAAAAATCATTTCTCGTAAATGTTTTTTTTTTTTTTTTTTTTTGTTAACTAGCAATTTAGCCCGGCTTTGCTCGAGCCCTACATACCGTCCATAACTTTATGTGCATATATATATATATATATATATATATATATATATATATATATATATATATTAAAACATTTGACTCATGTCCAGGTAACCTACATCTAAAATTTCAAGTCTTTAGACCCAAAACTGGCAGAGGAGTTTGATAGAGTCTGCAAGGGTCAATTCTTTCAACTTCGACCTCTTGGCAGTCAAATTTTCGCCCAAAAACTGATTAAAAAGCTTGCTGCATGTCTGAATACCTTTTATGTAGAATTTGAAATGTTTCGACACAAAATTTGCTGAATAGTTTACGCAAAGATCAAATCTTTTGAACTTTCACGCCTTGGCAGCTACAATTTTCGGCCAAAAACCGATTAAAAGGCTTGTCTTATGTCTGAATACATTTATGTAAAATTTCAAATGTTTAAACCAAAAATTGACTGAGTAATTTGGTAGAGAACGCAGGTGAACATTTTTTTTTAAATTTGACCCCAATTTCGATCCTTTAAAATTTATTGTTTTGGCTCAAATCAAATTAAAAAGTTTGACCCATGTCCAAGTCATCTACATCTAAAATTGACAGAGTTAGTTGGTAAGGAAATGTACACATACACACACACATTTACATTTTATAGATATATAGATATGTAACGGATCTTAACTCTTACTAATAATATGTAAATACATATGTATATTTATACATATATGTGTTTCTATATATATATATATATATATATATATATATATATATATATATATATATACATATGCATAAATGTATATATCTACATATATATAAATACATATAATATACGCATGTATATATTCACACATGTATATGTATATATGCATATATATATATATATTTATCTATATGTATGTACGTATATATATGCATATATAACACATACGCATATAATATATACATACATGTATATTATCATCATCATTATGTGCTGTCCTTCGTGTCCGACGACGACTTCCTGTGAATCATCATTCTCCACTTGTCACGTTCGCGACTGAGAGTCTGCCAGCTTCGAGTAGGGATCAACCTGTCCTTTAGATTTCGTATGACGGTGTTACGAAACCTGAGCTTACGTCTGCCTATGCCTCGTGCACCATCCTCCAGTTGTGAAAACAGTATCTGTTTTAGTATTCGGGAGTTCTCCATTCTGTTTACGTGCCCCAGGCCCATCTCAGGTTTTTCCGGATGAGCAGGTCATACATGCTTGGAAAGTTGGCTTGTGATAGGATCTCCCTGTTGCTGACAAAGTCATACCACTTGACATTTAAAATCTGCCGGAGATGCCTCATCATATAGATGTTTAGCTTGAAGGCTACCAGTTTGTACACTGGCCAAGTTTCTGCATCGTATAAGAGTGACGAGAGGACGATGGCGCGGTACACCAAGCATTTAGTTCTGAAAGTCAGGTCTTTATTTTGCCAGACCTTCTGTTTGAGTTTTCCATAGGATATGGAGGCGTTAGCCATTCTTGTAGAAATCTTCTCGTCCATTTTGTTGTTGTTCATGACCGTGGTCCCTGGGTATTTGAATGTATATTGTATATATATATATATATATATATATATATATATATATATATATATATATATATGCACACACACACACACACATATATATATATAAATATATATATATATATATATATATATATATATATATATATATATATATATATATATATATATACGCTCATTCTCTGTAGGATAGTGCCCTGATTTTTCTGAAGCACGCTCCTCCTTTTCCTGGATTGTGGGATATTCACATGGTGAGAAAAAAAAACGAAATGGTTTAAACACCTGTACCACATTTGAAGCACGTGTACCGACCAGCGCACCTGTTTTCGGTGACAGACCCAAAGATGTCCCCTAGTGATTGAACCTGAAGACCGGAATGCATTCACACAAATTTTAAAACACACTTCCTCAAAACTTGACTTATGCACACACACACACACACACACATACACACACACACACTCCCCCCACACACGCGCATATATATATATATATATATATATATATATATATATATATATATATATATATATATATATAACGAATCTTAACGTTTACCTTTCGTATATATATATATATATTTATATATATATATATTTATATATATTTATGTATATTTATATATATATATACCTTATATATATGTATATATATATATGTATATATATATATATACCTTATATACTGATATTTAAAATGCACTTCGTGTGTCTGTACATGTCCGTGTCTGTGTCTGTCTGGATGTATGTTTTTAATTGGATATACTAGTTCGTTTCCTATGGACTCCGCAACGATTCGGTCGATTTCTTTGAAATTTTACACAAATGTACATCATGTGTTTAAGCGTCTTTTCCGAATGTTTCCGATATCTAAAGTTTATTATGAAAAAATCAAACTCAATCAAAAGTTTCGATTGAAGCTGCGTAGTATCAACACTCCTTTATGGATCGGAAGCAGATTTCATCAAGCTTCGATCCTTCTACACCAGCTGCCTTCGACGAATACTGAGGATATTCTGGCCTGAGAAGGTATCCAATGAAGGTCTACAAATGAGATGCCATCAAGAAGATACGTGCCTAATTAACAGAAAACGGCGATGGGGGTGGACTGGGCACTTTCTCCGGAAAGACCCACAATCAATCACAAGAACAGCATTGCACTGGACCCCGGATGGCAAAAGGAAGAGGGGAAGGCCGAGAGCAACCCGGAGAAGAACGGTGGAAAGGGAGGGGAAAGCTATGCAGCATTCTTGGGGTTCACGGGTACGGCTGGGCAGGATAGGGAGAAGTGAAGGGGATTTTTTGTTGCCCAACACACCATTGGGTTTAATGGTTGATGATGACAAGGTTTTGGAAACTATCATTCATGACCATTTTCATATGTCGGCCCTGTCGGTGGGGCATTAGAATACGCCAACTGCCCCCCTCCAGAGAGTAAAAGTCCCTCAATGGAAGGGGGGCCTTGATATGACCTTAAACAATATCCAGTGGTGAGGCCCCAGCTTGTGGGCTTTGGGGAGTGCGGAGCCACCCTTTAATTACCATTGCTCCCAGGTCCACTCTGACCCGGAGTGGTAGTACCTGTTAGGGTCCCAACTACGGGTTGAATAGAAACCGACGTGCAAACAACAAATATATTCTATTAAAAAAATGTTTTTCTTCAAAATCTTTGGATTCGGCATTAAATAACCCGAAAAGGGTTGATATGCCGTAAAACAAAAACAAACAACCAACCAACCATTTTCATATGCATGATAGATTCCCAAGTTTTTTATAACTTCTTAAAAGCGAGTTCGGGTCGAGTGCTCGAGGATAAATTGGGAGGTATGCCAAAGAAGATGAGTCATTTTTTTTTTCAAAAGAACGACCACAAATGATGAAACCTAGGTCTATCATTATGATCCAGAGAATAATCCAGTCAATGCTGAAAAGGCATCTAGAAGCACCACGTCCCAATAAGACGAGGGTGCAGCTCACCGCTAGCAAGGTTATGGTCGTAATCTTCTGAAAACAAAACGGAGTATTAATGACAGACTTCCTGGAAATAGGGACCACAATTACAGGAGTATATTACGCTTCAGTTTTGAGAAAATTAAGTGAACCTATTAAAATCAAGACTATGTAAAGTCAGCACATCACAACTATCCTCCTCCTGCGAGACAATGCTCCCGGATCCAGTGTGTATGTCGCCACATAAGAAACAAGGGCGTTTGATCGTTAAATACCCCCTCGTCCGCTTTACACTCCGTACTGATTTCTTCATCTTTCTAAACATAAAGTTTTTTGTGTGTTTCTATGTATTTAGAAAACGCTACCCAGATGATGCGGTCCTGATATCCGAAGTCACTTCGTATTCAGAGCTCCAGAACTCCATTAAACGATGGGAAAATGAGTTACTCTAGCTGAGTCATATATCGATAAAAACTAATAACTAAAAAAAAAAAAAAAAATCTCTGTTCCGTCTGCCTGCTTCCCACCGGACTACAACTTGGATGTCTTCAAGTCCAACGTTAACAAATTCCTAATGAACCGCCCCCTTAAGTAAACACTTCATCAAATCTCCACACTAACGTAATGTACTTGCAATAACCCTTATCCCTGAGTGGCTTCCGGGCCTTGATAAATGGTGATTACTGTGATAAAAAAAACAAAAAAAACTGCGCCATATTTCGTTGCTCTACAGCTATGAGAATAAAGTCAGATGAATCGGGCCAAGATAAAAGTTTAGTATCTGTTCCGGCAGATTCTGAAATCAAAGACCATTGTCCTTGTTGCAATGGGCTTCTGGTCCATGTAGGGGCAACTCTGTAAACCAAGAGGCTCTCGCTATCCAGTTCCCATTTCCCACCTCACGGGAGCTGGTCCACTTTTCCCTTCCCCCTCCCCCCTCTCCACATTAAAAAAAAATCGGCATCATGCCTAATTTGCTCAGTGGGAAAGCAAATAAACACAGCCCCTTGTGGTCATAAATTGTTACGTAACGATTTATACGTTGAAATCTTCGTATTGTAACATGCATCTTTGGAACAATTGGTTCCATTAAGGATACGGGGCCGATTCCTGTAGAGTACCTGTTAATACGCAATTTCGTTATTTCATATCGTAAGTCATGAAGTTCTTATTCTAATACGTATTATTTCCTTGAAATCATAGGATGAGTTATATTGTGTATGCATGCGTGTTTATGTGTTGAATGTCGTTTGACTGTATGTGTGTCTGTGTCCGTTCAAGTTTCTTCGCACTGGGATGAACCAATTGACACTTGATTGCGTCACGGCACTCAGCTGGGTGGATTTTTTTAATTCGTCGATGGGAATGCTGACATTTATTGTAAACTTAATGTGTGCATTAAAATCTATCCGCACACACACACACACACACACACACACACACACACACACACACACATATATATATATATATATATATACCCATGTATATAATATATACCCATTGCAATGTTATACACCTTTCTCTTACTGGCCTTTTCTCTCGTTATATATATATACTAGCAGGAGAGGGCACCGAGCTTTGCCCGGTCGTAAAATACGCCTAAATATGATATTTTAATTTCCTGTATATGATTGTCGTGATTTTCAAAGTAAAAAAAAAATCATTTGGGTGGCATCAGCAAGAATCGAAACCGGAATTAAAACTGCAGTATTCAAAACCATTGACGTTATCACTGCACCAAAGTGACACACATATTAACTAAAAATAAACTAAGATGAAAGTACAACAGATGTACAAAAAAAAATATTCTAAAGATTTTTTTTCAATTTTGACCCTGTAAAACTATTTAACCTATTAAAACTATTTTAACCCCTTAAAACTATTTTAACCCCTTAAAACTATTTTACCCCTTAAAGCTATTTTAACCCTTAAAACTATCTTAACCCATTAAAACTATTTTAACCTATAAAACTATTTTAACCCTTAAAACTATTTTAACCCTTAAAACTATTTTACCCCTTAAAGCTATTTTAACCCTTAAAACTATTTTAACCCTTAAAAACTATTTTAACCCCTTAAAACTATTTTAACCCATTAAAGACCCATAAAAGAACGGTCTATTAAAAATATAATCATTTGCGGCCTCTAGCGTCGCTCTGCGACTTTTAATTTCGGTGGAGATAGTGTTCGAAAATATGGAGAAAGACAAAGAGATCGACCAACATAGAACCTTTTATATATATATATATATATATATATATATATATATATATATATATATATATATATATATATATGTGTGTGTGTGTGTGTGTGTGTGTGTGTGTGTGTGTGTGTGTGTGTGAATGACCGACGCACCAACACCAGCGTCCTGAGTGAGGCTGACATTCCCACTATCACCGCTACTGTTGCTACACGCCAGCTCAGATGGACTGGTCATGTTGCCCGAATGCCGGATCTCCGCCTCCCAAAACAGATTTTCTACTCTCAGCTTGTTGAGGGAAAGCGTACCCAGGGTGGCCAAAAGATGAGGTAAAAGGACAACATCAAAGCAAATCTAAAGCGGTTTCACATGGACCTTGAGACATGGGAGGACGTAGCTGGGAGCAGGTTGGCATGGAGGAGCACTGTCCACGAAGGTGCTGCGCTTTATAGTAGTGACCTAAATCAAGCTGCTGAGGATAAACGCAAGCACAGAAAGGACAGATCATCAACCAGAGACACCCAACCCCACCCCACCACCACTACCTTTATCTGCCCAAATTGCACAAGACAAATTGGGTCTAGGATTGGGCTCTATGCTCACCTGAGGACCCACAGAAGCCACAACGGAGGACAGTCTTACTCGGACACGAGTGACCGCCGATGATGATGATGGGGTGTGTGTGTGTGTGTGTGTGTGTTTATAAACAAAGCAGTTAAAGAAGGATGTTTATTTAAATAGATATTTGGCAGATTATTTCCGGGCGCCGCTCCCGTGGGTCGATCGGTAGAACTGTTGACTGTCAACCCGATGGTTCTAAGTTCAATCCTCGGCTTTGGGGAGGTGCTAGTCTAGCGGCACTGATGAGTTGTGATACAAAGAAACAGGGCTGTATATCGATGACTACATATATATACACATATATATAAGTCATTTTGTGTGCGTAAGTGCTTTCCTCGTAGGTTCCGAAACGGCTGGCTATGTTCATATATATGTTTTGTACAGAAATTCATCGAACAAACATCGAAAATCGAAAAAAAATCTGATCTTAAAAATATTCTATCTTCCTTATCGATAAAAAAGAATAATTTTAGGGGAGTATTTTGCGTTACACCGGTCAAGACAGATAATAAAATTTCAACAAATCATTTCTTCTTTTAAAAAAAACACGAAATAGTGGTCGTCTTTAGATAAAGCTCGGTAGTAGAGAATTCGAATACAGATCGAATGATCCCCTGTTCAAGCCCGGGTGTACGTCACTGTTTTATTTTATTTTTTTCTTATTAATGAGTTCAAATTACGATAAAAATAGAGAAATTACTTAAAATACCCGCAAATCATTTCTTCTTTTGCATATTTTAGAACTAACATTAATCAGAAGTGATTTGTCCAGGTTATTCATTGTCAAACGAAAATATCAGCTGACGTGATGCTGTAAAAAACACAGACGGAATTTGATGAACGATATTATTTTTTTTAATTATTTTTTTTTTCGAAATAGACTACTGGGTATATTATTCCACGTAATATATCATGATTGATTCTATAATGTCTTATTAAAGTGTGTGCCTATTTCCATTCTATGGAGGCCAGGCGCGAACGAAGACCCCACAATTTTATTATACCATCCCTATCTAAGTTAAAACATACTTATTAAAGTATTATCTATATCAAAAATGTTTGTAAATTTTTTTATTGTCTTTATTTTTTATTTCCATACTTTGTGGACCAG
This sequence comes from Euprymna scolopes, assembly GCF_053919585.1. Taxonomy (NCBI): domain Eukaryota; kingdom Metazoa; phylum Mollusca; class Cephalopoda; order Sepiida; family Sepiolidae; genus Euprymna; species Euprymna scolopes. Next base: position 13,299,475 of record NC_136523.1, on the reverse strand, counting down.
GCGCGTACGCAGACCCCACAATTTTAATGAATCGTCATTATACTAGATCAAACATACTCATTCCTGCGTCTCGATTCATCTTCTATCATTATATGTAATCAGTTTTTACAAAATAGTCAACCATATAGGAGCCTATTTGTGACCACACACACACACACACACACACACACACACACACACACACACATTCAGCTTTATATTATATATATATATATAAATATATATATATGTAAATATATATATATATATTCTATAATATAAAGCTGAACGACTGTGTGTGTGTCTGGTTGCGAATATGTTCCTATGTGGTTGACTATTATAGAAAACTGATCACATATAATGATAGAAGTTGTATCGAGACACAGGAATGGGTATGTTTTATCTGGCAGAACGGTGGTTGATTAAACTTGTGGGCTCTGCGTTCGCGCCTGGTCCACAAAGTATGGAAATAAAAAATTAAAAAACAATTTTAAAAATAAAAAAAAAAACGTTTACAAGTGTTTTTGATATAGATGTACATAAGAATACTTTGATAAGCATGTTTCAACTTAAATAGGGATGGTATAATAATATTGTGGCATCTATCTCTTTACAACCCTTCCTTTTCAAAACTTATCATACTTTCATGAATGAGAGTCCGTTTTCTGTAGGCTGTTTTTGAACCCAGTCAACGACGGGTACTTTTGCTAGTATATATATATATATATATATATATATATATATATATATATATATATATATATACTTAAGTATAATTTATTTCAAAACCAATATCACACAAACAAAAACAAATAGCCTAAAACACGATACATTTCATCAGTCGTACGAGATAGCGTAATGGTGAAGGTTTACGCTTCTGTCCATACGGTCCCGATTTCGAATCTCGCTGGATTAAGCCACTCTGATGAGTCTTAGACGACGAAACACGTGTCAGTTGTTAATCATATTTAAAAAGCAATACATACGCCGCTACCCATTTGGGGTCACCAAATTGGTCAAAAGGAAAATGATTTATATTACAAATGCAGTAGGCTCTTATACAGGTAGAGGGTTGTATCAGCATTCGGGAATACTTCATACAACATGGAGAAGTAACGTCTAGGTACGACTTTGGTTTTCTTGTTCGTTGTACGGTTGCATCAGGTTCTTGCTTATGTAACGTTTTCATACGTATCTATTTTATTTCAATGACATTCAAAAAGGTAGAAATAATACAAATGGGTTCAGGTTAGGGATAGAATGTGACGCAGCACAATTCAAGTTTCCGGTGTTTAAAATGTTTCAAATTATTTTCCTATTCTTTACTGTGTATCTTTTCAAGAACCAAGCTTACTCCCCGGAAAGCTATTTGAAGTCAAAGAACAGGAGAAAATAATTGGAATAACTCATGGCGTGCTGCGATGACACGCGTATCGTGAGTCGCTCATACGTGACTCCTATCGGTCGAATCTCCGCGAAGATGAATGGTAAAGCCTTGTGATAACCATGATGATGGTATCGATTTCAGAAATACAGAAAGAATGAATAAAATAAATGGCAGAATGGGATACGAAGATACATATCTTTCTTTAAAAAAAACTTTTTTGCCATCATCACTATTGCCGACATCAATTATTTTAAAAGCAACGACGTTGGGAAATAAAAAAACAGTTTTGTTTACGTTGACTACCTCATTTGTGATCTATTTGCATGAATAAAATATCCGGCAGGTTCGCGTATGTATATATATATATCTATATATCTATAAAAGTGAACATGTGTGTGTATGTGTGTACATTTCCCTACCAAACTACTCTTTCAATTCTCAGTCTACAGACTCGAGATTTGACATAAGGAGTATTGAGTATCAACTTGAAGCGCGACCCTTTGGACGACAAATATCGAAAAATTGACCAAAAACATTCATTCTATCACCCTCAACTGGGCACTTTTCTACAAGGGGAGGGGGTCGCTTTTTTTTTTTCGCCGATATTCTCGAAACTTATCGCCTTTTTCGATTGTCTAGCCTAAATTTAAACCTACGTAACTTCCGGTTCGGCGATGGGCGCAACAGCTAACGCCTCATGTTTTTTTTTTCACTTTCTTTTCCTCCTTCCCGGTACGGGTTCGAGCCTGCTTTTTTTTGAACTCGCATTTTCCTTCTTTTTTCCCCTCTCAATCATCACCCTTACATACACCTTCACGTGCTTTTCCTCCTACGCGGTACGGGTTCGAGACTCCCTGCCTACTATAACTTTTTTTTACTCAACACACATTTCTAAACACCCGGGCAACACCGAGTACCCAGGCTAGTAACAAATAAAGGTTACCAAAATCAAAATAAATTACTCTTCTACCTTCCTGGATAAGGTTTTAAGCGTTTTAATTTATTTAAAAGTCTGCACTTACTAGAAAAAATACAAGTAGCATTGAGAACAAGAAAAAAGCTGACATTAGACGGATATCTGTGAAGTCTCCACAATCTCTCAAAAATCCACAATTAAAATAAAATATTGGTAGAATATTCTATCTTCGTACAATTGGTGACATTTATTAAGTGAATTTTTATTATCATTTTGTTTAATTTTCGAGTTTTGAAACATTATCGAGTTTCTTCATACTGTCTAATGTCAGTCCTTTTTCTTATTCTAACTTAAGATTTGTTTCAAAGTAAAAAAAAAAGTGTTAAAATCATTGAAAACATATAAAAAAAATCTCATTAAGATACGCAAAAATAACTTCTCTTGCCTTTGGTAACATTTATTTGTCATTCATTTTATTGTCCATACAGGAAAATACCTTATGATCACAATCTGCATGTTCTTTGATGTTTCAGAATTGTGGGGGCGCTGTGTTGCTGAAAATTGCACCAGTTGCTTGAACTCCAGAATCTGCACAGAATTCAATCCTGGGCAACATTGGGTCTCTCTGCTAGTATATATATATATATATATATATATATATATATATATATATATATATATATATATATATATATATATGGGAGTCATCACTTATCAAGGCCCGGAGGCCATTCGGGGATAAGGGTTATTGCGTGTACAGTAATCAATGGGACACTATCGTAGTAATCGTTAGTAATGGAGATCTGATAAAGTGTCTTACTAAAGCGGGTGGTTTATCAGGAATTTGTTTATGTTGGACTTGAAGACATCCAAGTTGTAGTCAGGTGGGAAACAGGCAAACGGAAGAGAGTTCCACAGGCGTGTACTTCTAAGAAAGAAGCTTTGTTCGTGGAATCTACGTTTTGATTTTGGCACAAATAAAAAGTGGGGAAAAATCACTGACAGTGGTTTCAGCTAGACGGGTGTTTTTCGTGAAAGATTGGCGAGAGGGGTGGACCAGAGATTAGAGCTCAGGCGAGCACTTCACAGAGAAATAACGATAAAACAACGACAGGCTCGCAACGTACCTTCTGTGGGAGAGAGGTTGCAGGGAAGAGAAAAGGGCATCCCCCACTAAGCTACGAAAAGGGCATCCCCCCACTAAGCTATGAAGTCTATTTTGTACTCTGTCAAGGCAGGATATGCTGTTTTCAGCAGCTCCTGCCCAGATATGGCAGCAGTACTCTATCATTGGACGGACTTGGCTCTTATATAGATAGAGAATTGCATCAGTAGTGAGATATCTTCTGGAGTGGTAGAAAGATCCCACCATTTGTCCAGCGATCTTGGCAACAAATTTGATGTACCTGTTCCATTTCAGATATGGAGTAACGGTCAATCTCAGAAGCTTGTCAAAACACGGAGCCTCCCCAAGACGAGAGCCATCCATTTTAATTGATGCCAGATGGGGATTAGAGTGTTGATGATGTAAAAATAGGAGCTTGGTTTTAGATGCATTAAAAGTAACCGGTCACCTCTTTCCCCATTGTACTACGCGCTCAAGATCAGAGGAGAGAGAATCAGAGAGAAATTTGTCATTTACGGCCTTTGATGTGTTGCCATAGATAGTCGTGTCATCAGCATAGATGTCAACGAATGATTTAAGTATGTGTTTTGGGAGATCATTGATATAGATCAGGAAGAGAGTTGGGCCCAGCATTAATACTGTGGGCTTCTGATTTCTGCCCTTATGAGCCTATCAGAGAGAAATACTTTAATAATTGAGAAATCATTTCCAGTTATACCGTAGCTGGAAATCTTGTGAAGTAAGCCGTTATGGCATACCTCATCAAAGGCCTTTGATATGTCAAGAGCAATTGCCCTAGAAAGGAAGCCTTTATCGAGAGATTCACTTATCTTATGAGATATAAGTGTTAGCATATCTGCTGTAGATCTAGCAGAATGGAAACCATATTGCATGTCACTAAAAGATTATTTCTGCTGAGGTGGTTGTGTACTTCTTTATTTAATATGGATTCCACCAACTTACTCATGACAGACAGGGGACTTATTGGTCTGTACTGAGAGAGAGATTACCTGTCTTCTGAATTCTTAAATATAGGGCATACTGATGAGGTTTTCCAGGGTGATGGGAAGCAATTCTACTTAAGACAACGCTTAAACAGTTTTGTAAGTATGGGAGCAAGTTCTTGCTTAAGCTTTTTCAACACTATAATTGGAATGCCGTCAGGGCCAGTTGCTTTACTGGAATCAAGGTTCTTGATTAGCTTGGCGACATCATGCACGGATATTTGTATGTTATATTGCGTGTTGTCTGTTATAGCAGGAAATACGGGGAGGTGATGGCCTTGGTCGCATAGGGTAGAATTAGCAACAAAGTTCTTTGCAAATAGTTTGGCTTTGTGCTGACGAGATGACCTCAGGTCCATTGATGATGGTTGGGATAGAACGCACGCTTCTGTTCAGGATCCTGTTTGCTATTTGCCAAAACTGATAGAAACCAAGCCGATACTCAGCTACTTTGGATTTAACGGACTGAGCATATAGCTCTCTTGTATTTTTTATTACTCTTTTACAGTGGTTGCTGGCAGCCCTAAAAGCAGCTTTAGTCTCAGTACATCTATTACGTTGGTAGCTATTTAAAAAGTGATTTCTGTGCGCGATGGCAGCAGCTCATTCTGGGGAGAACCATGGCCGGCTGTTAGGTTTTTGTTGGAATTTTTTCGATGGTATGAATCGGTCTATACCTACAATTAACCATTCGGTCAGGTCTGATACTATACAGGACACATCCTTTTTAAAAATGGAATGCAGAGGTAGATACGATATGAATGTACGGAAGCTATACCAGTCAGCTATAGAGTATAGAAGTATATATAAATATATATATATATATATATATATATATATATATATGTTGTGCTACCAGCTGCGTCTGTGTAATAGAGAATCCAAGTCAGTTGCTGCGTTGGACATTGAAGTCACCAAACACATACACTTGTGCGCTAATGTCGAGGGAGAGTGCTGTATCTATGCTGTCAGAGACTTTGTTTATTATAGTGCAGTCCTGAGTCGGGAGAAAGCGGTAGAGAAAATAAAAGTAACTAATGTTAGGTTGCATGTTAAGTATAAAGCACATAAAGGCTTGATTGTCCGATTCTAGTTTTGTTTCTCTAGTCAAGGGGAGGGTGTTTCGAATATAGACTCCAAGTCCGTGTATATGTCTATCGGAGTCCTTATGGCAGAGTGAGAGATATCCAGGCATGTTAAAGTAGTTAGAGGGAATGGAGGAGTGTAGGTTACTCTAACTTAGATATCCGAGGTGTTTGCTAGAAGAAATGCTTCAACGTCATCTAAATTAGATTTAAGCCCACGAATGTTCGTAAATGCAAGCCTCAAGGGAGGAGGCAAACTGGTTTTGTTTCAGTTTAAGCCTGGTTTAGGTATGAGGTGCTGAACAATGTTTATGCAGAATACCAGGCATGCAACACAAGTAGACCATCAGCTGACCTTTCGTCTACTAGGATTGTGGACTCAGGAAAGCCAACCGGGGATGAATGCAGGGTCTCTTTCCATTCGCGACATGACACTACAAACATCTCGATATTATAGAACTGTTGATGGAGCAGCCGCTCTAAGCGCTGCCAAAGAGTTAGGGTCCTGTACTACCAGTCGAAAACAGCAGCTAGGAACTGTCAATCTGGACCCTCAAAACATCAGACAAAGTTTAACCCAATCTAATTGCCCTGGCATATAAGGCACTCAAGCACTCCCTAGTGCCTAGTTTATAGGGATGGGATGTGTGGGGAGCGGGCAAAACGGCGTTCATTGCCCTTGCCAGAAAACAAGATGGACCACTGAGTGTTTTTGTCGAATCCCTGTGATAGTACCTCTGCGCCTGACTAATAGGCAAATAAGGAGTATGGAAGCCGGGCGATATACAGAGCCTATCTATTCCTTTAGCAGTTTAGATTTGCAAACCGGTAATTTGTTTGAGTCACCTGCTCTAGGAAGGTTGTAATCCAAGATTGGAGAGGCATCCCTCCCCTTATGTTAAGCTTCAGAGTTTTCCTTCTCCTAGACAGATAATCTGGGGAGATCTACGAGTCCATCAGCACCGATAGGGTGTGCCCCGCGCCTGGGCCCTAATCCAGGTATTTCTGAGATACCGCGTGGGTAGTTAATGTTACTGGGTTAGTTTGTAAATGCTATATATCTACTGAAAAGTTACAGTCCTTAAAGTGATTAAACAACATTGCTATTTCATTGTTACTGGAAGAGGGGATGAGTAAAAGTTCATGCAGTGGAAGCAACTATATTTGCAACAGATTTGTTAGAAAGGAGTTAATATATGGTTCAAGTTTTTTTTCCTTAAATTTTTAACTTTTTTATGTATATTTTAGCTTAGGAATAACAAAACGTTTTACAGTATGACTTGATATTAAAAATTAGGTGCCCAAACTCTGAATATTTTAGATGACAGGGGGATTATGATTTATATTCAATATAGATACAAGTAACGTCATTTTTTTTATTTGAAGTATAATACAGTGCAGGTATAACTAGAAATTAATGTTAAGCTATGGCGTATTCCATATATATAATTAAGTAACTAGATATATGGGCAAATTTTCAGTAGATGCGAATATATGGGAGATGCACGTATCAAGTATGTTTCCATTTCTAATGAAGGATGATAACTTCAACTTTCGTTTAAAAACCAGGAAGTTGTATTTTGCATAACAAAAAGTATCAGTTCAGTTTTTGTATTAATCATTGCAAAACTATATAAGGAAAAGACAGACAAGATTGCTATGTACTGTAGATAGCTTTAAATCTAAGTACAGCCTATGGCTACTAAGTATCTAACTGGATCAGAATAAACTCTAATGCATGTCTTAGAGGTAGAAATGTATAGATGTTTAGTGATAATGACTTTCTAAGCGGTCAGCATGCGAAGATTAACAGCTCAAAGTTCAAGACCCCACTCCAAAGCAAATTATTATTATTCAGGAGAGGGGATTCAACTTACAGAATACAGTAGAGTTTAAAGTTTCAAGTAAAGTTTAGTTAGATTTTTTTTATTTAACATGCAAATTAGACAAAGGCAGTCGTCTTGGAGGTAAAGTATGTATTGGATATACGCACTAGGCAAGCCGGGGTGTTTGTACAGTTATGAGAGAAGCAATTAATACGTGGCGAGTCGGAATTCGTACTTCAAGACAGTCATCTAGGTCAGCCACAATGCATTTTGTATCTATTCAGAAATAGTCTTAGTGACGTAACTAAGACCACTGTACATTTTATTTACAAATATAATTGAAAATAAAATATAAGTTATATTCAGTGGTTTGATATAGATAGTGTGGAGGCCACATTTTTAACACAAGCAAGCATATAGTAATTGTAGATATTAAGTATATTATTTAAATAAAGTTCCATATATACTTCCTCCTTTAAAAGAAAGGCGGGTCAACACGCCTAGCATCATGCCTCTGTTGTTTTTATTTATTAATTAATTTATTCTAAAAGTTGCCCGTTTGGCGGCGTTTATGCTAAGGTAATTAACAAAAATATATATGCTACTTGTTTTGCTATCATATTTAAAAATTCATTTACACCGGACGATACCGGATATCCCTACCGGCGTTTTATTTTGTTTCTAATTTCTCTTGTATTTATTTCGATATCATTAAAAGAAAATGAAGAGTGTTGGTGTATATGAAGTTTCAGCTTACCATGTCTTTGGATACGCACAATGGGATCGATAACCCTAACCCTAAGGTAATCCGCGACTCGAGTATCGCTCCGCCGCCAGAGAACAACTTGCGACCCGACGCATTATCTGCTGTAACTGAGAGATTATGCAAGTCTTGAAATCGTAGCTTGTAATATTTGACACATGACAGCATTCAAATCTCGGTTCAGAGGTCAGGGATCAATGGTCACGAAAGGCAAACTTCAGGTTAGACAATGCGTCGCGACATTAGAAAAACAAGGCTAATTTGAACTTCCTATTATTATTTTTTTTTTAATTCGTTGCTTTCTGTTTCGTTTGAGGCGAACATAAACGTAAAAGGCTCTTCTAGATATATCCAGCTATCGGCGTACTCGCATTGCTACACCAGTCCCACAAGGTAGAACGATAAATTTGTCACACTAAGAAAGCAACACAGCAGTTTAATTTTTAAACTTTTATTGAAAAATCAACTCACTTACTTACTTAAGCCTTGAGCCCCTGGTGGGACATAGGCCATCCACGACTGCCCGCCAACGTCCACGGTCCTGGGCGATTTGCTCCAACTCCCTCCGCTCCTGGATATGACCTTAAACTATATCCAGTGGTGAGGTCCCAGTTTGCGGTCTTTGGGGAGTGTGGAGCCACTCTTTAATTACCATTGCTCCCAGGTCCACTCTGACCCGGAGTGGTAGTACCTGTTAGGGTCCCAACTATGGGTTGAATAGAAACCGACTTGAAAACAACAAATATATTCTATTAAAAAAAAGTTCTTCAAAATCTTTGGATTCGGCATTAAATAACCTGAAAAGGGGTTGATATGCCGTAAAACAAAAAAACTACCAACCAACCAAATCCCTCTAGGAGTAGCCGGTCAGCTTAGCCTCTGCCTCAAGGTAACTTGCTTATGTAGTAGAACTGACATGTATTCAATGTAGCCGCCTTCAGCCTCAATCACCACCTTGCCATGAAAATAAGAATAGGGCATAGCTTGGCTCGCAACGTCTCTTTTGTGAGAAAGAAGTTGCTTGGAGGAGAAAAGAGCATTAGGTTTCCGAACCGGTTTAAAACTCCATCACGGTTAGATAGGATTAACATTTAAAGCAAACATGAGCACAAATTTAACCAGACTCAACCATCAATTTGGCATATGACACATGACAGCATTCAAATCTGGTATTTATGGTCAACGGGCTATAGCGTTTACCGGCTTTTAACACGCTAAAAAGTCTAGCACGTTATATTGATTTTATTTATTATTTTGATCTTTGTTTGGTTTAGCTGGTCTGGTGTAGTATCAAACTTAGCGCCGTTGTAACATTGTTGTAACATAAAGAAAGTGCAAAATCTTTCGTAAAAAAACAGTGTATAACCGATGCATATTTAGGGATTAAAGACGATTAGTATTCAATTATAAATGAGCACAAATCTAACTATATTTAACCATCAATTCACATTCTAATTCGACGTTTTTAACGGACGAATAAGTCTATTATCTTTTATTTATATTAGTTTGAATTTTTCTTGGTTTGGCTGGATAAAAATTCAACTGCTCTGGTGGAGTATCAGTTTTCCGTTATTTTTGCTAACAACACTCAAATAATACGTACCATATCTCGTATAGGACAGATGCAGTATAAGGATTAATACGGATTAATGTACGTCTTGCAAAAAGGGTCAATACTTAAATCAAATTCAATTAACAATTTAAAATAAAACATTCAATAGGACATAACTTTTCCCCATTTCTTATCTAATATATAAACGGCTATATGTCTATCGATCTTTTTTTTTTTTTTGTCGGGCTGTCCGTCTATCTCCATATTTTCAAGCTCTATCTCCTCCGAAACTAAAAGTTGCCTAAAATTATTGGCGTTTTTGCGGGTCGTTCTTTGATGGGTCCTTAGCCGGTTATAAATGTTTTTAAAGGGTCAAGAATCGGTCAAAATTGGAAAAAAAAATCGTTAAACACATTCACGTTGAACGTACATTCACGTTAAACGTACATTCACGTTGAACGTACATTCATCTTACTTTATTTTTAATTTTTTAATTTTGTAACCAGTTCATATGCATGCCAATTATTAGTATGGGCTCTCAAGGATATCAAAGATCTCATTGAATACAGCCCTTGGTGGTCCCTGGAAGCTGAGTGACAAGAAGTCTCCCTAGATTTTCCAGTACTCTCCACCTTTTTCGATACAATTTGCAAATAAATTTGCATTATCGCAATTGCTGCTTGCCATTGATTTCTCGTTGGCGGTGGCCATTGGTATTTACTGGAATTTGAGTGGCAATAAGCCTCACCAAGGTCCCAGTTCTCTTCGCACTTATACAGTGGAGGTTTGGGCAGTGCTCACTCCTCGGTCTTTCCTTCCTCCTTGACTACTTGGCTATTTGGTTTCACTCTTGGGGGGGCAGTGATGTGGTAATGGGGAGAACTTATAGGTATGCAGCTTGATTCCATGTAGCGCTTCGTGTTTTGTCTCTGTTGTAGTTTGTCTGGTCTACACTTTTGAATTATTATTATTATTATATCTTGAACACGTTTAGTTTGCACCCGTGTTATTACTTATGATCGCTCACATTTTAAGCAACATGGAGTTTTCCTTGGAGTTTTAGAGGGAATAATTCTCCCAGTACTATTGAGCTTGAACTCGGTATGCTGATTCAGGTGTCTCCGTTTAGGGCGATTAAATTCCCGGACCGTCGGTCTATTCAAAATATGTAAGTTCTCGAATTTCGTGGCGTAGTGTTTTTTATAAACCTTTCTAATCTATTATTATATTTTGAACAACTTTTTAGAGTCAGTGATTATTTATTACCTGAGTATACACGGTGTGAGGGGTTGTCTCCGGTAAGACTATCGGGTTGTGAGCACGACGAGGAGAGAAAAATGCGAAAGAATTTGATGCTTAGGTGACAGGGGGTATTTGCAGTTCAGGGTGGGGGAGAGAGAAAGTGGGTGGGGTAGAGAGAAATAGTAAAAAAAAAATGCGATGAAAAAAGAAGAGAAATGAGATGAGCAATCTGGTGGATAGGGTTAGTGGGGAATTTGGATTGGAGGGGGTCGGGGAATTATAAGGGTAAGACAGTGGTGGTAGAGAGAAGAAGAAGGTAAAGGAAGAAGGTGAGTACGATCAGAACGTATGGTCTCCTCTTTGAGAGGTAAGGTACCCGCTACGCCTTCTCGCTTGGGTATTGTTTTACGCAATTCAGGTACGATAACGCCATCGAAAACAATTGCTGGGATTAAATCCTGACACTTGTTATTATTTTAATTAAATTGTCGTTTCTAGATCTGAAATTGTCCTCAATATTTCGGTATCAAATTTATCGCTGCTGGATTTAGGGGAGGACGTTAGTAAATAGTTACGTGTGACGAACGATCGAGAGAGAGAGAAAGAGAGAGAGAGATACGAGCATCTGTCATATGTTATTATTAGGTTGGTGCAAAAACAATATCGTTTTCTCACACGTTACTTTTATATTTGATTTCTGAATTAATTCATTGATATATAACCGAGTTATATATCATTTTGAAGCGGGTTTTTCGCTTCATCGAATCGTGTTATTCATTACCGTTCTCAATCTCTTCATTCATTTTCCGCAGGCTTTTCGACAGCATGGAAAAAATTCCAATCCGCACCATTTTCTTGTTCCAGTTCAAACTAGGCCGAAAAGCTGGCGAGACAGCCAGTATTATCGTGCGTTTGGCCTAGGAACTATTAACGAACGTGTAGCACAAGAAATTTCAAGAAATATTACAATCGTGACGAGTTACGAAGATGAAGTTTGTCGCGGCCGGCTGACTACGGTTGATAACGAACATTTGAAAGCTTTCATTGAAGCCGATCCTCCCAAAACTACACTCTTGCTCTTGAACTCGAGGTAAACCACTGAACAGTCGTTTGCCATTTAAAGTAGGTAGGGAAGTCAAAAAAGTTGGATAAATGGGTGCCGCATGAATTAAACGATAATCGTCGTTTTGCGGTGTTTTCTACGTTCTTTCTGCGCAACAGAGATGACCGATTTCTCAAGAGGAGTGTGACGTGTGATGAGCAGTAGATTATCTATGACAACTGTCGACACGGTGGTTCGGCACGGTGGTTCGGCACGGTGGTTGGATGCTCCACAACACGGAATTGCACAAAAAAGGTTATGGTGACTATCTGGTGGTCTGCGGCCGGTCTTATGCATCACAGCTACTTGAATCGGGGCGGAACGATAACGGCGGAGAAGTACTGCCGACAAATTAGCGAAATGCACCGGAAGCTCCATCGTATGTGATCGAGATTGGTCAATATGAAGGGATCAATTTCCCTCCATGACAACGCTCGCCCACATGTGGCTCAACTGACCCTACAGAAGTTGAATGAATTGGGCTACGAGACTTTGCCTCATCCGCCATAGTCACCGGAACTCCCGTCCACCGATTATCACTGTTTTCAAGCATCTCGATAAAGTCCTGCGCGAAAAATGCTTCCAAAACCGAGATGATGCCGAGTCGGCCTTCAGTTACTTCATCGCTTCCAGAACTCCGGATTTCTATGCTAATGGGATTAATATACTTGTTTCTCGTTAAGGAAAAAGTGTGTCGATTCTAATGGTTCTCATTTCGATTAATAAAGTTTATTATAGAAGAAATGATCTTTTGAATTTGAACCTAAAAAAACGACATTATTCTTGCACAATCCTAATATATTATGGCCCGGGCAACGTAGGATGTCACGGGTAGAGAATTGAGTGACCAACATTGTGAACTGATGACAATGTTATGGAAATGGAGGAATGTTTTGAAATAGGACTGGAATTTAATGTAACAGCAATGTAGCCAGAAATACGTAAAAGAAAAAAAAATGTTGCAAAGATGTTTTATAATATTGGATTAGAATGTTTGTTTTTTAATAAACAAATATACGTGACAAAAGACTAGGCAAGGATATTTGGTTACGTAGATACATGACGTAACGAGTTTAGAAACACCTTTAAAAGTTAGTTTCTAGTCAGTCTGTATCGAGAGAGAGAGAGAGAGAGAGAGAGAGAGAGGGGGAGAGAGAGGGAGAGGATCGACAGACGGAATGGCACCAAGCAAGCATCGATAATTAAGATGTAGAAAAGACTATGTCAGCGTCCAACCTTTCCAAGATGAGAACAACATTCTGGAATAAATGTTGCTGAAAAGAAATCCGAGGTATGCTAGTAGTGGTAGAATTTTCGTTGTAGCTTTCCATCCAACAAGATCAAAGATGGGTCAAGTGTATTTCTTGATTGGCCAAATGTTTCAAACCGTAGAATGATACTCGTCCCTTTTGTTTAAGGTCTTTTTTTTTCTGGCGAGAGACAAAGATGTTTATTTAGTCCCTTTTTGTTATTACGGTATAATTACGTTAATACACCGTTTCTCGTCAGATCACCGAAGTTTAGCAACGTTAAGTCTGGTTAGTACAAGATGGTCACCATTTTGGGAATTCTAGGTATTGTATGTGCTCTCCGCTTATCTCGGCATTTGTTTCCAGTCGTCCTGTACATACATTCACTTGCCACTGGTATTTAACAATGTTGACTCAGGAAAGGTGCGGTTGGGATTGCATAACTCTTGCCACAACAATTTCACGCGCAGGCACCTCTTCGTGGGTATCCATAGTCTGTCAAAGACTGAAGGAGCCCCCCCCTGTATTTTTCATTATATGTGGACACACACCAGATAAGTTGTTTTGTGACATTAAATACGTGTATGAAGAATGTAAATGCACATTCAATTAGATACACTTTACATACACGTGTATATATGTACGGGATATATACACGTGTATATATGTACGGAATATATACACGTGTATATATGTAAGGAATATATACACGTGTATATATGTACGGGATATATACACGTGTATATATGTACTGAATATATACACGTGTATATATGTACTGAATATATACACGTATATATATATATACGGAATATATACACGTGTATATATATATACGGAACATATACACGTGTATATATGTACGAAATATATACACGTGTATATATGTACGGGATATATACACGTGTACGGGATATATACACATGTATATATGTACGGAATATATACACGTGTATATATGTACGGGATATATACACGTGTATATATGTAGGGGATATATATCCGTGTATATATGTACGGAATACATACACGTGTATATATGTACGGAATACATACACGTGTATATATGTACGGAATATATACACGTGTATATATGTACGGAATACATACACGTGTATATATGTACGGAATATATACACGTGTATAGATGTACGGAATACATACACGTCTACATATGTATAGAATATATACACACCCCGCGGGAATACAATAATGTGACTATCCATAACGCGGATGGGACAGTGCGATTTGTTTTTATTGTAATTTCACTCTCAGCAAGGCACAGTGCCACTTTGTCGTAAGGTGCTGTTACCTGGCATCAAACTTGGAGCGATACATTTTAGGGGAGTTTAGTAGCAAGATATCTGTTTACGTTATACTCGAACTCTCGATCACTGCAGTCAAGGAAACAGAGAACCGGAGGGGAATTACGAAATCTAGCAGTTCGAGAGAAGAAACCATTTGAGTAGAAGGCCTTCCGGCTATTAGTTATCCCTACAGTGCAAGGGGTGGAATTTTGCTGCATGTCAGTTCTATTTATGTTGAAAAGATACAAGTGCTCATTGTTCTTTGGAGCACATTGTATTTGAGTAGTTGTAAAACAGACACACGGATGAAACATAGATGAGGCAGAGGTTGGATTTTAGTTCATAATGCGGGAGTTATTAAGTTGACGACTATTTTTTTCTCCCTATCAAGGAGTGAGAGACTAGTTTCAGAGACATCAATCCTCCATGAATATGCGAATGGTGGATTTGTAGAGGTACCGGATACCCTTAGGTGTGTGTAATTTCCTAGCATGATAGAGACAAACTCTCGTTCTTCACGGCAGTCTTGGCAATGTCCTCAATATATTTGTTCCAACTCATGTTGCCTGAGAATGTTAAGCAAAGGAGTTTGATCAAAGCTCTTTCACGTAGTGTATCATTAGCGATATCTATCAGTGGTTAAAGTTCCTTGTATTAATAAAAGGAAAGAAAAAGTTTAGTCTTGGCGCCATTACCATCAATTTATATTTCCATTCCACGACACACGGAAGATTTTCAGGTTTAACAATGTAATGTAGAGTCCAGTGGTTACCAACCACTGTGCCCTGGCACATCATCATGCTGCGAAAGATAATAGTTTGAAATAATTTAATCTTAATATGTTTAATAAAGACGTCTAATTTCTTAATCATGACGTTAACCGATCAATTATAAATCAATGAATTTTTGGGAAGTAAACGTTTCGCGTTTAATTGGTAAGCATTTTTATTTATTTATATTAGTGACGGGACGATAATTTTGATCGTCATGAGTTTTACGAAGTATCGGGAATCGTCGTTAGAGCTGAATAATCCGATACCAAAATGATTCCTAAATACAAAGGTTGGACACTTCCATGTATTTTTCTTCTTTCATCATCTTATAAGAAGACGCGCATTAGAAGAAGTGATAAATTTTTACGGCTATTTTAATCTACAGCGTGCGCGCAAAATATTGACCAGCAACCGGGTACAACTCCGGCGATGTACGTGACTATATGACCTGAAGCTTGTCTGTGTACTGTCTGTTGAGACGCCTCTCCATGGGATTAATGGACTCTCATAATGTCACATCCTTTGGTGACGTCACTTCCGTTAACGAATACCGCTGCCGGCAATCAGGTTTTAGTACGCGGCCAAGGAGGTCGTGTGCCAACGCCCAACAGTTGAGGAATGGTATTGCTCAACCCGCCTTGCCTGTAATATATGTGAATACATGTTTGTTTCTAAAAGCCCTATGCTCTTTTTGTTTTATTACCAGTTAACACCATAACACTGTCTAATAACGATAGTGAATGATCCCCTGTCAAAGAAGTGCACAATAAAATAGCAGCCATTAACTATATACACTGATATAATTTAATATTTTCCTTTTCATTAATGTTGTTTACATTTTAAACTAGCGTGGGTACCCGGCGTTGCCCGGGTGTTTGGAGATGTGTGTTGAGCAAAAAAATAAAAATAAACGTTGTATTAGGTAGCCAGGCTCGAACCCGTACTGTGAAGGATGAAAATAACGTGTAAAAAACAACGGGACGTCTTTGCGGCTGCGTCCATCGCCAAACCGGGAGTGGCGAAGGTTTAAATAAAGGCTAGTCAATCGCGAAGAGAGGATGACTTTCGAAAATGTCGGCGAAAAAGGTGACCCCTCATTGTAGAAAAGTGTCCAGTTGAGGGTGAAGCAATTAATGTTTTTAGCCAATTTTTCGATATTGTCGTCCGAGGCGTCGAGCTTCAAAACGATTCCTATCGCGTGAAAATCTATTGTCTCTGTCGAAAGTTTTAGGCATACATGCATACATACATTTAAACAGACAGGTGAGATTTATATTATAGATTATATACAATTTGTGTTCAGCAAACACGGACAAAATCTCAATTATTGTTTATTTATTTCCATAATATAGAGAATTCATAAATGCATGTTCGTAATGTCGTCGTTCGACCTTCACTTAGTAAATTCCATTTTTAAAATTTTCACAGTTTGTCCCTGTTTTCCCCAGTAAAAAACAAAATATAAAGTTTCGCATGAGTTCGAATACCCTATATATTACGTTTCATGTCTGTAGGCCAAAAACTGGAAGAGGAGTTTGGTAAGCAAATTTTTAAATCAAATATATATATATACGCATACGTAAATATATATAGAAATAGGTTTCTGTTTACTATAACATTTTTCCGCAAATATTACCCAAGTATAACTCATGTAGAATATCTACATGAATATAATTACACGTAATAGTTAACTAAAGATGATAATCTCATGAGAAAACCGAAAAAAAAACTAATAGGGAATTAATTAGAATATGCAAGTTAGCTAGATCTTTTGCAGATGAATGCAATTCCATGACCCATATATTACTAAGGTGTATTTTTTTTTTAATAAATAGAAAAGTTCTTTTTTTAAATATAAATATCAATACACAAGCAAAAAACAAAACAAAAATACAGGAGTATAGAAAATTTATAGGCGTATAGAAAATTTATAAGCGTATAGAAAATTTATAGGCGTATAGAAAATTTATAGGAGTATAGAAAATTTATAGGAGTATAAAAATTTTATAGGAGTATAGAAAATTTATAGGAGTATAGAAAATTTATAGGAGTATACAAAAATTATAGGTGTATAGAAAATTTATAGGCGTATAGATAATTTATAGGAGTATAGATAACTTATAGGCGTATAGATACATATGTGTATGAGTTAGGTGTGCATCCATATATCTTTTTAAGTGTACGTTTGTGTATTATGGTAATTGTTTTCCAGAGATTGACAGCAGATGTCTCTCAATAATATGTTTTGTAAAGAATCTGCCTCTGCCCACTAGCGTAACATTTACACAGTAACAAAAAAAACCCTTGACATAATTTCACACATTCCCCCGACCCTCCCGTTAAAATGACGGATGATCACGGTGCTCGGGATGCCCCCGCCGAGGAAGATGACATCAATATCAAATGCTGTTGCAATCCCGCCAAGATGACAGAAAAATGAAATAATTATTCATTTTGCTGTATACGTCAAGGCGAATCAACGCGAAGCTTTGTCCGTCTTTTCGTTCAATATTAATTTTTTTTTAACGCATGTGCATCATTAATCGCGTAGATTGAATAGGCGTATTTTTGTTATATATCAGAGTCCTACACCTCTAGGTAGAGATTATGTCAACTAGTATGGATTTCGAGAATGTATTAGTAACTCTTTATGATCTTGTTAAACTAATTCGTTCCATCTTTAATAAATGAATATTATGGCATAAATAAAGTGGAAATTGATTCAAACACGCCTTGTACGTAGTAGTTCAGTATCTGGGTAGATGCCAAATACCTCCAAGTTGCTACTGTCCATTGCTTCCATTCAGCATACTGCCATCTAAAATTAACGATGAATATTTTTTTAAAAATTATCTCAATCATAATTCAGGACACAAAGAGTGAAGTGCATGTCAAGACAATCTTGCGCCGAACGGAGATTAACCCAGTGCACCTAGTTAGTCAATTGGTGTTCAGACGTCAGTTCCTAGACAAAATAATACCAGAAGCAATTGCCGAATCGTCAGTTAAAAATTGCGTGAGTTCTCGAGGCAGCACACGTCGTGGAAGCTGAGTGGCAATACGAGTTTACAGAATGTAGGGGTCGAAAGTGACACTCCTCGGGATTGTATGACTGTAAACCAGTTTTTGCTTAAGTAAATTAAGTGAGAAAACAAGTGAAGCACATATGGTCCCCCGTGAATGCAGAGTGAACGAGGCATAAAAAATGACTAAGTTCAGTATTTGCCATCTTTCCCATTTAGAGCCAAAAATCTCCAGTGGACGTCAAATCCTGGTGAAAATGAACAAGCTTGCAGTTTTGTATGTAAGTTTGAGTTCTGCCCCATGCAAAAAAAAAAAAAAAAAGAAATGACTAAGTCCATCATTTGCCTTTCCATTTAGCCCCAAAAGTCCTGAAGGCCTTAACATATTTAAATTTGAGTTCAACACCATGCAAAATTACTAAGTAGACATAGACAGAAAATGTTGGACAAATATGGTAAAATATTCCCAAAAATAAATCAATAAATCTTTTGTAAAGAGTTAATCTGTGTCTCGCCCCGTTTGAACATATTTCTTTCCCCAATAAAGCGTTTAAATCGCCAACAAATCTCGTTGTGTTTTTATGCATGAGTTTTATTAGTTTTGAGTTAACAGGAGATACAACAACCACAACGACCAACGACCACACATGTATGAGAAGCGATACTAAAAATAATGAAGGCTGTATATATGTGGAATAGACTTTTATTTAATTCAATCGTTTTTAATCGCTTACTTACGCTACCTCACGGTGCACCAGTTTGTTGCAAAACGCATATGCTTCCCATCCATGTCATTTCGTGAAACTTTTTTTCCCGTTCTAACATCTTCTTCCGTTAGACCTTATTGTTCCTGTTTATTCAAACCAGAGCGAAATAGCATTACTGTCAATGGAAAGTAACGCGCTTTCTTCCCTCTAATAGTCTGTGGAGACGCTTGGGAACGGTCAAGAACCCGCTTAGCCCCTCGTTCAGGGTAACGTGAGGTCATGGAAAGCAGGTGACTTGTGATACGAAAGCAAACAGAAATAATTATGTTCATGGTTTTTTATTTCGTTGTGCTGAGCAGAATATACCTCTGAGTACAATGGTCAGGACAATCGCCCAGTATGGGCAGTGCTCGGACAGAAAGAAACTATAACCTACCCTCTGCACAACTGCAAAGGAAGTTATGGCAATATAGCAAACATTTTATTCGAGAAACAGCGTGAATAAGGTTCTGAATCAGAATACCTCGCTAGATAAGGATTACCATGATAGATAGGAGGTACCTGATTGTCATCAAGCTACTCTCTGACAACCAGTAAAGAATAGACGAGAAAGATTGTAGGTAAAAGAAGATCCATTGGCACGCGAAGAATGTCTACCTTTGATTCTTCCGGTGGCTTCGATGCAAAGCAGCGTTCTCAGTTCGAGTGCACTCTCCTTGGAACCAACTACCCGATGAGGTCGTACACCAGCCCACACTACAGAGCTTCAAGGCGGCCTTGAACAGACGCTGATCGGACCTCCATGGCTTCCACCCTGTATATTTTCTCTTTATATATAGCCCTCTAAATTCTAACTGACTTTTTTCCCTTGGTATTCATTTATTATACTGACAATTTATTCACTAAAAAAAAAGTTTAAAATATTTATTAATATCCATAGAGAATTCAAAGTGGAAAGGAAACAATTTATAATTATTGAAAAAATTATTACTTAAAAAAAAAACAATACAAACTTACGTTTTAATTAATCGGGTTGTTTACGTGAAATTAAAAGCATCTGAAAATAACATCGGGTGGTTGGAGGAAAAACGTAGAGGAAGAGGTGGAGGAGGCAAAACCGACGGGTTTCCTTTTCTTTTCGAGAATGTGCATCCGTACTTACCGACATGTAACGTTTGTATAATTCTTTCCATTTTTTAATTTTTTTTTTCATTACATTTTCACCCCAAACAAGGCAAATTGCCACTTTGGTGTAGGGGGCTACTATCAGGGGCAACAACTACTGGGGTACTATGTAGGGATTTGGGCAGCAAGGTGTTGGTTCACGTTGCACTTGAACTTCTGCACGTCAGTACTGTTGGGGAAGCAGGGACCTGGAATGGAATTCCAGAGTCTAGCCGTTCTGGGGAAGAAACTTTTGGAGTAAAAAGATCTTTTACATCTAGGGATCTCTACAGTGTGGGGGTGGGATTTAGCAGCCTGTCGGGTTTGTCGAGGGTGCACACGTCGTGGGGGCACAAGTGATTGCAGTTCGTCAGAGCATTCACCACTAAAATACTTGTAGAAAAGGCAGAGGGATGCAACATTTCGTCGATGGGACAAAAGCTGAAGCTTAGATGCCAGTTCAGGGCCTATCAGGTTTGCGACTCTCTTTTGAACCTTGTCAAGGAGCGAGAGACTAGTAGCAGATGCACCAGCCCAGATGTGGCAGCAATACTCCATACATGGGCGAATTTAATTATATGCGTATGTTCCTCTTTATCAATTTAATGTTTTTCACTTTATTTTCCGAGATTATATGAAAATTATCTTACATTGATAATTATACGGTCAGGCATGTAATAAAAATATTAGAATCTTTCACATAAAGATT
This sequence comes from Euprymna scolopes, assembly GCF_053919585.1. NCBI lineage: Eukaryota > Metazoa > Mollusca > Cephalopoda > Sepiida > Sepiolidae > Euprymna > Euprymna scolopes. Next base: position 13,278,560 of record NC_136523.1, on the reverse strand, counting down.
CCGTTAAAAATTTATCCGTCAAAAAATAAAAAATAAATACTTTTTGCAATTAAATTTTCTTATGGGAAAATATTAAATAACCGATGCTTAATTCAATGATAATCTCGATAGTTCGAGAAATTATTTTTTCTCGGGTTATATCGATTTCGTTAATACGAACTTTAGGTGCTTTTTTCCTTATGTTCCGGTAAAAATTAATTATTATTTTTTTAATTGCTATAATTTACGATACTTTATTTTCATAAAAAAGCCGAAATAAATTCTTGCATTTTTTTGTTACTACAGAAAACTATAACTTTAGTAAAGGTGCTTTTGTTTTAAAAAATAATACATTTTCTCTCGTATTCAAATAAAAATGATATACCTATTTTATTCCGCGATCATTATTTGATAAATACTGATAATTTCATTAAATTTGGTTAATTTCCTGATTTTTGGTAGACTTTTAAGTAAACGCAGGGGTCAAAATGTTTATACATTTGGAGCTTCGGCATTCATTTTGCCCGTACCTAGTAATCCCATTGTTGTCTCGCTCCTTAAACATATAGAATAATAGAATTTGCTCAAATAACATCTTGTAGTCAAGTAACGCCCCTATGCATAGAAATATTTAATACGGGTTTCGAGAAAATAATTATCTGCTTCGGTGACTTTAGATTTTTAGATGACAATATTACTTTTCTGAATTTTTGACATGAGGATTGATTATTCGTTTTATATGGATTCTTCGCACCGAGTTGGACAGAAAAGTTAGCGAATAACGCAGAGAACTTTCCGTTTTCGAAAAGGTATATCGGAAGAAGGTCGAAGGTTACATCTAGCGAAATGTTATGAAAATAACACTCAAGATAGGAACAGTAATCTGAATGCCCCCCCCAAAAAAAAACGAGACAGGGTGGAATGATAAAATTGTCGCCCTAGAAATTACGATATGATTCCATTTCCGTTTGATGAAAACCAGCTTTTCTTTGCAGATCACCTAGTAGTTGGCCAGTTGTGTACAAATCCCAAAAGCGATAGCAGCCTTCTATCATGTCTGAGAGTGACACAATGGTCTACGAGCGAAATCGGAGATGCGCCGCTATACAATCCATGCTCTCTACCAATCAAAGTTATGACAACAGTACCATTGCCAGCACCCTCCAAATGCAAATCCGAACGGTTCAATATTTAAGGGTACAGCTCGACGAAGTTTCTGGCCACGGTTTTGGTCTTTGGCATTAATTTTTTTTCCACATAATCACCAGCATTCTCAATGCAAATTTACGTAAACATGCTTCTGTTTTAACTGCTGTTTTCTTTCGATTATACTAGCGGTGGCGGCGGCCGCCTTTACCCGTTCATAAAATACGCTTAAATATTATATTTTACTTTGTCCAGATTTCGTATATATTATTATAGAGTCATGATTTCAAAAGTAAAAAAAAGTATTTGGGTGCGATCAGCTGGAATCGAAACCGAAAGCAAAACTGTAGCATTCAAAGCTGGTGACGTTACCACTGTACCAACGTGACATGCATATGAACTGACTAAAAATAAACTAAAATGAATGTACACAATGTATAACGATTTTTTTCAATCATGGCCCCTTTTTGACCCCTTAAGAACTATTTTAACCGACTAAAGAATAGATGCATAACAAATGGTCCGTGAAACCCCTAGCACCACTCTACAACTTTTAGTTTCGGTAGAGATAGAGTTTGAAACTATGGAGACAGACAAGCAGGCAGAGAGACAGGCAGACAGGCAGACATAAGTAGTTAGTTTTATTAATTAGATTTAAGTTTAGAATCAGTGTAATGTGGTAGTTTCATTCTTAACCCAAGCAGACGTTGTGTGTGAATGTCTTGCAAAAGAACAAAGAAAAGAAATTTGACTCGTCTTTTTTTTCAGTTTAAAAAAAAAGTCATTTATTAACGGTACTTTCCAAATTACGGTCACATAATACTCCAAGCACCGAAACATGATTTCATTTGTGTAACTATTCGCTATAGCTCACTTTACTTCACTGAGCTTTCTAGTTTGGGAAATAACGATTTTCACATGACGTAAACCAATACTCTTCATACAGAATAGAGTTTTCTATGTTACAGGCAGCAGAAATGGTGATTCTGTTGAAATTATTGTTTGTGGTTGTATACATTTGCTCATTGCTTGTGGTTTATCAGTTGTCACTTAGTATAAAGCATTGCTGTTTCGAAAAGTATGAAGCTCTATAGGCAGTCAATAATGTAAAATATAAATATTATAACTCGTTTTATTTCAGTGACGATGATATTTTTCTCGGGTCCATTACCCATTATTCAGTCCGAAGCTACAACAAGCTGCTATATGTACAGCTCACCCCACGGCACACGGTCATCTGATCATTTTTTTCTTACATGTGCGGATTGTAACTTGTTTTAAAGATTCCCCTCGCACAGATATGTACTTCCAACTCTCCACGTGGTTATAAAAATCTGTTAGCATTTCTTTCCCTTATCTTCCTTCGTTGTGACGTCATCTTACGCCACGGCTTGGTCATTTGCATGTGTGACATGCGCCCGCTACTACACACGCGCGATCGGCTCTGCTACATAACTATTAAGTAGGCTTGTTCTTGAAGTACATTTTCTGATATTTTTGTGATGAGGATTTATTCGTGGCCTAGCGGATACAGTAATTGATAAAATTCAGTTCCAAAAAGTCAAAATCACTATCAATAATTTCTTGCACTTTTTATCTGTGCCCCAACTTTTATGTAGAACAAATCTTCTTTCTTAGAATTGCGCGCCTGTGGAACTCTGTTCAGTGTGCCTGCTTTCCAGCTGACTACAATTTGATTGTCTTCAAGTTCAACGTAAACAAATTCTTAATGAACCGTAATTTGCAAAATTTCCACTACTTATGATTATATTATTTAATTAGTTTGGAATTATTTTAGAGATGAGTAAACTGTGTAATTTTTTTTATTTAGTTATTTGGACTTTTAACCTCATATCCTTGTTGTTTTCACGACGTTTCGGCCAATTAATCGACTGGCCTTCGTTAGGTTAACTGCGATGGGATACGAATGTCGAATCCTCCAACTACATCCACAGCAATTGCTGCCTTCGATAGCCGTTGTCATATAAGCACGGTTTTGACCAACTAATCTTCTGACCGGCTCTGGTTGGGATCGAAACCGCTACCTCTAGAAAATGCTCACTTGAAATTGTAAATATTATTATTGCTATATTATTGAATTAGTGAAAATGATACTTTCGATTACTACGCTATAATCCCATTGACTACTGTATACCCATTAATAATTATCCTCGAGTGGCCCCGGGCCTTGATAAGTGGTGACTACTATATAAAAAGAGAAAAAAAAACTGAAGTTTCAATCCTCATCATATCTGGGTGATAACGCGAACACAATTTGAATTATACATTTATTTATTTATTTATTTGTTTATTTATTTATTCATTTATTTATTTATTTATTTATTTGTTTATTTATTTGTTTGTTTGTTTATTTATTTGTTAATTTGTTTGTTTATTTATTAATTTGTTTATTTATTTATTTGTTTATTTATTTATTTATTTACTGATCTGTTTATTTGGTAATTTGTTTATTTGGTAATTTGTTTATTTATTTGTTTATTTATTTATTTGTTTATTTGTTATTTTTATTTATTTGTTTATTTATTTATTTATTTATTCATTTGTTTGTTTATTTATTTATTCATCTATTTATTTATTTGTTTATTTATTCGTATTTTTATTTATTTGTTTATTTAATTATTTATTTATTTATTTGTTTGTTTATTTGTTTATTTTTTATTTTTTTATTTTCAGACTATTATCCTCATCTTTTAGTTGTTACTTCATAACATTTCGGTGAAATATTCCTCTAGGCTTTAGACAAAAAAAGAATTTGAATTACTTTAGACTTCCACCCGGTCATAGCTGACGGAACGAGGACATTTTTTTCTCTTCTTTTGCTTTTCCAATAAATGCCCCAAATGTCTGCAACGTTATACAAAAGATAAATAAAGGCAACGTCGAAGTCGAGGGATTAACTTTTCTTTTCCAAAAGTTTCTCTTTATGACAGCGACACAATGGCGGGAAAATCCCCGACATGTTTTATGAAAAGAAGTATTGCCTAAATCAGATAGAACAGCTCTCCCAGATTGTCGAATAATTTATTATCTCTTGAACTTTAAAGTCGATCACAACGTTGTCAACCGACATAATATTATCAAAACAAACACAACTTTTAACCAATCTGTTAACACTATTATGTAATTATTTTTTGCCTCTATATTTTTATAACACTGAATGTATCCCAAAATATAGCTCGGTTTTGGGATTGAGTTATGTTTTCAAAAGCGTCTATTTTAGTTGTTCTAACAACAATTAGTAGGGCTATGACAAGAGAATATTTTTTTCGTTATTTTGACTCTCGAGTATATATAAGTTAATATCTTATATTCTGTTAAGTTACATTATTGTTTCAGCTACTCGGCCGTTTTTTGGCCGTCTGTAGCTTCCTCAGACTTTTACAGAAATGTTCGTTATTATGGGATGAAAGAGTGAAAGAGTGAAAGAGTGAATGAACCAAGCATCCCATAATAACGAACATTTCTGTAAAAGTCTGCGGAAGCTACAGACGTCCAAAAAAAACTGCCGGATAGCTGAAACAATAATGTAACTTAACAGAAAGATACGGTAATAAAAAAAATAAAACGTATATTTGCTCTACAACAGTATCGAGCACTTTCTTCAGTTTTTATTAATTACCATTTCCACTAAATATATAAATATATATATATATATATGTATATGTATATGTATGTATACATACATATATGTACAGGTATGTATATGCATATATATGTGTGTGTATATACATGTATATGCATATGTATATATATATGTGTATGTGTGTTTCTCCGTGTGTGTCTGTGTGTGTGTTTACGTATATATATTAATATTGTTTTAATGACTTTTAATCATCCATACGTGGGTGTACCGGTTATGTTTGCATGATAAAGTACAAGCTTTGATAAGATGTTTTAGTTTTTGAAATATTTCAAACCTACTCACGGATTTCTGTCAATTTGTGATGGGGCATGTTTGTGTGTGAACGGATAAGTGCTCTTGGTAGTCACATTAATCCTTGTCTGATTTATGCCTGGCTTTGTGTGTCGATGTTTGTGACCGTTAGCCAGACGATAGATGGCGAGAGACGGGGGGGGGGTAATGTCGACATTTGAATTTCTATTAATTGTAAGTCAGTATGATCGAAATAATGATGAAAATGTGTCAAAAGTGATTGCGATGTGTTGTGTTATTTCTTATATTTAACATTTTTAATAGGGTTTAATTTTAAGTATATATATATATATATATATATATATATATATATATATATATATATATATATATATATATACTAGCGTGGGTGTCCGGCGTTGCCCGGGTATTTGGAGATGTATGTTGAGTAAAAAAAAAAGTGGTCAATTTTTTTGATTTTGACCCCTACTATGACTCCTTAAAATTTATTGTTTTGGGCTCGAACTAAATTATTAAGTAAGATCCATGTCTAAAGAACCTATATCTAAAATTTCAAGTGTTTAGACCCAAAATTGTCGGAGAAGTTTGGTAGAGTTCTGAAAGGTAAAATCGTTGAACCTTGACCCCTTAATCGCCAAATTTTTTACCGAAAACCGATCACATAGATGTTCCCAAATCTCAGTACCCTGTATATCAAATGTCGAGTCTGTAGACTAAAAATTGACAGAGTTATTGCATAGGGAAATGTACACACACAGATACACGGACAGACAGACAGACATTTTCCCTTTATTTATATATATATATATATATATATATATATATATAATTATTTACTATAATAATTATTAAACTATAATCATCATGAATACCTACAGACGCTAGTGTTTCATCCGTTCGGGAATCATCAGTGCAGAGTGTTACGATTAATACCGGTTGATAGATTCAAACCCCAACATCTCTGACTTCATTAGCAAGGACCTAATTCATTCGGCCACCATTAACTGCGAGAAATACTATTGAAATTTAAACATTTATTTATTAAATGCTTTAACGTCATTATATGATTATCAGCACATATAAGCTAATTTGTCCGATATTTACTTCAACTAAAAATGCTTAACGATAATAACGAGTTTCTTAAAGGGGCATATATTCCTAGTTAAAAGATATCCAAAAGGGAAAAATATTATTTATATATATATATATATATATATATATATATATATATATATATAGTCATCCACATACAGTACTGTTTCGCTGTTTCACAGCTCATCAGTGCGGCTAGACAGGCAACTACCTCAAGCCAGGATTGAAATCCGACCGTTTATATATATAATTTTATTTATTTATTTATTTATTTTTTTGCAATACGTTTTTGAATGAATTCTATTGTTTATACTAAATACGTTTTGCCAATAATTAATTTTCTCTTTAACCAATTTGGAACCCCCAAATGGGGAGTGGCATATATATTGTTTTTTTTTTTTAATATGATCATCCACTGGTACGTGTTTCGTTGTCTACAACACATCAGAGTGGCTGAATCTCGCGAGATTCTAAATTGGGACCTCATAATAAGAAGCCTAAACTCTTACCAGTGGACCAGCTCGCGGGACTGTTTTGGATAAATCGTGATTTACGTAGATATATTTTATTTGTCTTTTTTTTGTTTTGTTTTTGTGACACGTTTTGAATGACTTCAATTATTTATAGTACATATATAGTTTATTCGGTTTTCTTATGGGTTGATGATCTTAAATTAACTATTACGTGTAATTATATTAATGCAGATATTCTACATAATTTATACTTACATAATATTTGCGTAAAAGTTTATAGTAAACACAAAACTGTTTCCATCTATATTTATGCATACGTATATATTTTTGTTTAATAAATTTTGCCTATCAAACTCCTCCTAGAGTTTTGGTCTACAGACAGGAAACTTCATATATAATGTATATAATGTGGAATGGTTAACTCACTCAAACAAGATCGATGATGATGGGAGATTCTGTCATGATTTCTCCATTGTTTATGACCTCACTTAGATTGTTCACGAACCCACCCGTGTTCCCGATACTGACAGCCAGTATGCAAGCCTCCTAGATCTCTTTCTCACAACTTGCTCTGAACTGTGTTCAGCTTCTGTTCCGTCTTTACTTGGATCTTCCGACCACTCAGTTAAGATAAAAATGAAATGTAATAAGTCAATAGATGTACCGCTCCATCGTACAGTATATCGATACTCTATTGCTGACTAGGATAGTTTCCGCATATTTATATCAGATCTACCTCTGCGTTCCATGTTAAAAAAGGATGTGTCCTCTATAGTATCAGATCTGACAGAATGATTAATTGTAGGTATAGACCGTTTCTTACGCTCGAAAAAATTCCAGCAAAAACTAACAGCCAGCCGTGGTTCTCTCCGGAATGTGTTCCTGCTAGAAATAGAAATCACTTTTTCCGTTGCTTCCAATTTAATAGATGTACTAAGAATAAAGATGCTTTCAGAATTGCCAGCAACCACTGTAAAAACGTAATAAAGAATGCAAGAGAGTTGTATGCTCAGTCCGTCAAGTCCAAAGTAACTGAACAGCGGCTTGATTCCCACCAGTTTTGCCAAATAGCAAACAGAATCCTGAGCGTGTGCTCAATCCCAACTCTCATAAATGGACGTGAGGTAATCTCGTCAGCATCAGACAAAGCCAAACTCTTTGCCAAGAACTTTGCAGCTAATTCTAATCTTTGCGACCAAGGCTGCCAACCCCCCAATATTTCCTCCTGTATCAGAAAACATGCTATGTGATATACAAATATCTGTACGTGATGTTGCCAAGCTAATCAAAAACCTTGATTCCAGTAAAGCAACTGGCCCTGACGGTATTCCAATTATAGTACTCAAAAAACTTCAACCTGAACTAGCGCCCATACTTACAAAACTGTTTAAACGTTGTCTTAAGGAGAATAGTTTCCCATCTCCCTGGAAAATTTCATCAGTATGCCCTGTATTTAAGAATTCAGGTGATCTCTCATCCCCCTCTCAGTACAGGCCAGTAAGTCTCCTGTGCGCCATGAGTAAGTTGCTGGAATCTGTTAAATACAGAAGTAATCAACCATCTCAACAAAAATAACCTTCTTAGTGACACTCAATATTGTTTCCGTTCTGCTAGATCTACAGCAGATGTGCTTACAGTTATATCTCATAGGATTAGCAAATCTCTCGACGGAGGCAACCTTTTTAGGGCAATTGCTCTTGACATATCTAAGGCCTTTGATAGGGTATGGCATAAAGGTTTACTTTATAAGATCTCTAGCTATGGTATTGCTGGAAATGTCTTCTCAATTATTAAATCATTTCTTTCTGATAGGTTCATAAGAGTAGTAGTTGAGGGGCAAAAATCTGAAGCTCACAGTATTAATGCCGGTGTCTCTTAGGGGTCCATCCTGGGCCCAACTATCTTCCTCATCTATATTAATGATCACACCCTTACATCATTCGTAGACATCTATGCTGATGACACTACTATCTATGGTAGCACATCTAAGATCGTAAACGACCGAGTTCTCTCTAATTCTCTCTCCTCTGATCTTGAGCAAGAGGTACAATGGGGAAAGAGGCGACTTGTTACTTTTAATGCATCTAAAACCAAGCTTTTATCATCAACGCTCTGATCCCCATCTGGCATTAATTGAAATGAATGGCTCTTGTCTTGGGGAAGTCTCATGTTTTGAAAAGCTTCGGGGCTTGACCTTTACTCCTGATCTTAAATGGAACACATACATTAAATCCGTTGCCAAGGCCGCTGGAAAAATGGTTGGATCCTTCTATCGATCCAGTTGATATCTCACTGCTGATGCAATTCTTTATCTATATAAGATTCAGGTACGCCCAAGGATTGAGTACTGTTGCCACATCTGGGCGGAAAATAGATTTCGTAGCCTTGTGGGGGATTTCTTTTCTCTTCCCTGCAACCTCTTTCTCACAGAAGAGATGTTGCGGGTTTGTCTCTGCTTTATCCTTATTTTAATGGCAGGTGCTCGGCGGAGCTCCATTCTATGGTTCCCCCCCTCGCCAAATTTTCACAAGGAACACCCGTCTAGCAGAAAACACTACCACTAGTTTCCCCAACTCTTTATCTGTGCCTAAACCTTAGCGTAGATTCCATGAGCAAAGCTTCTTTCTTAGAACTGCACGCCTATGAAATTGTCTTCCGTTTTTCTGCTTTCCAGCTAACTACAATATGGTTGTCTTCAAGTCTAACGTAAACAAGTTTTTGGCGAGCCGTTCCATATAAGTTAACAAATTTACCGAATCTCCATTACTAACGGTTACTATATTGTCCAATTTCTACTGTACACTCTTTATCCCTTATCCTCGAATGACCCCTTGGCCTTGATAAGTGGTGATGCCTATGTAAAAAAAAGAATTTTTATCCATGCAAAACTTTTTATTTGGGGCTTACCCGGAAAAAAAACGATGCAAAAGTGTGAAATTTAAAAAAAAATGAAATTTGCCAGGTGAAGGTAGAACGCCGGCATTACGAATGCATAACGTAGTAGCTATTGGTTCGTGTTTTAATTTTTAGCCTCGCATTATAAATGTCTTCAAAGCCCACTCACTAAAGACATAAATCGTGAGCTGAACGTTTTGGTTTCGATTCTCGGTGGTGGCGCACGAGTCTTTTCTTTTTTAAAACTTTTGCAGTCATTATTACGTATTGCGTCAAATCTATCTATATCTATCTAACTTTGTAATCCATTTTCTGTCAGAAATTTGGCTGCTAAGGGGTCAAAGTTCAACGATTTAACCTTTGAGAACTCCACCAAACTCCTTCGCCAATATTGAGTATAAACAATTGAAATTTTAGATATAGGTTCCTTGGACATGGATCTAACTTAATTAGTTGATTTGAGCCCAAAACAATAAATGTTAAGTGGATATTATAGGGGTTAAAGTTTTAAAAAATTGACCTTTGCGGTCTCTACCAAATTACTCAGATAATTATAATATATATATATATATATATATATATATATATATATATATATATATTAGTGTTGGGACTTTTAGTCGAAATCGGTCATTGAATTATTGAAATTTTAGAGGTTCGAAACCGGTATCAGAATTGGAAAAATTTCTGCCTATTTTCCGATGCTAAAAACGATTTCTTCTGACGTTTTTTATTTGAATTTGTTTAAAACAAATTCCCAAAATGCTGGCAGTAATGATAGAATAACTATTATTTATTGATTTTAATTTATTGATTTTAATTTATTGATTTTAATCTGCGAGTGAAACTGAAATCTCGACATATGCCCCCATAAATGCATTTTACCTTTGAGAAAATATTTACACATCAAATAATTTTTATACACCGTAAAATTTACTTTATCTATGAAAAACAAAGAGGGGCGATATAATATGTGATAAATATTCCGAATCAAGTCTTCCCTCTCTGTTATTTCAAAGCATTTGAAACTATAGTGGCATATTTTAGATCGCCCTTTATCAAGGCCAGAGGTTTGTGGGGAAATATCGAATGTTTTGCAATACATATGTAAAAATAGGAACACAAATGACTATGATTCAAACATTTTATGGCTGTAAAATAAAGTGCTAAAATAGGCTCCAGATAATGGATGACCCCCTTAATGGGCGACGTTACACAATTCAGGTAAACGTGTCTTCATTTCTTAAATTCTGATCAATAATCGTGGAGGTTAAGTACTTATTAAATTGGCAAAAAGGTGGTATATATATATATATATATATATATATATATATATATATATATATATATATATATATATATATCATATATACCACCTGCATGAATCGATGATCTTTATGTAAACAAATTGAGCTTGAGTACTTTGGGCAATTTCAAAACAATGTTAATTCACTGCCCGTATAGCAGCAGCCGTATAGCGCAACGTTAGAAGCCCCGACTGTCGTCCGAGCGTCGGTTTTCGATCCTGGCTTGACGTAATTGCTTGTCTAGACGCACTGATGAGCTGTAAAACAGCGAAACAGTACTGTATGTGGATGACTATATATATATATATATATATATATATATATATATATATATATATATATATATATATATTGGTAGCCAAATTGCATGTTGAAATACTAATATCTTTGGTTTTATGGGACGAAGCTACATGAAAATTTTGAGGTTTTTTGAAGATTAAAATACTATACAATGATTAAAATTTTATGACAATTGCTAAAAAAGGACCTATATTTTCAAACCAATAAAATATTCCTAAATTTACCTACATTTGTATATATAGTGCCCTGCAGGCCAGCTTAAGTTGTGTTGTGTCGGTTGTCTCTCGTGTGGCCTTACCAGACCACTAATACGAAATGCTTTCAATAATTTTGCAATCTTTTTTTTCGTATGAGGATTTTATTGATAGTGCATACTTGAAAATCTAGTTCCTTTCGAAGTAATCTTCTCCGGCTGCAATGCGCTTGCTGTACTGTTCCAATGATTTATGCAAGGCTGCATGGAAATCCTCTTCACAGCCCCTTTCATCCCCTCAATTAGCTCATAACGACAGCCTCTAACGTTTGCCTAGGAAATAACCAAACTTCACAGGGAACAATGGCTGGACTCTAGAAAAGGTGAGGAAATGTCTTCATGCCCATGACAACGTCTTTCCGTCTAATCTTTTCTGAGAACCTTTGAGACGAACCTAGCACAAATCTTCGTCATATTCAGTTCCTTGCGAATAATTTTGTGTACAATTCTCATACTGGCATCAAACACTAGTTAATCTAACCCTTTCTTTCGTTCAAGACTTTTTTTTTTTGTCTCTTTAAGTTCCCATACCTTTGGTTGGCGAGATTATTTGAGACGGTTATAGCTGACACCTGGCCCAACCGGCCAGTAACATTATCCGTGCCTTTGACTTAATCGGATATCAACATTACTCAATAATTGTTGCATTTTCCCCTTACGTATAACAATACAGTTTAAGGTTATCATTAAGCATCAGCATTATCTATCTATCTATCTATCTATCTATCTCCCTTTCTCTTTACACACACACACACACACACACACACACATATATATATATATATATATATAGAGAGAGAGAGAGAGAGACCCTTAAACACCAAACCTAAAACATTACCGACATACCAAGCACTCCTCTCCCACATTTCCCCCTTGTTCCCTTCCTCTCTTTTTTTTCCGCTCTTCTCGCAGCCCTCCCCTGACATCATTCACTCTTCAATCCCATCATAACGAACATTTCTGTAAAAGACTGAGGAAGCTACAGACGGCCAAAAAAACAGCCGGGTAGCTGAAACAATAATGTAACTTAACAGTAATACGGTAATAAAAAAATAAAACTCATATTTGCTCTACAACAGTGTTGAGCACTTTCTTCAGTTTTTATTAATTACCATTTCTACTAAATATATATATATATATATATATAGTGAAGAAATGACAAAAGACTCTATTCTAAAGTTTATGATGTTGACCATCTTATAATTTATTCCTTTAATTCACATCACATTTACAATTTTTGACAGTGTCTGTTTCGTAGCGCAAAATCAATCAATTATTATATCAATCAGTGAAGCTATTATGCTCTTAACTCATCAGAAGAAATAGCAACAATCAATCCGTCAAAAGGAATTGAAATGTGATTTGACATGATTAAAATCCGAAAATTGGAAGAGAAGCTGTAAATACCTTATAATATGTTTCCATTACGCCATTTTGAATTTCAACATTATGAACTTTGGAATATAGTCTTTTGTCATTCATTCTCTATATTGGTCTGTAATTACATTGAGCTTGTTAGATAAGGATTCGTATATTTTATAATAAAATATAATTCCACAGATATATATTTATGTGAGTAAATTAAGTAGTTATATATATATAACTACTTAGTAGTTATATATATATATGTATATATATATGTATATATATATGTATATATATGTATATATATGTATATATATATGTATACATATATATGTATATATATGTATATATATGCATATATATGTATATATATGTATATATATGTATATATATACATATATATAACTACTTAATTGAGTAAATTAAGTAGTTATATATATATATATATTTATATATATATAATATATATACATAACTACTTAATTTACTCACATAAAATTAATATACGAAAGAATAGAATTATGCGTAAGTTTTAAGTATTTACTTCAAAAGTGCTCAATACGTAGGTAGAGCTAGTTAGTAATTTATAAAATATATATGGCGATTAAGCCTGAGGAATCCTATAGTGGATGAAACGCCGAATATTCAGTGTAGCTTAATCGCCATATGTATTTTAAAAATTCATATATATATATATATATATATATATATATATATATATATATATATATATATATATATATAGTCACACGACGTCGCAGCTTACAAGAACCATAACAGCAAACAAACCGAATATTTAAGACTTGCGTTTCGCCTTCATTTGGTTAAACAGATCCGAACAAGGGATACCAAACTCGAATCTTTTGCATGCGAGGCGAGTACCCTGCCACTTGAGCAACCGCACCACACACGAGTAGCCCTATTAAGTAACATGGATCAAGCAAACCGCAGTGACGTCAGATTATCAAATACAACTACTTGGCCTAAAACGAGGGGTGTGGTCGTCCAAATAACGAGAACCCAAGCCGATGTCTCACAACTAATAATTTACACTCGCTTGGACGGATGTAATTCAACCTGCTAACCTAGCGAGCAATTGGTAATAGAATTTTCAGAATTTGAGAGATGATATATATATTTCCACAGTCAATATATATATATATAGATATATATATATATATATATATATATATATATATATATATATATATATATATATATATATATATATATATAGTTAGCAGGTTCCTTCAGTCTTTGACAGACTATGTATACTCATCGCAAGGGTGCCTCTGCGTAAAACTTTTGTAGCAGGAGGTGCCCAATCTCCAACCACACCTCTCCTGAATCGACATTGTTAAATACCAATGGCAATATAAGTGTATGTTTGGAAACAAATGCCGAGATAAGTAGAGAGCACATACAGCGCCTAGAATTCCCAAATGGTCACCTATCTGGTACCAACCAGGCTCAACGTTGCTTAACTTCGGTGATATGACGAGAACCGATGTGTCAACGCGATTAGGCCGTATATATACTCACCATGGCAAGTATGAAAAACAAGTGTTGTTTTAAAACGGATTCTTGATGAAGGCTTTGTTATATTGTGCCAAACCACACAATGGAAAGTATGAAAAAAATGTATTGTATTTAAAAATATGACTGATGAAGGTTTTTTTATTAGTTGAATATTTGGAACTTTAAATAAATATATGTTTATTTAAAAAGAAAATTCGGCACGTGGTCCTTCTTTCTAACCCCATTTATTTAATATATATATATATATATATATATGTATATATATATGTGTGTGTGTATTAATTATTCTAGTAAACAATTATATATATATATATATATATACATACATTTATCATTATACACTTTTTAGAAGTCGATTATGTAGGTGTTTAGTCTGCGATAGGTTAAAATTAATATTATTTTTCTTCCTGTAATTTAAACTGCATTCTTTATTTTGCATGTTTTTATTCAAAGCGTCTCTCTCTCTCTCTCTCTCTCTCTCTCTCTCTCTCTCTCTCTCTGTATATATATATATATATATATATATATATATATATATAACATTGTTTTTCTCTTCTCGTCTGATGAGAAATAGAGGTCTGGAAACACTAAGGTGTAAATAGCTTTTTCTTATTGATTGATGATCTATTATAATTTATTTGACTTTAAACTATCAACTGTTATTACTCATAAATAATTATATTTTTGTCTATGTGTACGTGTCTTTTGTGTGTACATTAAATTGTAGGGTATGCATGTGTGCATGTGTGCATGTGTGCAAGTATGTGAATTTATTCTGATGACTCTATAACATGACGAGAATAAATATTCAAACTCAACATCAAAAAGCTACCGAAATTTACTAATAGTCCCGGCGGATAAAACTTGAATTTTTTATACCATGGACTATAATACAATGTAAATATCTCATATATAAGGAACTTAATAAAAATTTTAAAACAACATATAGGTCAAAACTAAACAAAATAAACAAAGTAGCAAAAAATATCTTAACTAAACATAAAATTGGCAAATATACTGAAAAAAATAACAGTACAAGGTACCCCAAGATTTTCTTTAAAAGATCACAAAGTCGACTTTAATGTAAACCCTACAATAAGACTTATTTTTCTCTCAGAATCAGATATAGGATTAGTTAGTAAAAATATCCTCGATATAATTATCCCTAAAATTAAATCTATAATAAAATGCCCACTATGTTAATTGACTGGTTTTCTAACATTCACAATTTTTTTAATTTCTGTCTTTCGACATGGAATCCTATTGACACTCTCTATCACCAATCATATTAAACAAATCCCTTTTGATGGAACGTAAAATAACTGATATAACCTCAGACAAAACTAATCTAATACTATTAACTAGAGAATCTATAATAACTTTGACAACAAATATTGGACAAGAAATAATACTCCTGACCATGTCAACATTTTAATAGGTTCGACCAACTCAGTCACTGATCTAGTTGGCCTTTTCCTCTTGGGTGAAATTCATGAAATACTCCACAAGTAAATCCGATTGGAGGGGAGACCTTTACAGAGACGATTCACTCTTCTTAACTAACTTCACAAATAAAATTACGAAAAGTAATTAAATCCGTACATAAACGTTTTTTAAATGATCGACTTACTATAAAAATCGACCCTAATAATAAAAAATAGTTAATTTCTTAGATGTAACATTAAATCTCACAAACTCTACTTATCATAAACCAAACCAATCTCTGCTATATGAATCAAACTACCCTAAGTCAATACTACTATCTATAGTCCATTATGTCTCTTTAAGAATATATAAATTATCTTCTAATAAATCTATATTTAATAAAAACACAGGATACTACATTGAGACCCGTAAAAACTCAGGATACAAAACACAAATGAAATACGAAAATAAAACGGATAAAAATACAAATTATATATAAATCTACAATAATTATAATAAACCTAGTAAATACATAATAACCTATAATATGGCCATGTCAACCCACAAAGGAATTGTAAAAAATAATCAGACCACAATACAAATACAAAACCATATTAACCCCACAAGCATCAGCCATTAACACCAATAAACCCTAACATCCTGTCATTAAACGTAAAAACAAACATAGCGGTACCCGCTGGTTTAGCCTTCAATACTAAATATCAGAAAATAATTTCAAAGTCCCCCATAAATACGGTAAAATTTTTAACAAAAACACGATCAAAATATCTTATTTAACAATGCCAAATGTGCATTAAAAGATTATTAGTAACAACAATAAGAAAATTAAGAAAGTACAAAACACAGATATACAAACTATGGCAAGTTGTAACTGTAGAAACAAAAACACATGTCCTTTGTGCAATATAAAAAATCTCAAATGTAAATTTTAATAATAGCAACCATATAAATCCTTTCAGAGAGACTAACACCAACTTAATAATGAATAACAACACCTCGATTAACCCATCAAAAAGTCTAATACAACCAAACATCTTACATAGCAATACCATACTTAATCAAACTGAAAGCAACTATTACAACTCTATTAAACTAAATGCGATGTACTTTGGATCTACTTCTGGATTTCTGGAATCTCCACACATAAACAATCTTTCAAAAAAAGTTCCTTAAAAAACAAACAGCTTTAGTAAAATATATTTGGCATTTCAAAGATACGAATATCTCTTTTAATTTAAAATGGAAAATACTAGGCTCTTGTAAAGCACATAAACCTGCTGCAAAATTCTGCCCCCTTTGTAGATTTATATATATTAATAGATTTATGGCTATATTAAAATTGAATGACAATAGATCAACATATTCAAACCGAAAAGACGAAATATTTTCCGGTTGCATACATAAACGTTGGATGAAGTTTGACAGATTAAAACCCCGTAAAATAATATTAATAATCTGATTATTATTGGTTATGATTAATTATATTATTAATAATAATTTAATAAGTAATATTTTTAGTTCACTTATATTATTAGTATTATTACTATTATTGCTATTATTATTATTATTATTATTATCATTATTATTATGATTGTTATTATTATTATTATTATTATTATTATAACTCTCATTATTATAACTATCATTATTATTCTATTTATTAAATTATCACCAATATTATTATCGTTACTATTATTGACATCGTTTATATTTTTACTATGCCAAGCATCACAATACATAAATAATTTATCCCTAAAATAATTATAAGTTATCTCACTTTGATCAGTAAAAGTTGTTTATTTCTTTCTCACTTTTCATAAATTGTGTAATTGTCTCCTTTAGACTTTAATTTTAAATTGTAAATTTAGCGTCCAACGAAAAAGACGTTATGACCGTACATTGGAACAGCGTTTTTAAATTAATAGAAACTCTAAATAATTATTTTAAACATTCAGAGACAGGATATAGACGCATGCACAAAGATATATTCACTGAATTTAAAACAAATTTTCTAATGTAGATCAATTAGATTTTTCTTTTTTATTATAATTTTTTCTCTGGAGCTTTTCCTTCAGTCTCTATTTTCTTTATCAACATAAAATAACGTCGTTCTTAGGTTTTGTAATATTTGTAGGAATATCCGCTTTACTTTTTGGTGTCTTTGATCCCCCTATTTTGCTGATGAGGAGATAAATAAATAATAAAAGGGATATCGTTTCCGAAACGATCGTACACTCGAGTTGGTTTTCTTTGTTTTTTCACTTGTGAAACTGATTTTTAATTCACAATTATTTATCATTTTACTCAATATGTATATATATATATATATATATAAATATATATATGTGTGTGTGTGTGTGTGTGTGCTTATATATATATGTGTGTGTGTGTGTGTGTGCGTCTGTGCTTATATATATGTGTGCTTATATATATATTTAGTAATTTATAAAATATATATGGCGATTAAGCTACACTGAATATTCCGCGTTTCACCAGTCTAGGACCCTTCAGAGAGGATGGAGACGTATAAGTTAGTTAAACTTAGTCTGCTAGGAGAAATTATACATAAACACTGTGCTTTAAATGGAAGCATTCATTTCAAGCGAATCTCCGTCTTATCAAAGAACCAACTGTTGATTTTATACGCCGGCCCTTCTGCTTGTGCGCTTATAAAACTTCTCGAGTGCACTTGTTATGCTAGGCTATATAAGGGTATTAACTTTAATCAAAATTGTCTGTTCCTTATTTATAGTATTTTTTCGATTATCGATTTTTGACATGCATTAGGGACATTCCGATACAATACCTACTTAAGAACACTCCCAGGACGATAAATTAAATTTATGTTAAATGTCAAAAAAAAAAACAAACATCGGTCAACTATTTCGGAGTCTATAAAATACGAAATTACATATAGATACGCAAGTGCCTCATATATATGTACACACACACACACACACACACACACACACATATATATATGTATATATATATATGTATATATATATATATATAAGACTTGAAAATTTACGTGTTTTTTGTTGTTTTTTGTGTTGTTTTTTTTACATTACGTGGTCTGTAGTTTCAAACTCCGCACGTAAATTTATTAATGTGTTTTTTCGTTAACTGAAAAAAAAGTTGATACAAATATATATATATATATATATATATATATATATATATATATATATATATATATATATATATTCCGAGGCATGTGTGGTAAAAGACAAAGAGTGCTCAATATGTTAGTAGAGCCAAATATGTGTTTTTATTAATACCTCAAGTGTATAAACTTAATTCATTACAAATTGTTTGGATAAAATTATCGTCCATATCGTCATATGATTCAAGCTTTGAATCATCTGACGATATGGACGGACGATATTTATCCTGCCTATTGAAACAATTTGTAATAAATTAAGTTTATACACTTGAGGGTCTAATAATATATATATATATATATATATATATATATATATATATATATATATATATATATATATATATATATAACAGATTTACTTGGTCGCGACACTAATATTTCTAATATCACTGCTAATATTTCGGACAAATGCTCGTTTAAAACAAGTAGTCCTCGTCAGGCGACTTAATAAATGGTTGCTTCCCACATTAAAAAATTCGTCGAAGGACTTCTGTTTTAACCGACCATTTTTCAATTATTTTTCATTAATAAAAATATGCCTTCTTCCTCTTTTATTGAGCACTCTTATTAACCTCGTTAATCACTCTTGAATACTGTTAACCTGGTCTAATATTTAAAAAAAATTCAAATTAGGCGAAACTACACATAGTAAATTAGTAATAAAAACAGTAAAACGACAGAGAACAAATCAATCAATAAGTAGGATGCAGAGGAAGAACAACCCTGACGATGGTCAATCGAGACCGAAAACGTTCGGTAAACTAGGGGACTTTATAAGAACTTTGGATCCCACAACAAAAAATACTTGTACGAAAACAAGAAAAATTCGAAAGAAAGATCATAAAAAGAAGAACGAAGATCCTCTTAAATAAAATATGTGTGAATATATATATATATATATATATATATATATATATATATATATATGTATATATATATATATATATATCTTATACACATTATATTTCTATATTACTTTATATATATATATATATATATATATATATATATATATATATATATATATATATATATATATATATATAAATATAAAGTAAACGCAATTGTAACTTCATTTCTGATTTTCGGATTTTGAAATGCGGTTAATCATTCCTTTATTTTATTTACAGTTAATGGGTTCATATTCGTCTTATGAGTTAAGGGCGGAATAAATTAATTACATCAATGATTTAGCGCTACTTAAAAAGTGCTATTAAGAATCGAAATGCTAGCATGCTGAAAGAAATAAACGGAAGATGGACAACTCACAAAACTTTAGTGTATAAGTCTGGGAGTGATCTTTATTAAGTTTTGTCACAGAATACCCCCAATAATTACAGATAATTCATAATGGAAACTATTTATTTTATTTATCGCTCATTGGTAAATTTTTTCCATATCGTTGCTTAGCAGCAATGATAGAACACCGGGGCATGGAAATTCTACTGTGGATTAGTTGATAGCGTGTTTTTTTTTTGTTTTTTTTTTCTTTCTTTTGTTTTTGCATGACGTGATCTGTAGGTTCAAATTCCGCGCATACATTTCTTAATTTTTTTTTTTTAATTAACCGCAAAGAATTTTATAAGTCTTGAAAATTTACGTGTTTTTTTTTTGTTTTTAATTACGTGGTCTGTAGGTTCAAACCCCGCACGTAAATTTCTCAATGTTTTTTTTTTTTTTGGTTAACTGGAAAAAAGTTCATATAAAATAATTTTCTAACAGAAACAGTAGGTTCTCTAGAGTGCAATGTAGAATAACATATATTTTGGACTAAGTTACTGCATGGAGGCGTGTGAAGCTTCCTCCCGGGCGATTTCACGGATTTTGATGACAATAAAAATATAGGAGTGTGAAATATTCGTTGATCATCATTCAATCCCGGGCAACGGCGGATCTCCCTACTAGTATATATATATATATATATATATATATATATATATATATATATGTGTGTGTGGGGGGGTTACCAGGAACACCAGGCGTTGCTCGGGATCAACAAGTGTTCCACACTTCCAATATTTTTATTGTAATCGAAATCAGTGAAATTTCCCATTCATCAATCATATCGATTGATTACCTTCTCTAGTCAGAAATCCATCACAGTGCACTGAGAGGGAGCTTCACGTACCTAACTGCGGCGATTTAGTCCACAATTCATTGCAGTCTACATTGCACTTTACAGACGCTGATGCTATGCAATTAGTTATTATATAATGGCTTGAATTAAGAACCATCGTTCAGTTGTTTTCTAAACCGATACATTCATTTTGGACGCACCTTTGTATTATCAAAATAATCTACTGTTTAAACTTATGGCCGGGCCGTTCTGCTTGTGCGGTGATAAACCTTCTCAAATGCACGTGTGATGTTTTGGTCGAAATCAGATTGTTCCTTCTCGGACTTGATTTATTTCGTTATTGATTTTCGATTTTTACATTTCGATACAAAACCTAACTAAGAACACTTCCACACACATAAAGTGCGTTTTTTTTGTGAAATTTCAAACATCGATAAGGACGGAACTCGCACTTACAACGGGATACACACAGCAAAACACGCACACACACATAATCACACACACATAATCACACACACATGCTCCCGCACACAAAGTGCATTTTATGCCCAAGTAGAGAGACATTATATATCTATGATATTAAATATATAAGATCAGCTTGTTGCTTGGACGTTTAGACTGTCTATCCGGTTTGTGACTTCCGGTTTCAAAAGTTCGTCTGCTTACGTATTAAAAGCCATTGCTGCTATTCAAAGCATACACAAGATAAACCATATTTTTTTATCTTTTAACTTATTTTAACGTACTTTCAATACAATGCAATTTAACCTCGTTGAGTTAAAAAAACTGATTTAAATAGAAATATACAATAAATTACTATAATCATATTTATAACCATATTAACTTCTTTTAGTAGCGCTTCTGTGGATTCTTGTTTTTAAGGCTTTACTTATTTTTTTTTTCATACAAGCAGTGAAAGGTGGGAACTTAGTTTTTGTAGTGCTTTTGGTAAGCCCTCCTTAAATTTAATTAGTTCTTACAGTAGTGCTCTGGAGGCTTCCTTAGTTTTTTGTTTTTTTTACTCATCACTTAGACATGCTTTCTCACTTTTTATTTTTGAACTTTTTTTTCAACGGTTAGAATAGTGTGTGTTTGTGTATGTATGTATATATATGTCAGGTATTAGAATAGCGTGTGTGTATGTATGTATGTATATATATGTCAGGTCATGTCATATGCTACTTGTACCATGTAACCCAGTACTACCTGCCTCATGGTCGGGTCACCGGCGACTAAACTGGTTCCACCACCAGACTTGTTTGGTGAGGAGGGCGGCTAGTCTCTCGAAATGATTAAAAACAAGACCTTCCAAAGGGCGAATGAACTCTTTTTCTGGGTCAAGGGCCAACTAGCACCGTGTATATTTGCGTGTGTGTATATGTGTATTGGGGTAGAGAGGGCTCCCGTAAGCCGTGGTGAAGGCAACCTTTCTAGGAGAAGCAAATCTCTGATTTAAAAAAAAAACATAAAGCGGAAGACCAGTACCCGCATTAAGCTGGTCTGCAGTTTAATTTGTTGCTGGCTATCTTGCTCTTGCTTGTTGCTGGATCTCAACATTTTGAACCGAGAGAGAGACTTAGCTGTCGTACAAAGCTAAGACTCTGTAACATCATATTTGTATAGATACTCCCTCAGACATTTGGGCTCATGAATTTTAAATGTCTGAGGGAGTGGCACTCGTCTGACAAGACGTTGCAATCATCATAATATATATATATATATATAATATAATATAAAGCTGAATGTCTGTGTGTGTATGTGTGTGTGTCTGGTAACGAATAAGCTTCTATATGGGTGACTATTTTTAAAAACTGATTAGATATAATGATAGAAGATGTATCGAGACACAGGAATGGGTAGGTTTGATCTAGCAGAACGGTGGTTCATAAAAATTGTGGGGTCTGCGTACACGCCTGGTCCACAAAGTCTAGAAATAAAAAATTTAAAAAATTTAAAAAAAAACGTTTACAAGTGTTTTTGATATAGATGTACATAAGAATACTTTGATAAGTATGTTTCAACTTAAATAGGGATGGTATAATAAAATTGTGGGGTCTGCGTTCGCGCCTGACCTCCATGGAATGGAAATAGGCACAAACTTTAATAAAAACTTTTTATATCTATCTATTTTATATCTATCGATTATATTATACTTTGATAATTATGTTTCAGTTTAAAGAAATATGGTATAATAAAATTATGGGGTGTTCGTTCGCACCTGACCTCCATAAAATGGAAATATGTCACAAAGTTTAACAAGGTTTTTTTAATATAGATGCACAGAATATTGTGATAAGTGTTTCAGTGTGAACAGGTATGGTATAATAAATTATGGGGTTTATCTATTTTATTTTTACTTTCATCATATTTTGCTTTGGTTTTGATACCCCCAAGTTCGAAGCTATCTCTTTACAACCCTTCCTTTTCATAACCTATCATACTTTCATAAATCAGAGTCCGTTTTCTGTAGGCTGTTTTTGAACCCAGTCATCAACGGGTACTTTTGCTAGTATATATATATATATATATATATATATATATATATATATATATATATATATATATTCACTCATGTATTGAGAAAAAAAAGACAGAGAGAGAGACAGAGAGAGAAAGAGGGTTGTATTCTTCTTTGATTAGAATGCATATATTTCTTCAAATCTACCTCAGTCGTCCAGGTGTTTGATGAAAGTGTCCTTACCCCCGAAATGAGTCCGTCCACTAGGGTCAATTGTTATTCCCCGTTGCACTTGATAGCCACCGGGCCCTTTTCCTTCGATTCAATAGAACACACCAACGAACGAACGAGCAGAAGGTAAAAGCAAGCAAGGTCCAAAATGTAAAATAAAAAAGAAAGAACGGAAAAGCAATACAAAAGGCCCGCAAAAAAGGGGAAGTGAAAGTGCGACAACCAAATTAGAACGCGGCATGGATGGCAGGGGCGGCGAGGAGAAAATGTTTAAAAGGGAGCGAATGGTGGGGATGGGAGAGCCTGCACTGTGAGAACGGAAACGAATAATATGAAATAAATGTACTAAAAACGAGGTCTTCATCAAACGTACAATTTTTTAAAACTTTCGAATGATTCTAAAAAATGTGCCAACATGCTCAAACGCATTTTGATAATCGTACAACTCGAATAATATATATATATATATATATATATATATATATATATATATATATACATATATATATATAATATATATAATATATATATAATATAATATATATATATTATATATTATATATATATAATATATATATATATATATATATATATAATTCAAACACGATAGTGTTTGAATATATGGTTAAGTGGCAGTTTTAAGCATTTAGAACGAAACAAGTTATCGACTGAGCTTTTATCTCGGATTCTTCAAAGTAAAGCATTCATAGCAAGAACTCATCTCATTACGATAACTCTACATAACTTTCCTTTCTTCGATGAACAGAGTTCCTCTCGAATAACTCCTTATAGATAATAATATTAACCCAGCACTGCTTCGCTGTAGACTAGAACAACTGGTGATATGACGTGGATTTACTTGATGCCCATATTCGTCAGTCTGTAACAGGAGTTGGCAATCGGAGGTCGAGAGAGCCGGTCAACGAATCGTGTTGGCCCCAAGCATGGGGTGTGTATAATTAAGCGGGCTTTTTTCTATGGGGAAGCATCAGAAAATGAAGGCTGCAAATACAAACAAGAATTCTGTTGTAAAATCTTCATATTGAATTTTTTTCAAGGATTTGTCAACGTAAGATAAACCAGATGGAAGGTATGTTTCCCTATTCTCAGATGTATACCCCATAGAATTGTATATGTCTCTTTATTGTTGTTACATGTGAACACGCACACATACGCACAAATAGACCGCTACACATAACTCGAGGTTATCACACGAAATATACGTACACAAATAAATGACACGTCAACTATAAATAGAAACTGGTTTATAACCGCGTACATGTGTGTGTGTGTGTGTGTGTGTGTGTGTGTGTGTGTGTGTGTGTGTGTGTGAAACGGCACCAAACCTATTATGGATTTAACCGGCTTCCTCCAAAGGCAGAAATTGCATGGGAGTATGAAATTTACAAGCGATCCACAGTCGCATGTATGTCCCCGAAAGGATGACGACTTTAGGTTTTTGCAACTCTAGCAGGGGATTGTCAATTTCCTCCTACATACAGCGCCTGGAATTCCCAAATTGGTCATCCATTTTATTAATGACCACGCTAAACGTTGCTTAACTTCGATGTTATATGTACACACAATGCACGTATACTCCGAAAACAATGTGTGATTGCGGCAGAAAATTTCAAGGTAAATTGATTGGTGGAATTCTCTTTATTTGTGTAAGCAAGTTGTTCTCAAGCTTTACGTCCGGGTGCATAGGTGCGCCCCAGAAGGTTTGCAGGTGCTCTTTGTAAAGTTTATGAAACATCAGAAACCAGATATGAGAATTTAATCTACATAAAAAAATACGTGTTTTATACTATTTTAGTACAAAGTTTCGTCGTATCGTTGGCCCTATTTAGTATAGAGTGTACGTCTAACTATTTAGAGTATTATAAATACGATCAGATCATAAAGTTTGAGAACCAATGATCTAAGCATTTTCACACATCTATCTCTACAAATCTACGATTAGATCGTGTATGGAGTACCGTTATTATATTTGGGCTGTATGAAACTGTGTTTCATTTAGGGGTTGTTGATAAAGAGCAGAAAAGAAAATGTGCGAGATGCCTCCAATAAGTGGCCAGGCTTTTTTCGTATGAATACTTTTATTGATAGTACACACATGAGACTCTAGTCCCCTTCGAAGTAATCTCCTCCGGCTGCAATAAACTGTTGTATCTTACAACAAATTCTGAAAGGCTATAGGAAGTCCTATTGTGTAAGAGTGTCAATGACCCTCGCTGCATCCTCTTTCATTATTTCAATTGTCTACAAAACGACAGCCTCTAAGGTTTTCCTTGAGCAAAAGTTACTAGGAGCAAGATCTGAGAGATGGCGAGGAACTGTCTTGATGCCCATATTCGTCAAATAGTCTGTGACAAGGATAAAGTTGTGGACTGGTACATTCCATGAAAATCTTCCACATCTTCAGATCCTCGCATATAATTGTGCATATAGTTCCCAAACTGTCATAAAACTGTGCACTTATCATATCTGTAGACACACAACGGTCCTTATCCTTGAAATTCTTTATTTGGCCAATCAACTCTGGTTTTCTGACTTACTCCTCCCACACCTCTCATCAGCACGTACAGACTCCCTGCCTTCCTTTTTCATATGGCCGCTTTAATTGATAGCAGACACCTGAAACTGTAGTCCTCATCGAAGTAATCGCCTCCAGCTGCAATGACTTGCTATACCATTCCAAAAACTTTCTGAAAGTCCCTAAAAATCCCCTTGTGTGTACGTGTCAATGACTCTCATCACAGCCTCTTTCATCTCTTCAATTGCTCAAAACGACAGCCTCTTAGAGTTTTCTTCAGCTTAGGGAATAATCAAAGTCACTAAGAGCAAGGTATGAACTATAGGGATGGTGAGAAACTGGCTTAATGTCCATATTCGTCTGATACAAGGATGGAGCACCCTTGGGACAAATTCGTACAAGTCTTCAGTTCCTCACGAATCATTGTGTTTACAGTTCCCATATTCACATCAAACAGTTTACTTATTGTCTCTAGAGTCATGTGACGGTCGTTATCCACGAAATACCTTATTTGGCCAGTGAGATCTGGTGTTCTGACCTCCTATTTCTCCAACACCTCTCATCATCCCTCACAGATTCCCTGCTTTTCATTGAATCTCTTATGTCATGCCACTCAAACTCTGATGCTCGATTCGTGCAAGATAGTCCAAAATAGTCTGAATCATTCAACAGGTTTTTGTAAGTTTAAAACAGACCATATATGGAGTACTTTTATTATATTTGGGTTATATTTGAATCTCGGTCCCATTTGAGTGTCCTTGATGAAGTGCAAAAACGTATCTGTAATTTAATTACCCTCCTCCTCCTCCTCCTCCTCCTCCTCCTTCTCCTCCTCCTCATCCCCTTCTTCTTTTTCTTCTTCTTCTTCTTTTGCAACCATTTTCTCACTCACCTGGTGTTGCTAGTTTCAATCTTTCTAAATACTGTCATAGCATATCTTCTTCAGAATTGTCTGATCTATTCCCTGCTTCCTTTGTTTCAGCTCGTTTGTCTCGTTGGTCTAATGGTCCTCATCAATTGCCTGTTTTGATACCTGATTATAACACAGCTTCCTATTCCGGTAACTTCCTTCCAAGAACTGCAAGGGTGTTGCTCTCTCTTCCTGTGGATTTTTTATTTCTTGCTAGCTTCAGTCTTTTCAATTCTAAGATCAATATGTATTCATTTAGCTCTTTGCATTAAGTGGCCTCTTTCACAGACGTGATGTTGATAGTCTCAGTCTTTTCTACAAATAGTATTATGGCATGTTCTTCAGAATTGTCTGCTCTGTACCCTGCCTCCTTTGTTCCAGCTCGTTTGACACGTTGGTCTAGTGTTCTTCCTCAATTCACCGGTTTGATATTTCATTGTAAAACTACGTCTTGTTTCAGTAGCTTCTTTTCAGGATCTGCTAGCTTTTGGAACTCTCTTCCTTTTCACGGTTTTCATACTACCTACAGCCTTTATTAATTTATTTATTGCGGACTATTATCCTCATCTTTATTAGGTGTTGTTCCACGACGTTTCGAGCAACTATGCCTCTGGCCTTCGTCAGGTCGAAACTGCGACGAGATAGGAACTCCGAATCTCCTAATTGCATTCTCAGCAATTACTGCCATCCATAGTTGTTGTCGTCTCACCATGAAAGTCAGAGGAATAGTTGGCCGAAACGTCGTGAAACAACAACTAATAAAGATGAGGATAATAGTCCGCAATAAATAAATTAATAAATAATACTCGTCTCAATAATGAATTCCAATTAAAATATATATATATATATATATATATATATATATATATATATATATATATATATACTTACAGCCTGTTTCCCACCTTTTGCCTGTTTATTTGTGCCTAAACCAAAACGTAGATTCCATGAACAAAGCTTCTTTCTTCGAAATGCACGCCTGTGGAACTCTCTTCCGTTTGCCTGTTTCCCACCTGACTACAACTTGGATGTCATCAAGTCCAACATAAACAAATTCCTGATGAACCGCCCCCTTAAGTAAGACACTTTATCAGATCTCCATTACTAACGATTACTACAGTATTATCCCATCGATTACTGTACATGCAATAACACTTATCCCCGAGTGGCTTCCGGGCCTTGATAAGTAGTGACTACTATGTAAAAAAAAAAAAGAATGTAATTTTCCTCTCCTCAATTAACCGTGTAAATATGTTATAGTATATACTCCTAGCTGTCTCTCGATATTTACAGCATCCTAGGACAAGAATTCATCTATTCTGGTGGGGAATAAAACTTCTTGATGTTACATGAGGTAACATCACTTGGAGAAAGTTCAATATTCAACACAAAAGGTTCAATATCCAACACAAACAAATTCATGATGAACCGCCCCCCTAAGTAATGACACCTTACCAATTCTCCAATACTATTGCTACACTATCCCTTTGATTACTGTACACACAATAACCCTTATCTCCGAGTGGCCATTGGACCTTGATAAGTGGTAAACTCCATGTAAAGAAAAAAGCCTCGTTTTTTTTTAGACTAAAGTCAATAAGCATCTCCTATTTTTGCAATAATCATCTTCTGTTCTTAGGCCCTGACATTAAGTGGCTTTATGCCAAGCCATTTCCATAAAAATCTATAAAGGTGAGAATGTGCGTGAGGACACTTCTCGACCTATTTACTCAACGATTTTTTTATCTACAGACTTGAAATTGGTATGTTCGGTATTCAGACACGTGGAAAACTGTTTAATTTGTTTTCATCTGGAAAAATGGATGCTAAGGGGAAAAAATTGAAAACTTGGTATTGGGGGAGGGTAATCGAATTTTGATCTGCTTCTCAACTGTTTCACGAATGCGCATACGTGAATCATCCATCTGATAGATTACTGATGTTAAGAATGAATATGTTTGAGAACATTTTTTTATAATCATGTTTAGCTTGTCTAATGGTTATCGTACTTGGCCCACTGTCTTTAGGTTTTATCTCAGTTCAAGTTTTTTTTTTGTAGTAATAAGACGTGAACTGTTTAGAAAAAAAAAACAATATTCTGTTTTTTTCCGTTTTTTTTTTGTTTTACTTGATTTTTTTTTTTTAATTTAACCTTACGTTTAATACTTACGGTGCTTTATAAGAATAAGAATTCTGCATTAATTAAACTATAAAATGTATGCGTATTTTACGATCGGGCAACGCTGAGCGACCTGCTAGTATACTAATAAAGATAAAGAATGTATAAGCAGTGTTCAGGGTTACATTAATAGGGAACATCTGTGCAAGCTTTTCGTTTTATCTTATGTAAGTTGAAGTTCTCAGAAATCGAGGAATCCCGTCGAGAAGCTTATACTTGATCTCCATATGAGATACTTAGATATTCGAATATTCCATTAACATTCTTCTTTACTTCTCAAAGTTGAGTTTGTAAAGAAGTTGAGAATCTATATTAAAGCCATCTACGTCCAAGGATGGAGTATTGCTGCCACATCTGGGCAGGGGTTACTATAAACAGCCTATCCTATCTTGACAGAGTACAAAATAAACTTCGTGGCTTAGTGGGATATGCCCGTTTCTCTTCCCTGACACTTCTCTCCCACAGAAGAGACGTTGCGAGCCTGTCTTTGTTTTATCCATACTTCCATAGCAAGTTTTCGTCTGAACTCCAATCTCTGGTCCCCCACCCTCGCCAATCTTTCACGAAAAACACCCGTCTAGCTGAAACCACTGTCAATAATTTTCCCCATTCTTTATTTGTACCTAAATCAAAACATAGATTTCATGAACAAAGCTTCTTTCTTCGAAGTGCACGCCTGTGGAACTCTCTTCCGTTTGACTGTTTCCCACCTGACTACAACTTAGATGTCATCAAGTCCAATATAAACAAATTCCTGATAAACCTCCCCCTTAAGTAAGACACTTTATCAGATCTCCATTACTAACGATTACTACAGTATTATCCCATTGATTACTGTACATGCAATAACACTTATCCCCGAGTGGCTTCCGGGCCTTGATAAGTAGTGACTACTATGTAAAAAAAAAGAATGTAATTTTCCTCTCCTCAATTAACCGTGTAAATATGTTACAGTATATACTCCTAGCTGTCTCTCGGTATTACTGCAATCCAGGACAAGAATTCATCTATTCTGGTGGAGAATAAAACTTCTTGATGTTACATGAGGTAACATCACTTGGAGAAAGTTCAATATCCTTCATAAAACCCAGAACTGTTTGGCCATAACGAGATCTTATTTTGTAAGCGGGCGGGTTGATGTCGGCCAATCCTATTCTATGGAACAATTAATGTAACCAGACCGGCTCCAGTCCCTAAACGCAGGGGGCTAACCCTAAGTTCAATTGCCTACACTTTTATCTTCGTTTAGTGATGGACTTTTGAAAATTAAACCAGGCACTTACTTGTTACTGGAACTACCCCTCGGATGTTTTGTCCAGGTGTCAATACCTTTAAATACTGGCTGGCCGTTCGTCGTCAGATGCTGTGATTTGGTTTATATACATATATATATATATATATATATATATATATATATATAGAGAGAGAGAGAGAGAGAGAGAGAGAGAGACTTTCGACGGTAATTCTTGGCCTGAAGACGTAATCCCCCAACGTGAGTGATTACAAAAACATGTATGCACATATGTAGCCATTAATGTTTGTATAAATAAAATTAATATATATATATATATATATATATATATATATATATATATATACGTTTTATTTTTTATTACCGTATCTTTCTGTTAAGTTACATTATTGTTTCAGCTACCCGGCCGTTTTTTTGGCCGTCTGTAGCTTCCCCAGATTTTTACAGAAAACCTGAGTCTGAGGAAGCTACAGAAGGCCAAAAAAACAAAAAAAAACGGCCGGGTAGCTGAAACAATGATGTAACTTAACAGAAAGATACGGTAATAAAAAATAAAACGCCTATTTGTTCTTTTTTTTTTCTTTTTTTTTTACACAGTGATCACCACTTATCAAGGCCCGGAAGCCACTCAGGGATAAGGGTTATTGTAAGTACATCACGTTAGTGAGGAGATTTTATGAAGTGTTTAATTAGGGGGGCGGTTCATTAGGAATTTGTTAACATTAGACTTGAAGACATCCAAGTTGTAGTCCGGAGGGAAGCAGGCAGACGGAACAGAGTTCCACAGGCGTGCAGTTCTAAGAAAGAAGCTTTGCTCATGAAATCCGCGTTTTGATTTAGGCACAGATATAGAGTGGGGGAAATTTTTCACAGTGGATTCAGCTAGACGGGTGTTTTTCGTGAAAGATTGGCGAGGGGGTACCAGGGATTGGAGTTCAGACGAGCACCTGCCATGAAAATAACGATAAAACAAGGATAGGCTCGCAACGTCTCTTCTGTGGGAGAGGGGTTGCAGGGTAGAGAAAAGGGCATCCCCCACTAAACCACGAAGTCTATTTTGTACTCTGTCAAGGCATGATAGGCTGTTTTTGGCAGCTCCTGCCCAGATATGGCAACAGTATTCCATCCTTGGACGTACTTGGCTTTTATATAGATAGAGAATTGCATCAGTAGTGAGATATCTTCTGGAGCGGTAGAAGGATCCCACCATCTTTCCTGCGACCTTGGCCACAGACTTGATGTACGTGTTCCATTTCAGATCAGGAGTAAAGGTCAAACCCAGAAGCTTGTCAAAACACGGGGCCTCACCCAGACGAGAGCCATCCATCACAATTGATGCCAGCTGGGGATCAGAGCGTTGATGATGTAAGGATAGGAGTTTGGTTTTGGATGCATTAAAGGTAACTAGCCACATCTTCCCCCACTGAACCACGCGCTCGAGATCAGAGGAGAGAGAATCCGAGAGAACTTCGTCATTTACAGCCTTTGATGTGTTGCCGTAGATGGTCGTGTCATCAGCATAGATGTCAACGAATGATTTAAGTATGTGTTTAGGGAGGTCATTGATGTAGATCAGGAAGAGAGTTGGGCCCAGGATTGACCCCTGAGGGACTCCAGCATTTATATTGCAGGCCTCCGATTTTTGTCCATCTACCACTACTCTTATGAGCCTATCAGAGAGAAATGATTTAATGATTGAGAAAACATTTCCAGTTATACCGTAGCTGGAAATCTTGTGAAGTAGACCCTTATGCCATACTTTGTCAAAGGCCTTTGATATGTCGAGAGCAATTGCCCTAGAAAGGAAGCCTTTGTCAAGAGATTCACTAATCCTGTGGGATATAACCGTCAGCACATCTGCGGTAGATCTTGCAGAGCGGAAACCATATTGTGTGTCACTAATAAGGTTATTCCTGCTGAGGTGGTTTACTATTTCTCTATTTAATATTGATTCCAGTAACTTACTCATAACACAGAGAAGACTTATTGGTCTGTATTGAGAGGGAGATGACTTATCACCTGAATTCTTAAATACAGGGCAAACTGAGGAGGTCTTCCAGGGGGTCGGAAAGCACTTCTCCTTAAGGCAGCGCTTAAATAGTTTCGTAAGTATGGGAGCAAGTTCTGGTTGAAGCTTTTTTAACACTATAATTGGGATGCCATCAGGGCCAGTTGCTTTACTGGAATCTAGGTTTTTTATTAGCTTGGCGACCTCATGCACGGATATTTGTATGTTACCTAGCTTGTTCTGTGTTATAGGAGGAAATATGGGGAGTTGATGGCCTTCGTCGCATAGGGTAGAATTAGCTGCAAAGTTCTTTGCAAATAGTTTGGCCTTGTCTGATGCTGACGAGATAACCTCTGGTCCATTGATAATGGTTGGGATAGAACGCACACTTCTGTTCAAGATCCTATTTGTTATTTGCCAAAACTGGTGGGAACCAAGCCGCTGATCAGCTACCTTGGATTTAACAGACTGGGCATATAGCTCTCTTGCATTTTTTATTACTCTTTTACAGTGGTTGCTGGCAGTCCTGAAAGCAGCTTTAGTCTCAGTGCATCTATTACGTTGGTAGTTATGGAAAAAGTGATTTCTGTGCGCGATAGCAGCAGCACATTCTGGGGAGAACCATGTTCTACAACAGTATTGAGCACTTTCTTCAGGTTTTATTAATTACCATTTCTGCTATATATATATATATATATATATATATATATATATATATATATATATATATATATATATATATATATATATATATATATTCTACAGGGAGTCCCAAAAGAAGCTGATGGTTAGAAACATTCATAACTTTCTTCTTTTTATATTTTTCTTTTCTTTTTTCAGATCATCTAGAGTAACCCTTCTAAGGTCATCATGACTCATTAGACTGCCGATATTTATCGTAATGTATTTTCGGTTGAATGAGTCAATATCAGAAACTCACAAGAGAATTTCGACGAAACTTCAACACATGAAATTCCCCTACTAGCCGTTCGTCGTCAGATGCTGTGGTTTGAGTTCTTCTCATATGTGCTTTGGTGAATGACTGATACGAGGGGCGTGCAATAAATAATGCCCATGACCCACTTCCCATAGTAGTAGATCAACGAAACTTGCCACAGTTATTTGTCTTTCTCTACATTGTAGCTTCTAGCTAGAGTTATACATTTCTCCCATCGTTGGATGCAGCTCTGGACACCGTTGGTTGGTTCTCCAACCACGATGTGACTCCAGAAATCAAGGTTGGTCCTCCAACCACGATGTGACTCCAGAAATCAAGGCTGCATAATCTGGGAAACGCTTTCCTTTCAAAAACAACTTTATAGTTGGAACGATGTGAAAGTCAGAGGGTGCAAGGTCATGAGAGTAGGGAGAATGGGGAAGTATTTCATAGCCACACGCCCGTGCTTCTGATCTGGCGACATGCGAGTTGTGGACCGGGGTGTTGTCCTGCAGGAGGAGGTACCTTTGCTGATCTTGACCCGCCTCTTGATTTTGATAGCTTCCCTTAATTTCAACCAAAGTAAAGAATAATAGGCTCCTGTATTTGTGGTGGCCTTTGCCAGGAAATCTGTCATCACTACTCCGCCATTGTCCCAGAAGAATGTAAGTATGACCTTGCCAGCGGAAGGCTGCACCCTTGCCTTCTTCGGAGGTGATGAGTCAAAGTGATTCCACTGCATTGACTGGGCTTTGGTCTCTGAATCATAGTGATGGACCCAGGTTTCATCCTGTGTAATCAGTCTTTTGAAAAACTTTGACTCATCTTGGCACATCTCCAAATTCATCCTCGAGCACTCGACGCGTTCTCGCTTCTGGAATGGTGTGAGCAACCTGAGAATCCATCTGGCAGACACCTTATGCATATGCAAATGGTCATGAATGATAGTTTCCACAGACCCTGTACAAATCTTGACATCTTGGGTTATTTGGCGAATAGTAATGCGCCGATCTTCCAAAATGGCAGCCTCAAATTCACAGACAGATGCCTCATCAATGCCAGAATGGGGGCGACCAGGTCTGGGGGCTGTTTCCACAGACTTCTAGCCATGTTTGTAATTCACGATGCTAGCGTTTTACAAGGTCATATGATGGGCCATTATCACCATAGGTTTCTTTCATTTCATCAAAAGTCTCCTGTGGTGTACATCCTTTCAAATACAAAAACCGGATCACTGCTCGACATTCAACAGTCTCCATTTCACACCTGACTTAGTTCAAACACCTGTAAAACAGAAACCTCAATTAGTTCCGAGCTGTAATTTGCACCATAACCCGTAGACATATAAACCATTGCACATGCAAAATTTCAGCTAGATCAGACAACTGAAAGTGGGCCAGGGGCATTACTTATTACACGCCTATCGTATATCGTTTCTCTCATCTGTAGCTTGGTGTCAGGTTCAGGATTGATCTGAAAAAAATAAACTGGGTTACTCTACAATCAATAACTCGGAGACCCTTTTCTTTTTCGAAATTTTGAAATCAGGAACTATGGTTAAAATACTCATTTAGATGTTTGCTATAGCTTTTTACTAAAAAAAAACCTTTTTTTTTTTTGCTGTAAAAAGCTATAGCAAACATCTAAATATATATATATATATATATATATATATATATATATATATATATATATATATATATATATATCGATGCCTCGGTTCAACCTCGAAAGACAACGGATACCCTCTGGGGCAGTTCCGCGTGTAATTGTGAGGCAAGGGTTGCGCAATCTACAACCCCAACCACACCTCTCCTTAATTGGCACTGTTTGAGTCCAGTGGCAAGGAAAAGTCCAAGACTAATGGAAACAATGCCGAAATATGCAGAGAGCACATACAACACCTGGAAGTCCCAAATAGTCAACCATTTAGTACTGACCAGGTTCAACGTTGCTTAACTTCGATGATCCACTCTACGTCTAGCTAACTTGATCATGCGTAAACAAGCACGACTTTCCAGTCAGCTATTTTTAGAACTTTTGGTGCCACTTGTCCATTTTATACATCAATATACTTTACATCTCATCCCTTGTTTATCTCGCCAGTTAGATAGATAGATAGATAGATAGATAGAGGTAAATAACAGATAGATAGATAGATAGATAGATAGATAGATAGATAGATAGATAGATAGATAGATAGATGTAAATAACAGATAATGTCTCGTGTTCCACATTTACATAACAGTTGTATTAATTTTGCATTTAAATTAATGCAGAATTCTTATTTATTACAAACGGAAATACCGTAGGTATTAAATGTAACTAAAACTACTTAAGAAATGAAGTTTAAAAAAAAAACGAAAAGAAACGGGGACATGTGCATGCGAGTATTGTTTTTTTTTTTTTTTTAAACAATTCACTTCAAAAGTTAAACTATTCGGGTGTTTAACGGTTTAAAAATGCAGGATTTTTTTTTTTTTTTTTTTTTTGCTTAAATCCAAGTTCAATTAGCTGTCTCGTGGTTGGGGATGTCAAACTATTATTCAGGTTCTCCGAATTCACAGACCATGGATCTATATCTTAGATCGGTCGTGGGAAAAGGCAAGAAAGTGTATATATGCACCCTTGGCCAGTCGAAGCGGAGAGATACCCGTATTTACTAAAATAATCGGTTTTATAAATATGTAGTGTCCTCTTCTCTCTAAGCCAGATTACCATTTCCTCCTCTTTCGTCTGAATCTCAATTCCTCTCTTTTTTTTCCCCTTCCACTACACACCTTTTTTCTCTCTTAATCCATTTATTCTTTTTAATTTTCGTTCCCTATTTCTTTTTCCCTCGTTTAAGTTATTTCTTGTTATAGAAAATCTTTCTTAGAGGTGGATCCATTAAACAGATGGTTAATTTCTAAGATTTCTCTGGTTAAACTAGCCCACTTTTCTATTTTGTTTCTTTTATAAGATTTCTATGGTCTAACTAGACTATTTGTCACAAAAGTGTCTATTTTATTTCGTTGAGAAAGTAATCTTTCCCAACAAAGCATATCATATCCTCTTTCTGGGCATATGGAGCATCTATGCTCAAGTGACAACCCTCCCGACAACATCCAATCCTCAGTTTCCAGCATAACAAGCTGGTGCTGTTCGGGTGCATGCAAAGACTGCTACAATTTGGGGTGGTGAATACTATGTTATTTTGAATATTTAGTCAGGGTTTACTTATAAAGGGGAAGTATCCTAATGCCAGCTTATCCTGACAAACTCCTGTACAGAGAAGCTTTAGACATTCGAGGAGAGAGTCTAATAGGCACTCAAGTTCTATCCAGTGGGAATTCAAGTTCTCTCCACTTCTGTGCAAGCCATGGATGCAGTGGGTTACAGTAAGGGATATTCATTATTTAGACGCTGGAAAGTAATAAACAGGAGTAGTCGCATATCCTAAGAAACAAAGGACAGGGTTGTAATGGCTATGAGTTACCATTAATCGCTTAAATCATAAAAATACTTTTTTTTTTTAAATCGATCTGACCAATTTATGTATATTTTTTAAATATTATTTTTTCGTTCCATGACGGGAACACACATCGTATTTTTTTTTAATATAGGGGAATGGCCTTCGGGCCAAAATCACAGTATGTTAGGTAAACTCCGGGTAACGTCTGGTAGAAGGCATTTATTTAGTTATCCGTTTATCTATCTGGCTATTTAATTTTCTATCTGTCTAGCAGGGTAAGTGGCAGAGATTAAATCGTGGGAAAACGATAAGAAGAACGAGCATGCAGGTGCAAAAAGAGTCAAAGGCTCATGTTATGATAGGTATTAAACTCTGTGACCAATCATTTGCACCGAAGTATCCGAATGGAAACAGAGTGTGGCGTGTCAGGAGTTCCGGTTTGAATACGCTTAGTTAAGTTTAGTTGAGTTGGGTGCAAGAAGTCGAGGAAGTAAAATGGAGTAAACAGATCTCCCCATAATAGAGCGACGGTCTCCAAATGGATGCAAAGAAACGCCACTATTCCGAGATCGTCGATTTTACTCCATGCTGCGTAAGACGGGATGCCTTGGAGTGAAATAAACCAATATATAAAAATATACATCGTCTTGTGTCTGTCTTTCTGTGGTTTGTTATAGTAGAAGAAAGCTCCCGAAGACGTTGGCGAATCCCCCAGGCAGCAGCCAAAAGACTAAACGCCACGCAGCAACAGGTATGGCGTTATAAATGTTCTGTAAATTACATGTAACACACACACACACACACACACACACAAACACAAACTAGATGAGTCACAGACATTTAGGACACGAGGACAACAGTCCGTTAAATACACAGTTAAAAACACATTGTAAAACAACGCGCACACATATTACAACAAGTGTAGTATCTGTTCTGATGCTATACTTAACCTTTTCTGTTCTTGGTCAGTGGAGGAGAAATCCTTCATTACTAGGACAATTTTTATTTTTGTTTCTATCCAGAGTGCACCTTTTGTGGAAGCTGGATTTGGCCCAGATTAAAAACCGACCTTGTGTCTAACTCTGCCCTAACGCGAGGAGGTAAGTAAATAGTAACAAGAAAAGAATGACAGCATTCGAATCTAAAGGCATCAATCCCCCCCCCCCAAATTGTTGAGAACTAAAAAAATAGAAAAGAATTAAGCCGAAATAGGTTTATCAGCAGAACAGTGATTAAGAAGTTGTTAGCCAATGTAAACAAAAGGAACTAAGATAATATTGTTAATCAATGGTTTCGTATGAAAGGAAGCAAAAGGGCCGGGAATGTATTTAAAGTTATTTTACCGGCAGTTTTAGGTGTGGCGGTGGGTTTTACGACAGTTAGGGACGGTTTGTGGGAATATGCGGTTTGTGACGGTTAATGATAGTTTGGAGTTGTTGACAGGTTCGAGTTTGATACAGTAGAACACAAGCGATAGCTCGGAGCAAAGAGGGAATTTAATTGAAGATACGACTACTAAGATGTGGAGCTTAGCTTGTAAGGGATCGATAATATCACACACACACACACACACACACACAGATTGTAACTGATATTTGCATAGTGCGTCGAAGTTTGTGTTTTTCTTGTGTGTTTTGTTTTATTTTATTTATTTATTTATTTATTTTTTATACTTGTGAACCGCGGCAGTCGCCAATTTGCGAAACGACAACACGGGCAGAAGAGAAGATTAAGTAGAAGAACACCGTGGAAAATGTTAGGGTCGATAATTGTTGAGTAGGATAACACGCGGTATTAGATCGTCAAACAGAAACGTGAATGTGCAATTAGTTTCTGGTAAGGGGCTGGAATTTTCGTTGAGCTGGCTTCTTCTGTAAGAGAAAGTTTCTAGGGAATACAATTCACATTGAGTGCCTGGTATTCTCAATAGGTCACCCAAGTTGTTCTGATTAGACTCAACCTCGCTTAACTTCGATGATCAGTTTTTGTCTTCTCTCATACAGCGCCTGGTATCCGCAATGTGTCAATTTAAGTAGTTACCAGGTTCTTTCTTAACCTTTGTGCCTAACAGAAGGCTGGAAAGAATAATATTAGTATAATTGCTTATGTTTAAATGAAATTATTGACAGTAGTCAATGAAAACGCCATCGCATTGGACGCAAATACTTAATGGTTTTATGAACGTAAATAACATGTTTAAAGTTATTTTAATTGCTGCATCATAAAAAAAGGTTTAAATGCCAAATTGTCGATAATTTCTAGCATGAATAAAACATTCTAATTAGAAACCCATAATGTAGAAATAATTATCTATTAATAACTCCTTCTTAAAGCAAGTATATCACGTAAACCTAAACGTGGATTCCATGAAAAAATAAAGTAAATTGACCAAAAAAAAAAAAAAAAAACAGCGGATTAATATAAAACAAGATTAACGGACTATTTGCTTCCAAAGTCTAAAACATTGCAGGATTTTCTGTTAAAAAAATGAACATTCGAAAATCATTTCAACGCTATCATTATTCATTTTATATTAAATTTAGTATAACTTAGTAGAGTATATTTAGTACAGTATAACCCGGATATAATAGACTTCTTTTACAGTCCCTAGTGCTCTCTTATATCCGGGTTACATTGTACATTAACACAAGCTCTACTTTAGCGACCAGAGAAAATCTGTCTTATATCAGGGTTTCTGTATATTCGGTGGGTATCTTATATCCGGGTTACACTGCATAATTTACGTAATTTTACAAGCATAAAGTATGTGCATTTCTGACAAAATCATGTGCGGGGGAGGTAGGAGGGAGGGAGTCTGTCACGAATTTATTATATTGCAGTGGTTAACTGTCTTCCTTAAAATAACCGCAACCTTTTTTTTTTAAATAAAAACTGAGTTTGTATTACTATATACATAGATTCGAAAAAGTTGTCAAAAAACAAATATATAACAAATAAATGTTATCAAAGGCAAGATAAACTAAATACATTTTTAGTGTTTTTATTTAATGTAAACTGTTTATTCAGCTCGAAAAAACATACAGTGTTTACTGATGTATTGGAAAATTTAAAATAGCGCCCGACTCTATCTTGAACACGGTAAGTTTGGGAAAATGAATTAAAAATAAAATATATACAAAATAC
Organism: Euprymna scolopes; assembly: GCF_053919585.1. Classification (NCBI taxonomy): domain Eukaryota; kingdom Metazoa; phylum Mollusca; class Cephalopoda; order Sepiida; family Sepiolidae; genus Euprymna; species Euprymna scolopes. The sequence goes on along the minus strand of NC_136523.1, from coordinate 13,238,497 downwards.
TATAAGAAACCCGCTATATGTCAGCCTATGTTACGATAACATATTGAGCGAGTTTCTAACATCTAACGTTTTAATACGAATATCAATGCAAAAAAAAAAAAAATTATTGGAGTATAAATTGCTGTGATGAAGTTTTTGTTCAAACAGAAAAATAAAACGCGTGTAGATAAAATAGTTTTGAATTTCTGACTGTTTGGCAGACCTTGCTTTCTAAGACTTCGGGCGTACAGTCAATTTCCAATGATTAGGCATGCTTACGAAGATCACGAACCGGATCCCTCCGTCGAGGAAGTGCCAAAGAAAATTTTAAATTCACATGCATATCCCGGTCGGAGAGAAATGATGTCAGTTGTTTTGCAGTTGTTGTTGAGAGGTGCGATATCGTCCTACATACAGCGCCTGGTATTTTCAAATGGTTACCCATCTGATACAGACCAGATTAACCGTTGCTTACCTTCGGTGATCTTACAAGTACTTCAACCATCCTTGTGCCCCCCACAACGTAAATATCTTACTGCAGTTCGACAATAAGCAAAATCCTACCTCTTCAGTGAAAAAAGGAGACAGAGATCGGAAGGCTTTCTACCAGCAGAAGTTCTTTTAATTTCTCTAACTCTCCTCCGCCGGAGCGGCACTCACCTTAGGCGGGTTGAAGTTCCATGCTAATATACAATTCTACAAGTGGTACAAATAGTCGCTTGTACATCCTCGTCAAGGGAGATAATCACGTTATGTTTTTGCAGTTCTTGCAGGAGGAAGTCGATGTCATACATCGCCTGGTATTCTTAAATGAGCAGTGTGTCAAGCGTGATATATAGCATATATTTCCCTAACTGCTCCCTGTTCAATCATTTGTGCCAACAATCAGAAATTTAAATGTAATGTTAACAAATATAGACAGTGTTAGTTTAATTAGAGACTCCCGCCTCGTGACGTTCCACGATTTCGCTATTTGTTTCATTTCAAAATTTTATTTAATTATAATAAATAAGAATATTCCTAAACTGATATTTTTAAAGAAATATTTTTTATATGTTTACATATTTTAATATGTTTGTGTACATATTTACAGTTTTTATTTACAGATTTTAATGATTTTTGCAGACGTTTAATATGTTTGTTTACATATTATGATATGTTTATTTACATATTTTAATATTTTTTTACATAGTTTAATGTTTATTTACATATTTTAATGCCAAAGAAAACAAACAAAAAAAACGGACAGGTGAAATTATTAAAATTTCCTTAAGGCCTTATCGTCTGACCCTCTAAGAGGAAACGTCAGAATGATAAATTAAAAACTAAGAATCGAATGAAGAAAGAAGGGAAGTTGGTTTCAGTTGGAAGACCAGTGAGAAAAAAAAATCTCACTGTTCAGGTGGTTTTAAATCAATAAATATTTCCAACTGATGTTTCAAAATCTTTTGTCTACACATTCGATTCTTAGTTTTTTTTGTTTGTTTTCTTTGGTATTTAAATTAAATTATGTTTCCTCTGAAATTTCTCCTTCCATTTTGCTGTACCAAGAATTTACTTACATATTTTAATGCGTTTATTCACAAATTCTAATATGTTTATTTACATATTTTACTGGGTTTTTTATTTACATATTTTAATGTTTAGTTTACATATTTTAATATGTTTATTTATATATTTTAATATGTTTATTTACATATTTTAATATTTTATTTACATAGTTTAATGTTTATTTACATATTTTAATGAGTTTATTCACACATTTTAATATGTTTATTTACATATTTTAATATGTTTTCATACATAAGTGAATTCTGCTTTTACATATTTATAATATATTTATCTACGCATTAAAATATGTTTATTTATTTATTCTAATATATTTATTGAGATATTTTTATTTGTTTATTTATCTATTTTTATTTGTTTATATTAATATTTTTATTTCATCATTTATATATTTCAATATATATTTACATATTTTAATATATATTTACATATTTTGATATGATTATTTACATATTTTGACATATTTATTTACATATTTTAATATGTTTATTTACATATTTTAATTTATTTATTCACATATTTTGACATGTTTATTTACATATTTTAATATGTTTATTTACATATTTTAACATTTTATTCACATATTTTCACATTTCTTTACATATTTTAATACGTTTATTTATATATTTTAATATATTTATTATCATATCTTTATTTGTTTATTTAGATATTCTTTTTTATTCATATAAATATTTATTTCATCGTTTATATATTTTAACATGTTTATTTACACATTATAATATATTTATTTATAATCTTTTACATGTTTTATATATATTTTAATTTGTTTATTAACATATTTAAATATGTGAATTTACATATTTTTATATGTTTATTAACATATTTTAATATATGTTTACATATTTTAATATGTTTATTTACATATTTTAATATATTTATTATCATATTAAAGTTTGTTTATTTATACATTTTTATTTCTGTTATTAAATATTTTTATTTCACCATTTCCACATTTTAATATATTTATTATCATATTTTTTTGTTTATTTATCTATTCCTACTTATTTATTTAAATATTTTAATATATTTATTTACGTATTCTTACATGTTTATTTACATATTTAAATATATTATATTTATATATATTTATTTGTTTATTAATCTATTTCTATTTATTTTTTGCATATTTTAACATATTTATTTACGCATTCTTACATGTTTATTTACATATTTTAATATATTTATTTATATATATTTATTTGTTTATTAGTCTATTTCTATTTATTGTTTGCATATTTTAACATATTTATTTACGCATTCTTACATGTTTATTTACATATTTTAATATATTTAATTATATATATTTATTTGTTTATTTATTTATTTCTATTTATTTTTTGCATATTTTAAAATATTTATTTACGCATTCTTACATGTTTATTTACATATTTTAATATATTTATTTATATATATGTATTTGTTTATTTATCTATTTCTATTTATTTTTTGCATATTTTAAAATATTTATTTACGCGTTCTTACATGTTTATTTACATATTTTAATATATTTATTTACATATTTTAATATATTTATTCACATATTTTAATATGTTTATTTACATATTTTAATATATTTATTTACATATTTTAATATATTTATTTACATATTTTAATATATATTTACATATTTTTATATATTTATTTATATATTTTAATGTATTTATTTATATTTTTAATATCTTTATCTATATAGTTTAATATGTTTATTTACATATTTTAATATGTTTATTTACATATTTTAATATGTGTTTGTACATATTTAATATATTTATTATCATATTTTTATTTATTTATTTATCTATTGCTATTTATGTATTTGCATATTTTAATATATTTATTTACATATTTTAAACTATTTATTTACATATACTTACGTGTTTATTTACATATTTTTATATATTTATTTACATATTTTAACATAATTATTTACATATTTTAATATGTTTATTTACATATTTTAATATATTTATTAATATAGTTAAATATGTTTATTTACATATTTTAATGTTTTTACATATTTGATATATTTATTATCATATTCTTATTTGTTTATTTATCTATTTCTATTTATGTATTTTCATATTTTAAATTATTTATTTACATATTTGAACATATTTATTTACATATTCTTACATGATTATTTACATGTTTTAATATATTTATTTACATATTTTTACAGTTTTATTTATCTATTCTAGACATTCATTTACATATTTTAAGGTTTTGATTTTTATTTTTTTATCATTTTTATCTATACATTTTAATATATTTATTTACATATTTTAACATTTTATTCACATATTTTAACATTTCTTTACATATTTTAACACGTTTATTTATATATTTTTATATATTTATTATTATATCTTTATTTGTTTATTTATCTATTCTTATTTGTTCATATAAATATTTATTTCATCGTTTATATATTTTAACATGTTTATTTACACATAATATATTTATTTATAAATTGTAACATGTTAACGGGTGAAAATTGGGGTCAAAGTTTTTAAAAAATTTACCTCTGCAGTCTCTACTAACTTTTTTCTATTTTATAGAACATATACACACTTTTTAATTAAGTTATGAACAGTACATAGGGCCCGGGCAAAGCCGGGCTGAACTGCTAGTTTGTATATATAATTCGAGTGAAAATTCGAGTTCTGTGTTGCATCAGATGAAATTCGGGCGCCATTTTGTTTTTATTAAGGTTAGAATAAAAAAAAAATGAATAAATACAAAAAAGATCATTAAGCGTTTGTTTTACACAGGAATCATCAATTATCAAGGCCCGGAGGCCACTCGAGGATAAGGGTTAATGTGTATACATTAGTCAATGTGATTATAGCGTAGTAAACATAATTAGTGGGAATTTTGTAAATTGGATTAGTTAGGGGGCGGTTCATCAAGAACTTGTTAATGTTGAACTTGAAGACAATCAGATTGTAGTCCGCTGGGAGGCAAATAATCGGTAGAGAGTACCACAAGCGAGCAATTCTAAGCGCTTAGAAAGAAGAGAAAAGAAATTAAAAATAATTTAAAAAATATGGAAGACAGACAGAAGAAAAAAGGAAAACAAAACCGTATAAATAATAGGAAAAAAACGGAATTCGAGGAGAGATTAAAAAAAAAATGAAAGTATAAATAGCATAGGAAAAACGAAAAAAGATAAAATAAAAAATATGGAAGAAAGAAAATAGAATTATTACTATTTCTTCTTTATCCACGTGGTTAGTGGATAAAGTACTTGGTCATTTCAGTTGTGAAAGTCACACACTTCTGGAGGTTCAATACTCAATGCCGGCGACACTCCAAAATGCAATTGTGAATGACTTATTACTTCTACCTAGTCATGGCTGACAGAATAAGAACATGCTACACCGTATATTAAAAAAGGATTTCGTTCGGAATTCCGCGCAAATTCGACAGAAAAATTCCCGAGTTCTACAAAATACATTTTATTTAATCCACGGAGGTAGATTACTCTCGTTCCGTCAGATATGACGGAGTAGAAGTTTTAACTCATTTGTAATTGTGTTCTTAGTATCGCTTTGCAACCTCCAGATTTTCGCTTAAAACTGAATTTTACTTAGTAAAAGCGGGATGAGCATTTGATTTGAATCAGGTCTGCAAATTCCAAGCAGGCTCTCGAGTCCAACAGAAAGATTCTTTAGTTCGACAAGATGCACCTGAAGAAGGTCGGAGGTTACATCGACCGAAACGTTGTGCGAATAACAATCACGATAGGAGCAATAGTTCGAAAAATCCAAATAATGCGAATATTTAATCCGCATCTGAAAAATTCAGAACCGTAAAAAGGAATTAAAAAGTACGAAACAACGGCAAAAAATATATGAAAAAAAAAATAGGTAAGACCAATAAGGAAGACAGACGAAATAAGAAAAAAAAAACATGTAAAAAAAAAGAAAGAACTTATAAAAGAAAATATGGAAGACAAGAAAGAGAAAGGAAAGGAATAACAAAAATGGAGATTTTTTGGCTTGAGACGCGGGAGATATTAAAAATGTTGATCGTGTCTTTACGTAACAAAGAGGATTTCAGGTTCGCACTGATTTCTGTCTTCGGGACAAACAGATCAAGAAGGGCGGGTGTTTTCTTTAGCGGAGATAGACAAACGAACGCACACAACCACAGACACACACACATACACACACGTGTGCGCACATATCCTTATTTACAATAAAACCGCCTAAAAAAAGCAAACTTTTATTTTTTTAAATCGGTGACTTTTTTGTGTTGATTCTCCAACATTGATACGCCTGTAAAATATCAGCGCATGGTGTCTATTTACTTTTGTTAACTTCCCAAACCAATCATATTGCACCAAGATGGTTATTGACATTATATTTGAATTTCTGCATGTTAGAGAAATGGGAAAGCAGTTAGGGAAACATATCTCGTTGACAAATTGTTTCTCATCGGATCACCGTAGTTAAGCAAAGTTTTACCTGGTTAGTATCAGATGGGTGATCATTTAGAAATAGCGGGTGTTGCATGTACAATGACGTTGACACCTCTCTGCATAAACTGCAAAAACAGGTTTGCGCCAATGTTGGTCTTCGGGACAAACAGATCAAGAAGGGCGGGTGTTTTCTTGAACAGAGATACATACACGAACACGTATACACGTAAAAACCCACACGCACACGCAGTTCTTATCTTCTATATAAATAAAACAGTCAATGTTTGTGTGTGTCTGTCTGTGTGTAAATATTTAACTGATAAACTCTTAAACTACTGATTACATAACACTGAAATTAACAGGAAATAGTAATCACACACCAAGGATGGTTTATAATGAGTAAAATCTTGGTTTGGATGGATGAAACCGCGTACAGGAAGTTGAAATGTAAACTGTCCATTTCATCTTGTTGACATACTTTCAGCGCCTGCCCAAATTTAATTCATTTCTTCAAGTGGTTTATATTAAATCTCTTTTATCTATCTTTCGATAGCTGCATAGGTAGGAGACGCAACTAAAGCGCTAAATGTCTGGTTTCGATTCTAGATGGTGGTACTCAAGTCAATTTTTTTTTTTTTTTTTTTTTTTTACTTTTCAAATCATTACCGAATTGACTCTTATACAAATACGAAATCTGCTTGAATGAAAATATTAGGCTTGGTTCTTGCGGAATTTAAAATTTTGATTTCAAATGGTATATTTTCCAATAAGTTTTCGCTATAATATTTTTTAATTTATATATCATTTTGAAGAGCGTTATTCGATCTGTCTAATCTTTGTAAATATACTCGTTTTAAAACAATGATATTTTCTCTTAGGAATTTTTAATACAAGATGGAAAAAGAAGCAAATTCGCACAATTTTCTTATTTCAATTCAAGCTGGGCCGAAAGAAGTGCTGAAACATCTCGGGATATCAACGAAGCGTTCGGACTACGAACCACTATTAAATGCACAGCACAATAGTGGTTTAAGTAATTGCCAATGAGGCGAGAGAATCTTGAAGATGGTGAGAGTGATGGTCAGACTTCGGATGTATACAGCGATTCATAAAAAGCGTTAGTCGAAGTCAATCGACGCACAACTGTTCAAGGAGTTGCTTCTGCATTAGACGAAACGTATACAACAATTTGTGCCTCATGAATTGAAAGACAGCCCCAAAAAAATGCCTTTATGAAGTGTCATCTTCCACTTTTTTATGCAACAAGAACGACCCGTTTCTCGACCGATGAAAACTGGATTCTTTATAATAACTAGCGACACTCACCTTACTGGTTAGACGCCGACGAAACTTTGCAAGACTTCACGACGCCAAAGTTGCATCAATCATAGGTAATGCATGCTGTTTGGTGTCCTGTGACTGGTCTCATCTATTACGTTTTTTAATGCATACGAGACCATTACGGTGAATAAGTACTGTCAAAAAATCGATGAAATACATCTGAAACTTTGACAACAACACCCAGCATTAGTAAACAGAAAAGGTCAAATTCTCTTCCATGACAATGCTTCAGCGCATGTTGCTAAACTGACCCTGCAGAAGTTGAACGAATTGAACTACGGGACCCTGTCTCATCCGCTATATTTTCCTGGCCTTCACTTACCGACTATTGCTTTTTCAAGCATCTCGACAACTTTCTGCGTAAGAAATGCTTAAAAAAACTAAGCGACTTCATCGCCACCAGAACGCAAGATTTTTACGTTATTGGCATAAATACGCTGCTTCTGCATTGGCAAATGTGTGTTGAATCTGATGATGCTCATTTCGATCAATAATGTTTTCTTTGAACCGAGCTATGAATTTAAAAGTTAAATACCGTAAGCACTTTCTTGATATATATATATATATATATATATATATATATATATATATATATATATATATATATATATATAGGTTCTTTGATAGGAGCACTTCGTAATTAATATTACCGTTTAAAGCACAGTTGACCCATGATATTTGATTTTTACATCTGAAACTTTAATTCAAACTATTATCACCGCACAAGCAGAAGCGCCCAGTGGTATAAAATCAACAGAAAGGGACGCGTTTGGAATGAATGTTTCTGTTTAGAGTACACTAGAACTATGATGCTTGACTTTTGCATATATGTGAGTGAGAAAAAAATCATTGATTTTCATTAAATCCCGAGCAACGTCGGGTCGCTCTGGTTGTTTTTACGAATTTTTACATGACATATAATTGATTCATACTTGTAATTATTTCCCTTTTTTCGTTCCCTCTTTCGCGTTTTTTTTTTGTTCTTAATTTATATCCTTCCCTTGCAAGGTTATTTTACTCTTTTTTTATTTTATTTTATTTTATGTATTTATTTATTTATTTTTGATAATAGATTACTGCACTCAACAGCGCAACTTACTACCTACCCCCGGAGTACCTATCCACCACCTCGCCGGTCAATTGTATTTTACTGCCGATTCCCGAATTCATCGCTACTGCAAATAGGGAAACCTAGGACAAAACGAAATACTTAAGGGAAAAAGAACTGTCGAGTAAAAGGTAACATTGACATATAAACCATATTCTGTCTACTGAACATTCAAAGTATTGGAAAACAATGCCACAACAAAAGAAGATGAGAAATTATTTTCAAAAGAAATACAGATGATTTATTCAGCTAACTTGTATTGTCCCGTTTTGCCCCATGATTGGGGCAAAACGAGACGGATCTTGGTCTGAATAAGCCAGTCTTCACAGAGCTCACGAATGAAGATTGGGGTCTTGTTACATTCGTCTAGACCTGCACAGCCGAAGTGTGCCAATTTTCTACAGTCCCCTTGACAGACTACCCAGAGCACTCTCAGACTACAGTTCGTCACAAATCAAAATAGATACATTTTGAATACTTACCCCTTTTTGATGTACGGGGCTGAATAAAATAATGGTAGACGTTGGCGGCAAGGCGTTACCACGTGATCTCTTAATCAGACTCCTCACGAAAGAGCTCTCTCTCTCTCTCTCTCTCTCTCTCTCTCTCTTTCAGTTATCTGTGATGTCTCGTTTTACCCTGCTATCTCATTTTGCCCCAGGTTCCCCTATAGCCACTCCACGCACCTCTCGGATTGATCCACCCTAAGTTCTCTTCCATCGTCCCATGAGCTTAAACGTTTTCGTTTTGTCTTTTATTGTTTTCTTTTTAATGTTTCTTTGCTTTCCTTTCTTCTAATTTTCTACTCGTAAATTTCCCACACTTTTGTCCACGGTCTCCATTTGCACGAACTAAATGATAAGATGCAAAAACCGGAAGTTGATTACAATTACCTTCCCTTACTCCTCTCACTTTGCCGCTCCTAAAAATACAAAAAAAATGGCACCTCGTTTTACGGTAAAAACGGAAGACGTGTTAAATTATGAGTGACCTTTTTGTGGTCGTACTGTGGTTAGCGTACTTACAATAGCTCACAGCGTTGTTATTTTAGCGGTTTTCCGCTAGATCTGAAGATCTATTTTGAAGTTTAAATTAAAAACTCTTAAGGGCTTCTAAGTTCTCTCCGACTGCAAGAACATAGACACCAGGGTCGGAAAGTGGGATTGAGAAGTCTACGTACCAGACGAAGGTGCACCCTGACCTGTTGAGGGTGCGTAAAGCGATTAGCAATATACCAATCTCTTCTCAAAGAAAGAAGGCAAAGCCTGGAAGGTTGCACCTCCTAGAACTGCACAGAACTAACATCCCAGCGCAAAATTAACAAAGACCGGATCATTACAGGAATAGTCTAATCTCTTTATTTTGGGGGCCGAGTAGCGTTCTGTAGTTCCTGCGAGAGTTCTCTTTATACAGGGTGCGTCAGAGCAACTTGATTATTTGGATGGATGGTTGGTTGGTTGTTTTTGTTTTACGGCATATCAACCTTTTTCAGGTTATTTAATGCCGAATCTAGTTATTTTGAGGAACGATTTTTAATGGAGCATATTTTTTTTTAGTCAGATTCTATTTAACCCATAGTTGGGACCCTAACAGGTACTACCACTACGGGTCAGAGTGGACCTGGGAGCAATGGCAATTATAGGGTGGCTCCACACTCCCCAAGGCCCGCAAGGTGGGGCCTCACCATCGGATATAGTTCTAGGTCATGATTATTTGGAATATGAATTAAAACACAATCAATGAAGGTATACGTGCAATTCTTTGATCTGCGACTAATAAAACCTTTACATTTCATTCTTTTATCTGTTTTAAAGATTATATCAGTAAGATGGCGTCCATTTTTCTCTATACGCTGAGTTAATGGAACTGGACATTCAGTCACCTCTTTCCAGCATATTTCTTTTAATTTAATTTTCACCCCAAACAAGTGCCACTTTGAAGTAGGAGACTACTATCGGGGACATGAATTGAAGGGGTATTATGAAGATAGATGAGTAGAAAGATGTTTGTTCATATTACACTTGAACTTCTGCATATCAGTACAGTTTGGAAAGCAAAATCCCGGAAGGAAGTTCCAAAGTCTAGCAGTTCTGTGGAAGAAACTATTGGAGTAGAAGGCTTTCTTACACCTAGGTATCTCTGCTTAGAAGGGGTGGGATTTAGCTGCTGCTCGGGTTTGTCGGGGGTATTCACGTCGGAGGTGAGTACAAGTGCTTGTAGTTCGTCAGAGAATTCACCATTAAAGTACTTGTAGAACAGGCAAAGGGATGCAACATTTCGTCGATGGGACAGAGGCTGAAGCCAAGGTGACAGTTCAGGACCTATCAGGTTGGCGACTCTCTTTTGCACCCTGTCTAGGATTGAGAGACAAGCAGCAGTCCAAATGTGACAACAGTACCCCATACATGGGCGAATTGTGGCTTTATAGAAGCACAGGATACTTTCAGGCGTAAGTAGTTTCTAGCACGGTAGAGAGAGCCCACCTTCTTCGCAGCGGTCCTGGCAATGCTCTCAATGTATCTATTCCAGTTCATGTTCCCTGTAAACGTTAGGCCAGGGAGTTTAAAGGAATTACTTCCGATAATGTGTTCTTGGCTATAAAGAAGATTTTTTTGTCATTATTGAAGGAAACAAGGAGTTTAAAGTAAGTACTTTCAAGTAATGTGTTTTTGGCCGTAAAGAAGTTTTTTTTTTTTGTAATTATTGAAGGAAACAAGCTTAGTCTTGGCAGCATTGAATGTGATATCGCTGGGTATGTTGTCGACAGCTAGACGAATGTTGTTTTTCAGGTGAGTCAAGGTGCTAGGACGATGGTTGTAAACAATTGATTTCAGATACCATAAAATGTGGTCACATGGTGATACACCAGGGGACCGTGCTGGCCAATGCAGATAGCCCCTCAAGGAGATGAAAAAAATTCCTCGACAGCGAAAGCGCATTCCAACACTCGTCCACTCCATGATGCTCACTGGGGTTCCTGAAAAATAAAGAATAAATAAGTAAAGCAGAGTAAGAACCAGACTTTAAGCTCCACCCTCTCAAATGTCCATTAATACTATCCTTTGAGCAGCCATCGCATTAGGGCGCCAAATTTAAATAAGCAAGTTGCTCTGCTTCACCTTGTATTCTCTACCACTTTTAAGCATCTCGAAAAGTTTCTCCGTAAGAAATGCTTAAAAAAAAAACTAAGAGACTTCATCGCCACCAGAACGCAAGATTTTTACGTTATTGGCATAAATACACTTGTTTTGCGTTGGAAGAAGTGTTTTAACTCTGACGGTGCTTATTTCGATAAGAAGATACTGACGCTGACCTAAAATTCACTTAACATTGATGCTATTATTCTTTTCTTTTACGTTTGCAAAACTCAGGCATGTTCTTCTTAGTCAAAAACAGAAACAAGTTTCCTCTACAAAACAAACAAAAAAAAAACACCATAAATACTTGACGATATAAAAAGAAAACTTGAAGCATACAAACATTTTTCCAACATTACTGCATTCGGCATTAAATTTCCTAAAAAAAAAAGTTGATATGTTGCAAAACAACCCTATCAGACTAAACACAATGAATAGATACTTAAAGACAAAAAGAAAACTTAAACACGTTTACCAAAAAGGATTGGATTAAGCATTAAACAACATGAGAAGGGTTGATATGCCGCAGAGGCAAAACAACCAAACCAAACACCATGAATAAATATTTGAGATATAAAGAACTCGAAGCATAAAAATGGCATCCCTAGTCTTTGTTTCATTTATAAATATTATTTTATTATCTATTATTTAATTGTTGGAATTGTTTGAGATGAGTAATTTGTATATTTTATTTAACAGTAACAACAATAATAATAAATTATGCAATATTATATAAAAACAAATAATAAAAAATAAAAAATACATATATATAAATATATAACCAAAGCTTACAATAGAAATAATATAATAAATATATAAGTAAAATAAAATATTTCTGCAGGACTGCCACGCTCTCTCCGCCATCTTGAATCCATGTTTGTCTTCTATTTTGAAAAAGAGAGATACCTTTCTCTCGAAATGAATCAAAGTTCCACACTACCCACGGATTTACATACACCGGACATACCAGCAACTTGGTTATAAATAATTATACATTGAAGTGAAGAATGATAATCAAATAAAGGTTAGACACTCCTCTATTCAGCCATACTCGTCTATATCTGTTTGTTTTTCTTTTTTACTTCATCTTTTCCGGTCTTCCTCCGCATTGTTTTTGGCTTTAAAAAAAAATATATATTTCTTTACCAACAATGCTTCAAGCAAACTACTACCTACTCTTATTTATTTATTTATTTGCGGACTGTTATCCTCATCTTTATAGTTGTTGTTTTACGACGTTTCGGAAAACTATTTCTCTGGCCTTCATCAGGTAGTTAACTGTAACGGGATAGGAATGCTGAATCCTTGTACTGTATCTTCAGTAATAGTCCTATTCCGTCGCGGGTGACCACCTGACGAAGGCCAGACGAATAGTTGACCGAAACGTTGTGAAGCAACAATTATAAAGATGAGAATAACAATCCGTAAATAAATATTGTATCATCTGTTATTCCGATTTTATTAATCTATCATCTGCTTCCTTTGTTGCAGCTCGTTTGGCTTTTTTAGTCTAATGGTCTCTATCAACTGGCTGTTTTGATATGCCATTGTAATAAAGCTTCCAATTCCAGTAGCTTCCTTGCAAGAACTGCAGGTTTGTGGAACACTATTCCCGCTGTTACAGAGCCACTCGCGCTGGGTTATCAGCAGCAGCCTTATGCAAATAACCAAGCCGGTTGAGTGATGGGCAGTAATTAAAAAGGACTCACATGCTACTCTGTAGCAGGCATTCAAGAAATGTTCGAGATGTAGAGAATCTGAGACGTGTTCGAGATACGAGAAGACGGAAATATACGTATTATACACGTGGCCCGAGAGTACCATGTGTCCGACACGGCAGAGTTTTGTTAAGAACGTTGGAATACGAAAAGACTTTTGAATAAGACATGGCGTTATTCTGGAAGTACCTGTAAATAAATGTCTGCTGTTTCAACTGAAAATAAAGTAAGTAGATTTATTGCCTTGTTCCTTTGCGTTTGTCTGCATGCAACGTGTCGTGTCCGAGTTTTATATATGTAACGAGTATTTACATTTCTAGCAAAAAATGTTTTCGCTAAAAAGCAGATCTCTATAAACCATAAACCAAAAAAGGCCCACCTCCTTCGGACTTATTATCGGGAACATGGTAGGAACGGTGTCTCTGACTTTCACAGTGAAACACTGACATTTACTTTCTTGTTCCCAGAGGAAGATGTGACACAAGGTCGGAAGATATAGCGATTTAAGCCGGTGCCCTTAACAAAAGAACAGTCTGTTCCTGGAGAAAATGCTTGGCGTCCTCCTCGGAAATACCAGATTAGTGAGCCTCAGGTAATAAGCAATACGCCCCCCACACACACACAAACAGGAGAAATTAAGAGACCTTCTTTCGTTGACGTATTGGACTACCCGGATCCATACCTCAGCTGGACTGAGGGAAGATTACAATCAATGCAATGGTTGTAGTCTTTCACACGCAATGGGCCACTACCGTGAGATTGATTATAGGAGACGATTGCTCGGCATAGTAAAATTGGGTTTCTGACTTTACAATAACACTGTGCACAAAAGACAATCCAATAAATACGCAACCGTTCCAACGGTAAATCTCTTATTAAATTAAAATTAAATTAAAAGAGAGAGCTACGAAGACAAGAATAGTACCATTATAACGAGCGACGTTTTGTGCACCAAAATGTATTTTTCTATATAGTCACAACCATTTTCATTTCACTTTGCCAGCCATATGGTGATGGCTGTGCAAGGTCAATTTTCTTCTGCGCGAAGAAATGAAATGACACATCTCTGTTTCTTATGTATATCCAGTTAAAAAGCTACAAGGACGGGAGAGGTACCATTCAAACGAAAGACATTTTGTGCTCTTTTTTTCTACATAGTCGTCATCATTCTCAATGCATTTTTGCCAGCGATGAACGAGGGCTATGCATAAGTGACCATAGCGCGCTTTTTAATACTAAGCCGTACCAAATTAAAGTCTCTTATTTGTTTAATTTAAAAAAATATGAAGAGCGTTAGTGGTTATATTTGAACAAGCGATCTTTTGTGCTGCAAAACATATTTTTCTACATAGTCCCGAGCATTCTCGATGCATTTTTGCTAAAAAGTTTTCTTTTATCTTTTATTTTGACCCATGTATATGAAACGGGTTGTTTTCTTAGAGTCCAACACCGTCAATATCTGCTACAGATAAATGAAGCTTTCAGGTCAGTAATGCATAAGTTCAGTCATTATAATAATGAAATTTGCAAACCACTCTGATCCGTTTTGGTGGAATAAAAAATAGGAGGCACTACTTTTGAAACTCCCTTCGTATAATCAAATTTATGTGCGGGCGTCGTCTTGCATAAAATAAGTCTGCGTCTCTGTTGCCTATCTTTAGACATTACTACTGGAGGTGCGGACTTTGCTCGGTCGTAAAATACGCTTAAATATGATATTTTAATTTGTCTAGATTTCGTATATATTATTATAGAGTCGTGATTTTAAAAGTAAAAATAATGAATTTGTGTTCCATCAGCAGGAATCGAAACTGAGAGCAAAACTGACGTAGTCAAAGTTGATAACGTAACCACTGTACAAATGTGACACGCATATGAACTGATTAAAAAAATAAAGTAAGATGTATATACAAAATATATAATGATTTTTTTTTTTAATTTGGAACCATTTTTTGACCCCTAAAAAACTATTTTAACCGGCTAAAGACCCATAAAAGTACGGTCCATCAAAAATCCAATCATTCGAGACCCTTAGCGCTGCTCTGCGACTTTTAGTTTCAGTAGAGATAGAGTTTCAAAATAGGGAAACAGACAGACCGACAGACAGACAGACAAACATAGTGAGTTTTATAAATTAGATTAGCAGGGGGGACGACTAGCTTTGCACAGTGCGTAAAATACACTTAATTATGATATTTTAACTTGTCCAAATTTCGTATATATTATAGAGTCGTGATTTCAAAAGTAAAAAAAAAATTGGAAGGTGCCATCAGCTAGAATCGAAACCGAAAGCAAAACTGTAGCATTCAAAGCAATTGACGTTAACATGGTATCAAAGAAAAAAATCAAGCCCCTAGCGCCGTTCTTCGACTTTTAGTTTCGGTAGAGATAGAGTTCGAAAATATGGAGGAAGAGAGAAAGGCATTCGAGGTGCATAAAAATAGTAGGTACTAGCAGGAGAGGGTGCCCAGAGTTGCTCGGGCGTAAAATATGTTTAAATATATTTTACTTTGTCTAGATGTTGTATATATTATAGAGTCGTGATTTCAAAAGTAAAAAAAAGAAAAGTATTTCGGTGCCATCAGATAGAATGGAACCCGAAAGCAACACTGTAGCGTTCAAAGCTGGTGACGTTACCACTGTACCAACGTGATATATGACATGTGAACCGTTAAACATAAAAAATTAAAAATAAACTAAGTTGAATGTTCAACATGTGTAACGATTTTTTTTCAATTTTCAGCCATTTTTGACCCTTTAAAGACAATTTAAACCAGCTAAAGACCCACAAAAGAACTGCCCGTAAAAAATTCAATCATTTGAGGCATCTAGCGCCGCTCTATGACTTTTAGTTTCGGAAGAGATAGAGATTGAAAATATGGAGACGGACAGTCAGACATATAGCTGTTTATATATTAGAGGAGCTGGAGGCGCGTTTGCCTGGGCGTAAAATACGCTTCAATGTGATATTTGAATTCGTCCAGATTTCGTATTTATTATTATAGATTCGTGGTTTCAAAACTAAAAAAAAAAAAGTATTTAAGACCTATCAGCTAGAAATGAAACTGTAGCATTCAAAGCTGGTGACGTTACCACTGTACGAACGTGACACGCATGTGGACTGATAAAAAAATAAACATTAAAAAGAAACTAAGATTTATGGATCAAATGTATAATGATTTTTTTTCAATTTTGATCCATTTTGAGCCTTTAAAACTATGTTAACAGGCTAAAGACCCATAAAAGAACAGTCCGTAAAAAAATCCAACCAGTTGAGGCCCCTTGTGGCGTTCTGCGATTTTTAGTTTCGGAAGAGATAGCGTTTGAAAATATGGAGACAGACAGATATATAGCCTTTTATATATGAGATTACGTTCGGAACGCCCCTCGTATATTCAAATTTATGTGAGAACGTCGTCTATAATATAAATCTCACCTGTCCGTTTAAATGTATGTATGTATGTATGTATGTATGTATGTATGTATGTATGTATGTATGTATGTAAAACTTTCGACGGGGGCGATGGATTTTCACGAGATCGGCATCGTTCTGAAGCACGGCCTTTCGGATGACAAATACCGAAAGATTGGTTAAAAACATTAATTCCTTAACCTTCAACTGGGAACTTTTCTTCAGGGAGGGTCCGCTTTGTTCGCCGATATTTTCGAAAATCATTCCCTCTTTTCGATTGACTAGCCTTAATTTAAATTTTCGCCACTTCCTGCTTTGCGATGAACGCAACGGCAAAGACGTTACGTTTTATTTATTGGGGGGTGGGTAATGTTCTTTTTCTTCTTCTCGATACGAGTTCCAGCCTGTCTGCCTACTACCATCTTTTTTTTTCTGATCAAACAACTCCAAACACCCGGGTAACGCCGGCTACCCAGGCTAGTCTTGCATAAAAGAGTCTGCTTTTCTGCTGCTTACTTGTAAACATTATAACATACTAAAACTATATTTTTGAATTTGTGAAATAATTAATATTTTGTATCAATTGGATTATTCGTACTAGTGTTCTCATCTTGAATGATATTCGCACAACGTTTCGGCCGATTCAACCTTAGGCCTTCTTCAGCTCATCATCATAACCGTATGAATCTAAAGATTCTATTGTTGGCATTGGTTTCCTGATATTTTTCTAGTCAGAATTCTTTTTAGAAAGACATCGGATACTTTCAGGTGTGGCAACGTAAAGGTTGCCAACATTTTAAGTGCAAGTGATTTTGTAGAACGAGGGTGATTTGAGCTTGGAACACCTAGGCCGTCAGTCTCTGTCGCTAACCACTTAACCACCACAACCTCTTCTTCCCATTCTTCAGGTGTATCTTGTCAAACTCGAAAGGCTTTATGTCGAACTCGGGAATTTGCAGAGAATAAAAACTGGAGACTTTATTTAACCCATCAGCCTAACATGCTTTGTTCTGTCAGCAATGACTGTGTAAAAATCTTTAGTTGTTAGCAACTTTATTCTCAGCATCTCCCGCACTAAGGATTGAACCTTAAACCACCAAATGAAGTGTAACTTCGAACTGAAATTTTCCTTGTACTTTCTAAGCGCGAGTTCTACAGAAAGATTGCAGGAATTTTTTTTTTTTTACACGGTAGTCACCACTTATCAAGGCCCGGAAGCCACTCAGGGATAAGGGTTATTGCAAGTACATTACGTTAGTGTGGAGATTTGATGAAGTGTTTACTTAAGGGGGCGGTTTATTAGGAATTTGTTAACGTTGGACTTGAAGACATCCAAGTTGTAGTCAGGTGGGAAGCAGGCAGACGGAACAGAGTTCCACAGGCGTGCAGTTCTAAGAAAGAGGCTTTGTTCATGGAATCCGCGTTTTGATTTAGGCACAGATAAAGAGTGTGGGAAATTTTTCACAGTGGATTCAGCTAGACGAGTGTTTTTCATGAAAGATTGGCGAGGGGAGACCAGAGATTGGAGTTCAGACGAGCACCTGCCACGGAAATAACGATAAAACAAGGATAGGCTCGCAACGTCTCTTCTGTGGGAGAAAGGTTGCAGGGTAGACAAAATGGCATCCCCCACTAAGCCACGAAGTCTATTTTGTACTCTGTCAAGGCAGGATAGGATGTTTTTAGCAGCTCCTGCCCAGATATGGCAGCAGTATTCCATCCTTGGACGTACTTGACTTTTATATAGATTTTATATAGATTTACATCAGCAGTGAGATATCTTCTTACAATATATACGAAGTGTCTTAAATGTTTCCAAACATTTTATTAATGCGCACTTTTATTGATACATGAAACACTTGTAAACTTTTATGTACACACGAAAAACTCGTAAACTTTCGAAGTGATCACCTCCGGCTGCAATGTCCCTTATTGTACCGTTCAAAGGTCTTCTGGAAGGCCACATGGAAGTCCTTTTGTGCGATCGTGTCAATGACCTTCTTTTAACAGCCTCTTTTATCTCTTCAATTGGCTCTGCTTCTCACGCACGCCCATGGCAAGTATTGTTTTCTTACGGTTTCACACCGTCAATATCTGCAACATAGCGATATGCAGGGTTAATTCTCTCCGTCTGCAAGAAATGTGACACCAGGTTCATAAGTGGGATTGAGAAATCATCGCCCCCCCCATCCCCGAGGAGGGGGACTCAGACCTGCAAAAAGTGCTTGAGCAACATCGTCGGCATTTCCCGGTAAGGGCGAATCAATTGATTAGCAATAAACTAAATGTAGATTCCATGAACAAAGCTTTTTTCTTAGCACTGTACGCCTATGGAACTCGCTTCCGTTGGCCTGCTTTCCAGATGACCACAATCTGATTGTCTTCAAGTCCAATGTAAACAAGTTCTTGATGAACCGTACCCCTAAGTAATCCAATTTACAAAATTTCCACTACTTATGTTTACTACGCTATAATCGCATTGACTAATGTATATCCATTAACCCTTATACTCGAGTGGCCTCCGGGTCTTTATAAGTGGTGATTCCTGTGTAAAAAAAAAAAAAAAAAAAAAAAAAAAACTTCTTAAAAAGAGAAGGCACAGCCTCGGAAGGTGGACCTCCAAGAACAACACAGAATTAAACTCCTTCCGCAAAAATCAACAGGGATTCATTACAGGAATGCTCTAATCTCTTGTTGATTAAGGGGGTCGAGGATGAGAAAAGCTTATCACCCACTAGATTTCGAAGACGGATTTGTATACTTTCAAAGCAGAAAAGAGTGTTCCGACCAGCTCATCCCCAGATGTGACAGCATTACTCTATATTAGGACATGTTGGTCTCAAAGCAAAAAAAAAAAAAGAAAAGTTCAGATAACGTGACCAAAGGTAGGACACGAAAAAGCCGATGAAAAGAACTCTCTAGTAAACAGTTAAATATGTCACGCTCTTGTCAGAGGGATTTATCGTACAATAAGATATAGTACGCTTGTGTTATCCTTAGAAAAGCAAGCCATTGAATTTTCTTCTTGTGTTTGACACGCACGTATAAGCGGACGAGACCTCAAATTCCGATATGCTATGGATGCGTAAACTTTTCGAGAAGTGTATAGTCATACTTATCTTGCTCTCTCTCTCCGTCTCTGTATATATATATATATATATATATATATATATATATATATATATATATATATACATATACATTATACAGACATTATATATATATATATATATATAGTAGAAATTGTAATTAATAAAAACATGAAGAAAGTGCTCAATACTGTTGTAGAGCAAATATGCGTTTTTTTTATTACCGTATTGTTCTGTTAAGTTAGATAAAAATGTAACTTAACAGAAAAATACGGTAATAAAAAATAAAAACGTATATATATATACATGTGTGTGTGTGCGCGCGCATATATATTTATTGATACGTATAAACATATCCGTTTTTATGTGCATATACACATACGTGTGTGTATGTATGTGTATATATGGATGCGTGTATGTGTATATATAGATGCGTGTATGTGTATATATAGATATACTTATCTTGCTCCCTCTCCCTCTCTGTATATATATATAATATATATATATATATATATATATATATATATATATATATATATATATATATACATTAGACAGACATTATATATATATATATGTGTGTGTGTGTGTGTGTGTGTGTATATATTTATGGATGCGTATTCATATATATATATATATATATATATACACACATATATATATATACGTGTGTATATGTACGTGTATATATTTTGTCATTCTCCCATTTTTTCTCTTACTTACACCCTACCTTCACCTAAAACCTCCTTTTAAACTGGGTTTGAACAATCAAGTCATCTACTCAACAACTCGAAGCCGGCTAGCAAAATCAACCACCCCGATCAAGCACCTCCCCCAGATCCCAAACCGGGCATCAACTATCACCCCTACAACCCCCGACCCCTGCCTCTCCATTCATTCACCTCTACTTCCCCCTCTCCTCCCTACCACTGATTTACCTCCCCCGACCCTGTTCTTTTATAGTTTAAGACTCGTCTCACCCCTCTCACCACATCCCCCGAACAACTGACTACTTCCACGCCCCTCTCCCTCTGTACCTTTTACCTTTACCTCCTCCCCCA
The DNA here is from genome assembly GCF_053919585.1 of Euprymna scolopes. Lineage (NCBI taxonomy): Eukaryota > Metazoa > Mollusca > Cephalopoda > Sepiida > Sepiolidae > Euprymna > Euprymna scolopes. Next base: position 13,217,639 of record NC_136523.1, on the reverse strand, counting down.
CCATTACTCTTTACATACAACACCACCTCTACCGGGGCCACCGGACCCAACGAGCCACTTCCCACACAACTTTTTTTTTTATTTTAACATATTATAAGGGTGCATCCACCCGGTTGGCAAGCGCCGGAAACTATGTAATATGGTGTCAAATTTGTAGATACGAAATTCCTTTATCCACCCGTTTCTACTCGCTTTATCCACCCTGTTTAGCCACCCGGCTTCTCCCATCCCCGAACCTTCACCCATAATGTCGTGTTTAATCTTTCCGGGGAAGCGTTGGAATAGAATCGTGTCGAAAATATTAATGGGCTTCCTTAATCGAATACACACACGCACGCGCACACATACACACACACACACACACATATATATATATATATTCACTTGCATATACACTACACATACACCTATACCAAAATACATTCATATATTGACACAAAGACTCCCAAACAGATAGATACATATATTCATATACGCATACACACATCTACAGTTAACTATACGCACACCATCACAAACACACACACACACATATAGTAAGTTATAAAAACATATATGGCAATTAAGATACGCAGAAATTTCCGTGTTTCATTTTCGTAAGTACCCGTCAAGCTAATGCATATGAATGGATGTGTGTGCGAGGGTAATACACAATTTATAAACTCAATGAATTTTTGATCTATAGACTTGAGATTCGGTACACAGGGTAGTCAGACATATTGGAAAATTCTTAATCGGTTTTTATCGGGAATAAAGAGCTGCTAAGCAGTCCAAATTGAATGTTTTTCGTCTGTCAACTGTTTCACGACTGGGCATGCGCGGTCGTGAAACAAGGTAGCTTCAAAATAAATAGGTTCTTTTTTAAAATCGTCTCAAGCTGGTCTAATAATTATCGCACTTGACGCACTGTCTTTAGGTTTTGGCTTCGATCTCAGATCATACTTTTTAGGCTTATAAGAAGTGAACTGTTTAGAAAAAAAACATAATACTCGCACGCACATGTCTCAGTTTCTTTCCGTTTTAACAAGTCCTTTACTTTTCCATGCTTAAGCTTAACCATATTACTTTCCATGCTCGCATTTTTCTATTGTAATATATATATATATATATATATATATATATATATATATATATATATATATATATATATATATAGTAGCAAACAGTTAATAAAACATGTTAAAAAACACCTTGAAAAATGTGTTAAAAACATTTAATCTGGAAAGGAAACACTTGATAAGTGGGCAGTCCTTAATCCGCGGAGTTTCGAAGAAATACTTTCCTTCTCATCAGAGGGTAGGAATTAGCAAAATGCGGGATCGGATTTTACATACAAAAGTATTTGATGAAACAACAAGTCAGTCAAAGATCTTACTTGATAACAAAAAGTGGAGCAGAGTGTATATGGTGAAGAAAAAGGTGATGACACGTGAATGGATAGTCTGGTGAAAGGTAAATAATCCAATGACGATATAATCAATATATATATATATATATATATATATATATATATATATATATATATATATATATATATAGCAGGCTCATTCAGTCTTAGACAGACTATGGATACCCATGAAGGGTTGCTTGCGCGTGACATTTTTGTGGCAGGAGTTGCGCAATCGCAACCACACTTCTCCTGAGACGACATTGTTAAATACCAGTGGCAAGTGAAGTCTTGGAAACAAAAGTCGAGATAAGCGGAGAGCACACACAGCGCCTAGAATTCCCAAATGGTCACCCATCTGATACTATCCAGGCTCAACGTTGCTTAATTTCGGTTATCCGACGATAACCGGTGTACCAACGCGATTATGCCGTACACACACACACACACACACAAATATATATATATATATATATATATATATATATATATATATATATATACACGACTATTATATACAAACACATATATGACTATTATGTATATATGTATAGATATTTGTATATATATATATACATATATATATGATTATTATATATATATGTATTTATATATATGACTATTATATATATATATATATATATATATATATATATATATATATATATATATATATATGATAGTCATTATGTACAAGTCATACGTTGGTATACATAAGTGGACACAGAAATTGGGAGAGAAGAATTTATATATATGGCATATAACCCTAACCCCAAGAATCCTAACCCTAACCCCAAGAACCCTAACCCTAACCCCAAAAACGGCAATTATTTTTACATGAGATCCATTATCTTTCTTCATAACATGGGCACAGATATTTCAAAAGCAATGTTGATTAACATAAATTATACAGATGTAAAAAAAAAAAGAAAAACCCGCCAATTTCTGCAGAATCACGAAGAATATGAGTTATCACCAACATCATTTCAGACCAGCTTAAGTCCAGCTCCTTCAACTTGTTAAGAGATAAAACTTCACATCTTGAAAAATGACATTCCTTCAACTAATAACCATATTAACCAGACATAACCGAGGTCTGGGATTATTTAGAGAAAAAAAATTCAATTTATATTTATCAAAGTAACATATGGGAGAGAAACATTCACACACTGACACACAGGATCTTATAAAATAGGTTTAGTACTTATGAAAACAAACAGTTTCTTAATAGAAGCGTTTAAAAATGCAGACAAAACAAAGAAAATGTGCCTTCATTTTTATTTTTAAAATTCGTTTCTTCTTTCAATAAATAAGTACTAATAAAAAAAAAATCAATATATACTGAAGAAAACTATGTATATTATTAATAAATCTCTTATAATCACTCTCGGCATTCTTGTTTGGCATTTACGCCTAATAAAGGTTGTCTTAAAATGTATTGGTCCAAAAATAAAGTAAGATTTTTTTTTCCAATTTTTATTTTTTTATTTTTAAATATACGTAGAATGCCATTTATTTCACACTGCCTTCGATATTACATCGGTCAAATATTTCCCATCATTGCTGACGCACGATTGTAGACGTTCGCCAAAACTTGATGGGTCATTTCGAGTAGAATAGCAGTAATTTTAGAACGAATTCTTCAAGTGATTGGTGGCTGTCTATTTGCTTCCTCACTGAGCAAATTATGCACAAGGCCGTTTTTTAGTGTGGGAAGGAAAAATCAGCTCCCCCAAGGGGGTACTCTGGCAGTGTCCAAAATTAGCAATTGTCTGATATGAAGGGTTTCCCGCACATTGACCAAACTAATTGACTTAAAAAGTAATTGTCCGATATGAAGTGTTGCCCCCTCATTGACCAAACTAATTGACTTAAAAAGTAATTGTCCGATATGAAGGGTTGCCCCTCATTGACCAACCTAATTGACTTAAAAAGTAATTGTCCGATATGAAGGGTTGCCCTCTCATTGACCAAACTAATTGACTTAAAAAGTAATTGTCCGATATGAAGGGTTGCCCATACATTGACCAAACTAATTGACTTAAAAAGTAATTGTCCGATATGAAGTGTTGCCCCCTCATTGACCAAACTAATTGACTTAAAAAGTAATTGTCCGATATGAAGGGTTGCCCCTCATTGACCAACCTAATTGACTTAAAAAGTAATTGTCCGATATGAAGGGTTGCCCTCTCATTGACCAAACTAATTGACTTAAAAAGTAATTGTCCGATATGAAGGGTTGCCCCCACATTGACCAAACTAATTGACTTAAAAAGTAATTGTCCGATATGAAGGGTTGCCCTTTCATTGACCAAACTAATTGACTTAAACAGTAATTGTCCAATATGAAGGGATGCCCCCACATTGACCAAACTAATTCACTTAAAAAGTAATTGTCCGATATGAAGGGTTGTCCCCACATTGACCAAACTAATTGACTTAAAAAGTAATTGTCCGATATGAAGGGTTGCCCCCACATTGACCAAACTAATTGACTTAACAAGTAATTGTCCGATATGAAGGGTTGCCCCCACATTGACCAAACTAATTAACTTAAAAAAGTAATTGTCCGATATGAAGGGTTGCCCCCTCATTGACCAAACTAATTGACTTAAAAAGTAATTGTCCGATATGAAGGGTTGCCCCTCATTGACCAAACTAATTGACTTAAAAAGTAATTGTCCGATATGAAGGGTTGCCCCCACACTGACCAAACTAATTGACTTAAAAAGTAATTGTCCGATATGAAGGGTTGCCCCCACATTGACCAAACTAATTGACTTAAAAAGTAATTGTCCGATATGAACTGATTACTTCCTTTACCGCTCCTGGCCCGAAGGTCAAGATTGATGGGCGTGGCTGATGCTTATGACTTCAAATATCCACACAAGAAAAATTCTCAGGGGTTTACATCAGGCGATCTTGTGGGATAACCAATATCACCACACAAGGAAACCACATGATTCAGAAACATTTCTTTTAGAATTCTTATCATGTAACGTGCATCCAGGAGATAAGCGCCCGCGTGTTTGCGTGTTGTGTGGGTACGTGGGAGAGACGGACGAGGGGAAAAGACTTACCTCGAGACCAGCTCGGCGTCACCGACTGAAAATAGAAAAGAAAGACCAAGATGGCGGCCGCCGTCTTTTGTAAAGTATGATGTCTCGCAAAGTCACACGAATTCTCGCAATATGCAAGTTTAGCCGGCCTACAACGACCATAAAAGCGGGTGATAAAAAAGACGTTGGGAGAGCGACGATTGAGTTGGTCGGGGAATCGTGTTGCTGTTGCTTCTCGTGCCGTGTGAGGATATTTTACCGTTGTTGGGTCCGGTCTGAGTAACTGTTCGCGTCCGTCTAGGCACCTTGCGAGTTGGATTCCGTGCAGAACCGGTGTATAATGGTTATTGAATTGCTGCAACATTTATAACATCTTTTCCTGAACTTACCCTGTTAAAGAGAGAGTCGGGCGCCATCTTGAATTTATCCTTATACATCTACAGAGGGCGCAGTAATTCTTTTTTTTTTAAAGGACTTTCCTTACACATTTTGTTACATATCACATGTCTACAAGTATGCGATGTTACACTTTCCTATTGAAACCATACATTATTTCGATACGCAAATTCATTTTGGTTCTCGAGAAATAGATTAGCATGACACAATATCGCTCAGAAGTAAATATCACTGTACCATTGTCACATTCGAGAAAGTACAAGCCCCCATATATAAAATATATGTAATAAATGTTTACATACAGATAAAAAGTAAATGTTGACCTTATCATAATAAAATGGCATTCTACCTACATTTAAAGAATAAAAAAATATTTTCTTTATTTAAATGTTATTCAATTATTTTGCCTACAGAATTTTGAGATACCATGTATAAATGTTAATTTCAACTATATTCTTGTTGCGCTTTTCATTTGTCTAGTGGCTTGTTCGTTGCTAATGGAGTCAGAGATGGCTTTGTGGCGGGGTTCGAATCTCTCAACTTTCTGCATTGATGGTTCCCCAGGGGAAGAAATATTAGTGTCTGTAGGTATTAAAAAAATAATGAAGTAGGTATTAAAAAATTAATAAATAAGGTATCAAAAATAGTAATTATATATATAATTACATATATATACATACATACATATATATATACACATACACACACACATATATATATATGATTACTTTATTTAATCACATAAACTAATATAGGAAGATATAATTTAAGGCGTAAATTTTCAGTATTTACTTCAACGGTGCCTAATACATAGGTAGAGCTAGGTAGTAACATATGAAAATATATATGGCAATTAGGCTACACAGAATATTCCGCGTTTAATTCTCGTGAGAATTCGTCAGGCTTATGCAAAAGGTTGTGGTTATCGCGCGTTTATATAGCTCATGCTATTGAATTTGCTAGGTAGCCAATTAGATTCCTAGTTGCCACCGCTACCATATATATATATATATATATATATATATATATATATATATGTTTTTATTAGCGATACTCATTGAATGAATTCAATTATTTATACGAAAGCGCATTTTTACCTAAATGCGAGTTGGGAATGATTTTCCCTTTGACCAATTTGGTACCCCCTTAATGGGGAGCGGCATATATATATATATATATATTATTTTAAAAATATAATTATCCACTGACACGTGTTTCGTCGCCTACGACTCATCAGAGTGGCTGAACCTAACGAGATTCGAAATCAGGACACCATGATAAGAAGCCTAAACCTCTACCACGGGACCAACTCGCTCGACTACTGAATGTATCGCGTTTTTATGTAGACGTTTTCATTTGTTTTTATTAGCGATACTCATTGAACGAATTCAATTATATATATATATATATATATATATATATATATATATATATATATATATATATATATATATATATACATATATATATATATATATATATATATATATGCCATCTCTTGCGATATTCATGACAGTTTCTGGCTATTTTTGTATGTGTTACATTTTCGCTCAGCAATCAATACACATAGCGAAAATGTGCCACCCAGCTCTATCCCATCAAGTGAAAACCTATGAAAATCTCCACGTGACACTGAGCTGTATGTAGGCTAATCAGTCAAATATCATCTCAAAGTGGAAGTATTAATCGTAGTTTAGTAAGAAGCACGCTTATCAACGGCGGAGGCAAGTGAAATGAAGACGCGAATCCAGAGTCAAAATTATATTTTACTAGCAGGGGTGCCCGGCGTTGCTCGGGTGTTTGGAGGTGTATGCTGTGCAAAAAAAGCAAAAAAAAACAAAACAAAAAAAATGGTTAATTTTTTAACTTTGACCCCTATTATGACCCCTTAAAATTTATTGTTTCGGGCTCAAATCACTTTATTAAGTTAGATCCAGGTTCAAGGAACCTATATCTAAAATTTCAAGTGACTAGACCCAAAATTGTCGGAGGAGTTAGGTAGAATTCTTAAAGGTCAAATCGTTGAAATTTGACCCCTTAACAGCTAAATTTCTGGCTGACACCCGTCACATCGATTTTCCCAAATCTCAGTACCCGGTATTTAAAATTTCGAGTCTATAGACTAAAAATTGACAGAGTTATTGCGTAGGGAAATGTACACAGACAGACAGACACACAGACACACAGACAGACAGACAGACAGACACATTCACTTTTATAGCTATATAGATAGATAGATATATTCTTTCTTTTTCGTTTTTATTGTTTGCATTAAAATTAACCAAGTAACAATGAAGAAAAAGAAGAAGAAGAAAAAGAAGAAGTTCTTGATTATAGGACACAAGATTCTAGTAACCACGTGGGCTGATACGCGCTATTTTAAAGTCATTCAGAGTTCAAAATATAATTACAGAAGAACAGAACAGTCCAAAAGTTTTCCAAACAATCGATAAAATATCGCGGTTAACACCTGAAGAAAATGATTTCTTTTCCAACCGTTTCTTTGGTTGTATATCTAGACAAATAAAAAAAAAATCAGAAAAATCGGCATAATTGTTTTTGAGTCCATAACAAACTAACTTACACACACACACACACACACACACACACACACACACACACACACACACACACATATATATATATATAATCATACATACACCATATATAATTATATATACATTATATATATAATTATATACACACATATATATATATATAATTTTCAGAATGTGAGACAATAGATAATTATTTCCACAGCCAGACAACGTCGCAGCTCAAAAGAGACAAGAAAGCCAACAAACTGGAAGTCCAAGTCTCGGATGTTGTCCTCATTTAGACTCATAAGTAAGACACATCTGAATTCTGGATTTGAAACCCGAGCTTCTTGTATGCTAGACGAGAACTCTACCAATTAAGCAAACACCACACACAAACACACACACACACACACACACACACACACACACACACACACAAGAATGAATGCCTATTAACTTACACAGATCAAGCAAACCGCGGTATAGATCCAATAGTGGAATGACCCTACGTCATACCGAACAAGGGACGCGGTCATCCAACCAGCTATAACCCAAGCCGGCGTCTCACAAGTAGGAATTTTATACTCGTAAGGATGATGCCATCACGACATGCTAAACTAGTGAGCAATCAGTAATGTGAGAGAATATATAATTATTTCCACAGCCAGATAACGTCGCAGCTCACAAGAGCCAAGAAAGAAAGGTGGAATACTCGGCGGATGGCGACGATCAGGCTGGCTTTAGTGTTGTGGGAGGTCTTGTTGGTGATGTTCTCGACTTTTGACCAAACGAAGTAGTCCTGCGGGTTCAGGTCGGCGGAGGAGGGAGTAGTGAGAGAAGTGTACAATTTCGTAGCTTCTGAAGCCAAGCCTGGGTTTCTTTGGATTTGTTGGCCAGCGCTGAATCCCGCTGCCACATACAGGGTCTGCCAACGTCCACCTGATTGCACCGGGGCATGACCACAGTTTTCAACACATCCAGGTATACTTTCGTGTTTACTTTTACGTGCTGACTTCGAAGATGTGAGGCGGAATTATGTGACTTTCACTTGAAATAACACCAAAAACCATAACTGTGACCTGTGCCTTTATGTGTTGACCCGTCCAGATTTGCATTTTAATGATGTTCGATTCTCAGACGTTCGATTCTGAAATACATAACAACATGGTGACTTCCTTGAATGTGTTCGATGCAAAATGCTCCGGTAATATGACCTTATGCCTTCCTTTGATACGTCGGATTCAAGATGATTGAATAATATGGCCTTATGCTTTCCTTAGATGTGTCAAACGATGGTTGACTGATATGTTAAATCTCAATAGATAATTTTCTGTTGTATTTTCCCCTTGTGGGGAGAGACGCACACTGCGATGAATACGCACTTGTGTTCCGTTCTTATCCTTTAGAGATGAGGGTAATCGTGAAGAAAGAGAAAGCCTGTTTCCTCCGTTTGACTATAGGTGGCGTTACTGTCTGTTCACCCAGTTACGGAAGCACAAAGTGTATATAAGAGGCACCCTTGAAATAAAAATAAATGTTTTTGTTATATTTTAATTGTAAACATGTTTTTTTGCTTTTTGAATCTATTTTGCCCTGAACTCATCACAAGAAATAGCAACTATCAAGATGATATCAACATCATAGAATTTGGAATATAGACTTTTGTCAGCCATTCGTTATATATATATATATACTGGTTTTCTTTAGGACGACATTTCATCACTAACATGATAACATGAAAAATGGGCGATTTCATCACTAACATGATAACATGAAAATTTCACTATTACATTAAAATACACTTAGCTCTTTAGACTATTATTCTAATCTCCTTTAAATTATATATATATATATATATATATATATATATATATATATATATAATAGTCATATATATAAATATATATATAATAGAATAGTCATATATATATATGCATATATATATATACATATATATATAATAGTCATATATGTATGTATGTATGTATATATATATAAATATATATATATATATATATATATATATATATATATATATATATGTATGTATATATATATATAAGTTCCGAAATACTTGGAAGAAATTAGTCATTGAATTAACTATTGTGTCAAGTAGTTAAAATATTTCACGTAATTATTTACGAAACTCTCTTTATTTGAAAGAATGAAATTAAAGAGATATTTAATAGTTACACAAAGAGAAGTTTAAGAGGAAGTACCCGTTTAAATCGAAATAATACGAACACGCACTAGATAATTTGTAATTATAAATAAGGTTTTAATTCAATATCTTGATTTACTCAAAAGAGATTTAGAAGAGATTCAGATTGTACCGAGTAGAACGATAAAATAGTCGTTTTAGAAAAGGCAATATGATTCCATTTCCCTTTTTATTTTTATTTTATTTTTTTTCTTTCTGTCTTTTTTTTTTGCTGCATACCATCTACTATTTGGCCAGTTGTGTGCAAATCTCAAGAGTGAGAGGAGATTCTATCACGTCTGAAAGTGACACAATATTAAACCAGCGAGATCGGAGATGTACTGCTGTACAACTCATGCTCTTTACCGATTCAAGTTATAAAAACAAGACCATTGCCAACACCCTCAAAATTCAAATCCGGACGGTTCAACGCTTAAGGGGGAAGTTCAACGAAGTTTTCGGTCACGGTTATGGTCTTTGGTGTGGTTTCAAGTAAGGGCCACATCATGCCACCTCACATCTTCGAAGTCCGCTTGAAAGTCGACACCAAAGTGTACCTGGATGTGGGAAAGAGTGTGGTCATCCCCTGATGCATTCAGGTGACCACTGGCAGACACTGGGGTGGCAGCAGGACTCGGCACCGGTCCACAAGTTCAAAGTATCCCAGGCTTGGCTTCAGAAGGATTGCTACGACATTTTATCTTCTCTCTCTTGACCCGTCCTCCTCCAAACCCGAACCCGCTGAACTTTTTCGTTTGGTCATACGTCGAGAATATCAGCAACGACCTCCCACAACACTAAAGCCATATCGATGCAGTGATTGAGACTGAAGGCGGCTACATTGAATAGATATCAGCTCTACTACATAATCAAGTTACCTGAATTGAATTTTTCAAAAAAAGTTTTAAAATATACTGGTTTTCTTTAGGACGACAACTTTATCGTTCAGTCCTGTAAAGGAATATTCATGTGTGTTTGTCTGTGTGTGTGTGAGAAAGTTCGTTCCTTATGGACTCGAAAACAATTAGGCTGATTTTCATTTTACATGAAGGTATTTCATGTTCCTGACAGTAGGTTTTGTATCGGGATATCTTTGATAAGTATCGATTATCGATAATCAAATTAATCCGATAAAAGAAGAAATATGCGATTTTAATAACAGTTAACATCTTACAAAACCTTACGTCAGAAGCGCATTTAAGGAGTTTTTATTAATACGTAAGCAAAAAGACCCGACACATAAACTCCATTGTAGGTTTTTTTTATATGACAGGGATGTTTTCTAAATGAATGTTTTTGTTTTACAGCAAAATTGCACCATGATACTTGACTTTTTCATTTTAAACTAAAATTTAGACCATTATCACCGCACAAGCATTAAGGCCAGGCATAAAATATCAACAATAGTTTGTTTGTTTGTTTTTTTGTTATATGACAGGGCGCGTTCGTTCGAAATGAATGTTTCTATTTAGATCCCAATATTACACTTGAATTTTTAGCTTTAATCCAAGCCATTATATATATATATATATATATATATATATATATATATATATATATATATATATATATATATATATATATATATATATAATTTTATAAAATCAATAACGTACTAAGGGATAATTACGCCAACTAGCTAAAAGTGCTTTTTTGGAAACCACGCATATAAAGAGCACTTTTTTTAGTTGGGGCCATTACGCCCGGATTTGTCGCAATTATCCGAAAATATGGCAGTAGCTTATTGGGTGTTTGGGGGTGTGTGGTTAGCAAAAACAGTGGTAGTAGGTAGGCAGGCTCGAACCCGTTACATTGCAATGTAGACTACAATGTATTGTGTGCTAAGTCACTGCGAAGAGGCATGTGAAGCTTCCTTCCGATGCACCGCGATGTGTCCCCAATTAGAGCAAGCAATCAATAGATTTGATTGAAAAATGGGCGGTTTCATCACTAACATGATAACATGAAAAATGGGCGATTTCATCACTAACATGGTAACATGAAAAATGGGCGATTTCATCACTAACATGGTAACATGAAAAATGGGCGATTTCATCACTAACATGATAACATAAAAAATGGGCGATTTCATCACTAACTTGATAACATGAAAAATGGGCGGTTTCATCACTAACATGATAACATGAAAAATGGGCGATTTCATCACTAACATGATAACATGAAAAATGGGCGGTTTCATCACTAACATGATAACATGAAAAATGGGCGATTTCATCACTAACATGATAACATGAAAAATGGGCGATTTCATCACTAACATGATAACATGAAAAATGGGCGGTTTCATCACTAACATGATAACATGAAAAATGGGCGATTTCATCACTAACATGATAACATGAAAAATGGGCGATTTCATCACTAACATGATAACATGAAAAATGGGCGGTTTCATCACTAACATGATAACATGAAAAATGGGCGATTTCATCACTAACATGATAACATGAAAAATGGGCGGTTTCATCACTAACATGATAACATGAAAAATGGGCGATTTCATCACTAACATAATAACATGAAAAATGGGCGGTTTCATCACTAACATGATAACATGAAAAATGGGCGATTTCATCACTAACATGATAACATGAAAAATGGGCGGTTTCATCACTAACATGATAACATGAAAAATGGGCGGTTTCATCACTAACATGATAACATGAAAAATGGGCGATTTCATCGCTAACATGATAACATGAAAAATGGGCGGTTTCATCACTAACATGATAACATGAAAAATGGGCGGTTTCATCACTAACATGATAACATGAAAAATGGGCGGTTTCATCACTAACATGATAACATGAAAAATGGGCGATTTCATCGCTAACATGATAACATGAAAAATGGGCGGTTTCATCACTAACATGATAACATGAAAAATGGGCGGTTTCATCACTTACATGATAACATGAAAAATGGGCGATTTCATAACTAACATGATAACATGAAAAATGGGCGGTTTCATCACTAACATGATAACATGAAAAATGGGCGGTTTCATCACTAACATGATAACATGAAAAATGGGCGATTTCATCACTAACATGATCTCCCACAATACTAAAGCCAGCATGATCGCCGCCATCCGCAGAGTATTCGACGAGAACCTGCCGCCGCTTGTGGAAAAAAGCATGCTCCTAGTTCCTGACCTGTATCGAATCGGTTACAATAAAAATATGGAAGTGTTAAACATTTATTAATCATTCAATTCTGGGCAACGTCAGGTCTCCTTTCCCTGCTAGTAGTCTGACTGGGGTGTCATTCCTGTGGTCACCAGAGTCCCATAGGGAGGAAAAGCTTATCGTTGGTTGCTAATCAGACACAATGGGTATAGCCATCAAATAGCTACAAGATACTTGCCAAACGAATCTGTTTTTTTTTTGTTTTTTTTTTTTAACAGTCTAAAAACGCTTTCGAAAATAATGAAAACGAACTTGCCCGTTTGATAGATTTCTTAACAAGTTTCTATCTGAAATAGTGGCAGGCGATTTTTAAAACAAAAAATATACATTTTCGCTTTTTTAAATTTTTTATTTTTATTTTTTTTTTTTCGTTGTTTTGCACACAGACGCTTTTAAAACCTTAGATGTTTCAATGCCAATCGACAGCTTTTCTGAACCTTGTTCTTGAACTTTTATATGCATGCTAGCCGTGTGTTCAGCGTTGCCCGGGTGTTTGGAGGTGTGTGGTTAGCAAAAAAAAAAGTGGTAGTAGGTAGGTTCGAACCCATGACGCGAAGGCGGAAAAAAAGTGAAAGAAAACCTGACGTCTTACCTCTACTCCATGACACGACCGGAAGTACAACGTTGAAATTAGTAAAGTCAATCCAACCGTGAAGGAATAAATGTTTTAGTCAATTTTTCGATATTTGTTGTCTGAAGGGTTGAGCTCCAAAATGATACTAATTTTGTAAAAATTCATCGCCTCTGTCGAAAGTTTTAGGCATACATACATACATACATACATACATGCATGAATGATGTTAGGGGAGGGGTGCGAGAAGAGCGGAAAAAAAGGAAAGGAACAAGGGGGAAAGGTGGGAGGGGTGCTTGGTATGTCGGTAATGTTTTAGTTTTGGAGTTTAAGGTCCTTAGGTGGTTGTGGGGGAGGGTCTGGGAAGTTCATTTCTGGTGTGGCTGAGGGCATAGGGATACATGGAGGGGGAGGGGATATGTGGGAGTAGGTGAGGGGGTTCCTTTAAAATTCGAGTCTTAATGTTGAAGTTTTTAGCGTCTCGTTGGTGAGATGATTTCTTGATAAGTATGTCTTGACCTGTTGGCAGGGGGGGCTATGATTACGTTTATTTATTTGGTTTTTATTTGTTGTTAAGTGCTTGGAGAGGGTTAGCTAGCGGCCGTGCGCACGAGCACACACATGCGCATATACACACATATATACTTAAAGAAACGTTCACATGTACACATACATATCCGCCCTGGCGTGCAAATACATGCACATATGCGTGCATGCATGCATGCATGCATAGACACCCGCGCCGCTCCCGCTGACGTCAAATTTTCCTTAAGGTGCTAAATTGAGTACGTGTGCGTAATTGTTTAGCGTGTTTTGGGTGGTTAATATCATTATTGTTGTTGTTGTTAGATTTTTCTTTTGTGTTTCTTTTTTATATATATATTTTCGTTTATAACTTGTTGTTTTTGTATGATCTTTATTTTATTTGTATATTCTTTTTCTATTTCATTGTCTTTTTTCTGCTGCCTTGTATTATTTATTTATTTATGTATTTCCTTGCTTGTTCAGTTGAAATGTGCTGGTCTATATAGTTCAAGCGAGTCGCTCGCTCGCTTGCATGAGTTAACTATTGAAAGAGAGAAGGAGGGGTAGTAAAAGAGGAGAGAAGAGAAGGGGTGGGTTGGGTGCTCTTGGCCAACTGTTGCCAACTATATATATATATATATATATATATATATATATATATATATATATGTATAGTAAGTTATAAAATATATATGGCAATTAAGCTACACAGATTAATCCGCGTTTCATTCACGCTAGGATTCATCAGGCTTATATATATATATAAATTCAGTTCATTCAGCTATTATCGAAACAGAAACCAAAACTTATGAAGAATTTTTGGTAAAAAATTGTTATTACAAGAAATTGAAGGTCATAACAATTAAACGACAGTCACTCGGAAGAAAACAGATGTAAGTGTAACAAAAATAACACACGTGATATCGTATTAATATACAGAGTATTACTAGTCGTCTGCCCGATGTTGCCCGGTCATAAAATACGCTGAAATATCATATTTAAGTTCATACGGAGTTTGAGTTTATTATAGAGTTATTTTTTTTTAGTAATTATTATATAATACCCAATATATAGTAGTGATGCCAAAAGTGTAAAAATTTAAGTTGGGTGCCATCAGATGGAATCGAACCCAAAATTATAAGTAAACATTTAATGATTTCAACAAATATATCATTCTGCAAACATTAGCTATGACGCCTCTGAACTTTTTAGATGAGGATTGATTATTCGTATTCATCGGATTCACCGAACTACTGTTTTCATCTTGACTGTTATTTTCACAACGTTTCGGTCGATGCAACCTCCGACCTTCTTCAAGTGTACTTTATCGAACTCTGAAACTCTGGAAAGAATTTTAAACGGAACTCTTTATATATTCACGGGGGTAGCAGGCTCTTGTTCAGTCACCCATGACCAGATAGAGATCCTACGCAATTCACAATTGTATCTTTTGATACACCTGAAGAAGATCAGAGGTTACATCGACCGAACCGTTGTGAATATAGCACGCAGGATTAGAAAATGTATCCGATGAATGCAAATAATACGAATATTGGTTATAAGTGCATGGGTCCTGGATATGACCTTAAACTATATGCGATGGCGAGGCCTCAACTTGCAGGCTTTGGGGAGTGTGGAGCCACCCCTTAATTGCCTTTGCTCCCAGGTCCACTCTTACGGTTCCAACTACGGGTTAAATAGAAACCGACTTGAAAAAAAAAAATTCTACTAAAAAATATTTTCTTCAAAATCACTGGATTCGCCATTAAATAACCTGAAAAGGGTTGATATGCCGTAAACCAAAAGCAGCCAACCAACCATATACGTTTATGCTGATTATTTTAGCAATACTTTTATAAATGTTTGCTCGATTACAGGTGGAGATATTTTCAAAACCGAGTCATGAAAAAATTAATTCTCTTTATTTAAAGGGATAGCTTTGTTAGTCTTGTTAAATTCCAAAATGAGGAGAAATGACGTTTTTTTTACCTATTGCAGTCGCTTAAGAGAACCTTTGTTACTTTGTCTACATAACATAACTCTTGCTATATACTAACGCACGTTTTTTTATGCACGACATATCTCTTCCTATATACTAACGCACGTTTTTTATTATGCACAACATAACTCTTGCTACAAACTAAGGCACGTTTTTATGCACGACATAATTTTTGCTATATATTTTTATGCACGACATATCTCTTGCGACATATATTAAGGAACAATTTTATGCACGACATAACTCTTGCTGTATACTAAGGCACGTTTTTTATGCACGACATAACTCTTGCTATATACTAAGACACGTTTTTTATGCACGACATAACTCTTGCTATATACTAAGAACCGTTTTTTATGCACAGCATAACTCTTGCTATATACTAAGGCACGTTTTTATGCACGACATAACTCTTGCTATATACTAAGGCACGTTTTTTTATGCACGACATAACTCTTGCTATATACTAAGGCACGTTTTTATGCACGACATAACTCTTGCTATATACTAAGGCACGTTTTTTTATGCACGACATGACTCTTGCTATATAATAAGGCACATTTTTTACACGACATAAGTCTTGCTATATAATAAGGAACGGTTTTATGCACGACATAAGTCTTGCTATATACTAAGGCACGTTTTTTATGCACGACATAACTCTTGCTATATACTAAGGCACGTTTTTATGCACGACATAACTCTTGCTATATACTAAGACACGTTTTTATGCACGACATAATTTGTGCTATATATTTTTATGCACGACATAACTCTTGCGACATATATTAAGGCACAATTTTATGCACGACATAACTCTTGCTGTATACTAACGCACGTTTTTAAGCACGACATAACTCTTGCTATATACTAAGACACGTTTTATGCATGACATAATTTTTGCTATATATTTTTTGCACGACATAACTCTTGCAACATATATTAAGGCACGGTTTTATGCACGACATAACTCTTGCTATATACTAAGGCACGTTTTTTATGCACGACATAACTCTTGCTATAAATTAAGGCACGTTTTTTTATGCACAACAATCCTGTTCTCACTTTGCTTATGCCACTCAAGAGCTCTTAGCAGATCTGGACATCAAAGGTAAAACGTTGACGATCACGCTTCCACGCTAGAAAAGATGTCATGATTCCATTTCCGTTTGATGAAAACCAGTTTTCTTTTCTTTTCTTTTTTGTAGCAGACCACATGATCGTTGGTCAGTTGTGTACAAATCCCAAGAGCGATAGGAGCCTTCTATCGTATTATTTTATTAGAATCCTTTGAGATGAGTAATGCGTATAGTTTATTATGTATTTGCGGACGGTTATCCTCATCTTCATAGTTGTTGTTTTCACGACGTTTCGGCCGACTATTTATTTGACCTTCGCCCGATTGTTAACCGTGACAAGACTGAATGTTTTTAAGAATTTGGCATAGTTTTTAAATAATATTTTTATATATAAAACAGTGCTCGACTCCCTGTGAAAAAAATTCCGAAACTTAGACGTGAAAATTTTCTTTTCTTTAATTCCAGTGATGAAATCTTTTAGCTTAAACGCAAAGACTTTTAGCTGTAACACTTGGCACATATTTCAGTGCAAGCCCTTTGTGGTAACTTTAACTGGCAATTAATCTTAACGCCGATTGTCGACAATAATTATACTCTCATGCACTTTTTTCTAGCGATGTCTTATGGAGCATAAGCATCAAAACGAGATGGGGACACCTCCTTGCTCACCTCTCCTTTTGGTTTAAGTGGTTTCATAAGTGGACCCGTTAGTTCGATGGTCGTCAGTTTTTATCGGCTAGCTTACCAGGGTAAAAGAGAAAGAGAAGATATACCAGACAACTATATTAAAAAGAATCATTAATATATCTAGTTTTCTTTGTGTTTTTATTTTCTATTTATACATGAACACACCATCATATCTAACGATAGACTTCGTCTCCGGGTCGATAAGTACGTTAATTGGTTTGTCATGTTTCAGTTCTGTTTTAAGTTTCACTAAAACCTGCGTTGCTCTTAAAACATTTACTAATATGAAAGTCAGTTCATATTCTAACTAGCTGGTCCCCCCGGCGTTGCCCGGTCGTATAATATGCTTAAATACGCTAATATTTTGATTTACAGGGTGAACAGAAAGTCCTTGGACCATTTTTAGTTTTAAAATTAAATATTGTTAAAATCACTTTTTCTCTTTTCGAATAAAGTAAGTATTTAGTCTAACTATTGATCTAATTATTTTCAACAAAAATATTAAAATAATTTTGTTTAAACTTTAAGAAAAATGAGCAAACGAGAGGCCATAATTCAGCTTCATTGCGCGGGAAGGACAAACTCAGAGATTATTAAGCTCTTGAAAGTGGCTAAATCCACCGTGTACCATGTTGTGAACAGATTTAAGGAAGTTGGTACATCTGAAGACCGTCCTAGGAGTGGAAGACCTCGCACTGCTCGAACAAAGAAGGTGATTAAAGCTGTCCGAGAGAGGGTAAGGAGGAACCCGAAGAGATCTACAAGACAAATGGCTAAAGACATGAATGTGAGCGTGACCTCGATGAGAACCATCTTAAAAAACGATCTCCAGTTGTTCCCCTACAAGATGAGAAAGAGACAGTACCTCACACCTGCCCAAAAGCACAAGAGACTTGAAAGAGCAAAGCTTCTTCTTGGAGAACTAAAGGCTGGCATGCGAGAGATCGTTTTTTCTGATGAAAACCTCTTCACAATTGAAGCGACTGTTAACAATCAGAACGACAAAGTTTACGCAAAATCTTCAGCAGACATTGATGACTCCGTGAGAATAGTATTCCGCCGACAAACGCCGTCTTCCCTCATGGTGTGGGCTGCAGTCTCCAAATCTTGGAAGTCGCCTCTGATTTTCGTGGAGCAGGGGGTTAAGATCAACACAGATCGCTACATTAACGATATTTTGGTTCCAGCATTTGAAGAGATGAAGAAACACTTCAAAGATCAGCCTTTCACCTTCCAACAAGATGGAGCACCATCCCACACCTCCGGAAAAACTCAGGACTGGTGCCAACGTCATTTTCCAAGATTCTGGAGTAAGGAGATGTGGCCTCCTGCATCGTCTGATTTGAATCCCATGGATTTTTCGGTGTGGTCTTTGTTGGAGGCAAAGGTCTGTTCTGTTGCTCATCCAAGTGTTGATGCTTTGAAGACATCTCTTCTGAGCGAATGGGCTAAAATACCTCAGGAAACGCTGCGTGCCTCGGTTGGTAACTTCAGACAGTGAATTGAACGTCTAATCGAAAGGAAGGGACATCACATTGAACATAAATAATTTGAATTTATTCTTGGTTTCCTAACTTATAATTTTCATTCATGTTTAATTTATATTTTTGTAATTTTCTATTAATAAACCATTTTTGAATTGGTCCAAGGACTTTCTGTTCACCCTGTATATATCTAACAATAGATTTCTAGTGAAACCAAATTTATAGTAACTGGCGGGACCTGTGGAAAGTCCATAGCGGACTCATTTATATGCAATATACTGATGTTGGTGTTCCGTATATGCTCAGCGTAAATAGAGACGCTCTGATATTATTGTACCTATTTACTATGCCTCCCCACGGGACAGAGTTAGACACCAGGGTCGTTTTTTAAAACTGGAAAAGCTACTAGGGACGCTCGAGATAGCCCGGTCGAAAAGTATGCTTAAATGTAATATTTTATTTATGCAGGTTTCGTATATATTATCATAATCAATATTCTATCGATTTGTATATATTATATAAATGCGATTTCACAAATAAAAACATATATCCCTTTTACTTGGGTGCATAACCTTGAATCGAAACCGAAACCAAAACTTATGAAATATATATATAACTTGAGTTCCTTCATCATATATATATATATATATATATATATATATATATATATATATATAGTAAGTTATGAAATGTATATGGCGATTAACTAGCTCTACCTACGTATTGATCACTTTTGAAGTAAATACTTAAAGTTTACGCATAAATCTATACTTTCGTATATTAATTTTATGTGAGTAAATTAAGTAGTTATATATATAAATACATATATATATATATATATGTGTGTGTGTGTGTGTGTGTTTCGTGGTTTAATTTTAAGTCATTGTTGAAAATTCATGAATTAAGGAAATTAAAATAACCCTTTCTATATATATATATTCCTTTGTCAAGCAATAAATTCTTAAATCGAATATATGTCTCTATATGTTGTTTTTTCAGAATTTAAAATTAAACCACGAAACTTATATATTGCTCTATTCTTAAATATTGAGCTTTTCCTTTTTGGCTACGATCTCCTTGAAAGTATTACTTCAAGTAATATCTATCAGGATTTTCATCTGAATTCTGTCAGTATCTTATATATATATATATATATATATATATATATATATATATATATAACTTGAGTTTTTTCATCTATAATTGAGACGGAAACTAAACGTAGGAAGAATTCTTGATAAAATTATTTATAAAAAAAAAAAATACGTGACGCAAGTGCCATTAGCTATATTAGAAACCGAAACCAAAACTTATGAAGAATTGTTGATAAAATTATTTATATAAAAATATATAACGTGTCTTCTATAATATAAATTTCACCTGTCTGTTTAAATATATGTATGTATGTATTTATGTACGTCTGCTTAAAACTTTTGACAGAGGTGACGGATTTTCACGAGATTTGTACCGTTTTTAACTCGACTCTTCAGAGGACAAATATCGAAATATTGTCTAAAACCATTCATTCCTTCATCTTCAAGTGAGGAATTTTGTACAGGAAAGCGTCTTTTTTTTTCTCGCCGAAAGTAATTCCCTATTTTTCGTTGACTTGTTTTAATTTATTAATCACGAGATCGGTATCGTTTTTTTTTTTTTCACGAGATTGGTATAGGGCACTCAGACTAGTCAGCTATAATCGAAACCGAAACCAAAACTTATGGAAAATTTTTGGAAAAATTATTTATAAAAAATAAATGACCCGAGTTCCATCAGCTATAATCGAAACTGAATTAAAAAATTATAAAGAATTCTTGGTAAAATTATTCATTACAAGAAATGGACGTCCATAACAATTAAACGACAGTCACTCTGATGTAAACGCGACCCAGAAAATAAATAACACACACGATATCCTATTAATGTATAATTAATAATAACAGTAAGAACAATAGCGATGATGATGATGATAATTACGATGATGATGATGATAATGATAAGGCAAATGAATGAAATAAGTTTTTTAAAGCGACGACACTTAATCCCTTTCTTTCTCTTTCTCTTCCTTTCTTTCCTTTTCCAATGATTAAACAATGGAGTGGCCAATCAGAGCTACCTGACCGCTAACAAACAGAATCTAAGGGACATGCAGGATAAAGTCAAAGTCACTCTAAAGTTAATTACTATATTAGTTAAGGGCAAAATAGATTCACTAATTGATATAATAATTGATTGATTTTGCGCTACGAAGCAGATACTGTCAAGGATTGTAAACGTCAACTGAATTAAAGGAATGAATATTAAGATGGTCAATATCATGAACTTTTGAATATAGTTTTTTGCCATTTATTCATTATATTGCTCTGTAATTACATTGAGCTTCTTAAATAAGGATTGGTATATATTATAAGGAAACAAAATATATTTCCACAGAAATATATATATATATATATATATATATATATATATATATATGGGGGTGTATTACGTTGATACACCGGTTTTCGCCAGATCACCGAAGTCAAGCAACGTTGAGCCTGGCCAGAATCAGATATGTACCTTCTGGGAAGGTTAGACGTGGGGTCAGAAAACTCGCTACAAAAAAAGAACTCGCTACAAAAGCATCTACATTTTTTTTTGTATCATAGCGTAATGGATAAGACGCTGGACTGAAATACATAAGGTCCAGGGTTCGAGTCCTAATAACAGTCAAGCTACGGTGAAGAGGGCAAGGGTCCCGAAATATGCATGTACGTAGATTACTGTCTTAAAAATAAATAAATAAATAAAAATATTATTTGTTTACGTCCAAAATAAAAAATGGGCAATTTCTAAAACATACATCCGATCTTCAAGGTGAAGACGCTAACCTCAATATCGTTTAAAATTCAACAACAAAAAAAAACTATATAAATATATAAAAACGATAAAAACTAAACATTAAAACGTCTATGGCATCATAGCGTAATGGATAAGACACTGGACTGAAATATATATGGTCCAGGGTTCGAGTCCTAATAAGTAAAGCTACGCTGAATTGGGATAGGGCCCCGAAACATGCATGTACGTAGATTACTGTTTTAAAAAAAAACATATATATATATATATATATATATATATATATATATATATATATATATATATATATCCATCCATCCATCCATAGCCTGGATGGGCATAAGCCATCTACAACTTTGTAGATGCTTTTTTTCGAGGGCAATTCTTGGCCTGAAGACGTAATCTCCCGTAGACGTATATATATATATATATATATATATATATATATATATATATATATATATATATATATATATACACACACACACATGTAGATGTTATTTTATTTGTTTTTGCAATATGTTTTGAATGAATTCAATTATTTATACGAAAGTGCATTTTTACCAAAATTTTAGTTGGGAATAATTTCTCTTTTACCAATTTAGTACCGCCAAATAGGGAGCTGCATATATATTGTTTTTAAAATATAATTATCCACTGACACGTGAGCGTTTGGTTGTGGTTATTCATTGAGCCTATATTATTATTTTAGTGGACGCCCATGCCACGATGAAGATAGAAATCATTCGTAAAGAAACACAGGATTTGAATGTGAAACTGAAAGTAGAGTCTGTTGCCAATTTCTAGTTTTGCTTTCATGTATGGCTATGAAACCGCGATGAAATAACGATCGAACAGCTCTGAAGCTGTCATATATATCACCTCATTCCATGAATCCTGTGATAGGGCAGCCGGAAAGGCGAAACAGTCACGTTATTTCATGAAATGGATGACAAGAAATAATGATGCATAAATCATGAATTTACGACGAAACATCCTTAACAATTTCGTTCACGCGTCTCGATCAGAAAAATCTAATCATAGGTTGTCTGTCCATCTGTCAATCCTGATGTATAGCCACCCTCCCTAAAAGGTTGATGTGACACAAGGCCAGTATTACGTAAGGAATTTTCTAAATAGATTTAGACTTTAATTTTTTTGTTATCTTTTTTGTGTTTATAGAAAATACAATTGCATGAACATAAACAAAATAATTAAGTTTATCCATTTACTTTTTTAATCTTATCAATCCTAGAGTTCTACCATATGTATATAGATAGACTAACAGGCAGCCTATCGTTGTCCGGTTTTTAAAATACGCTTAAATATTATCTTCTAATTTATGCAGATTTCGTATTTATTATAATTATAGAGTCAATTCGATAATATTATATTGTAGTCAATACAAACCGTAAACGTAATACTAATATGTGCCTTTCTTTGTGGCACGTTTGTAAAATACGCTTAAATCTGGTATTTTAATTCATGCAGGTTTCGTATTTATTTCTTACTAGCAGTTCAGCCCAGCTTTGCTCAGACCCTATGTACTGTTCATAGCTTTATGTGCATATGTATATATGTATTAAAAAGTTTGACTCATGTCTAGGTAACCCACATCTAAGTTTCAAAATATGTGGACCCAAAATTGGCGGAGGAGTTTGGTAGAATCTTCAAAGGTCAACTCTTTTAACTTTCACCTCTTGGCAGTCAAAATTATCGCCCAAAAACTGATTAAAAAGTTTGCCGTATGTCTGAACACCCTTTATGTAAAATTTAAAATGTTTAAACCTAAAATTGGCTGAATAGTTTGCCAGAGATCGCAAAGATCAAATCTTTTGAACTTTGATCCCTTGGCAGCCAAATCTTCGGCGAAAACCGATTAAAAAGCTTTCGCTATATTTGAATACACTTTATGTAAAATTTCAAATGTTTAGACTAAAAATTGTCTTAGTAATTTGATAGAGACTGCAGAGATCAATTTTTAAAAACTTTGATTCCCATTTTTACCCCTTCACAATTATTCTTTTGGGCTCAAATCAAATTAAAAATTTTGATCCGTGTCCAAGTAACTTGCATCTAAACTTTAACTGCTTAGACCCAAAATTGGCTGACGAGTTTGGTAGAGTTTTCAAAAGTCAAATCGTTGAACTTTGACCCTTTGTCAGCAAAATTTCTGGCCGAAACACGATTAAACAGATTTTCCGAACTCTCAATACCCTTTATATCAAATCCCGAGTCTGTAGACGGAAAATTGACGGAGTAGTTTGGTAGGGAAATGTATACACACAGACACACACACACAGACAGAAAAATCCACTTTTATAGATATAGAGATAGAACCAATGGTTTATTGATTATTATATTGTACCCAATATATAGTATTGATTTCAAATGTTTTTACAAATAGATGACTTGGTGCCATCAGCTAAAATCAAAATAAAACTCTCCAGCTTTATTCGTTACGATCTCTACTATATTCTTAAGCGCAAAAAAAATAGCGTTATAAAAGGTATTAATGTATATTTGCGCATGCGTATAGAAGTATTTTCAGTCGACTTACGCCTGCAAAGTTTAAGGTTTTACTACTTGGCAACCATTTTTACCGGTTAAAAAACAAATCGCATTTATTCTACAGGTCTAAATGTAGATTCCGTGAACAAAGTTTCTTTCTTAGAACTGCACGCCTGTGGAACTCTTGTCACATTGCCTGCTTTCCAGCTGACTACAATATGATTGTCTTCAAGTCCAACGTAAACAAGTTTTTGATGAATTTATATCAGTTTCAAGTCTGTGACAGAGTTGTTTGGTAGAGACCAAAATTATCGTCCAAAAACTGATTAAAAAGTTTGCCGTATGTCTGAACACTCTTTATGTAACATTTCAAATGTTTTGAACTTTGATCCCTTACTACAATCTGTTCCTTCAACAGACAAGGTCACTTATCTATATATCTATAAAAGTGAACGTGTCTGTCTGTCTGTCTGTCTGTCTGTGTACATTTCCCTACGCAATAACTCTGTCAATTCTTAGTCTATAGACTCGAAATTTGAAATACCGGGTACTGACATTTGGAAAAATCGATGTGACGGGTGTCAGCCAGAAATTTGGCTGTTAAGGGGTCAAATTTCAACGATTTGACCTTTAAGAACTCTACCAAACTCCTCCGACAATTTTGGGTCTAGACACTTGAAATTTTAGATATAGGTTCCTTGAACCTGGATCTAACTTAATAAAGTGATTTGAGCCCGAAACTATAAATTTTAAGGGGTCATAATAGGGGTCAAATTAAAAAAAAAAATTACTCTTTTTTTTTTTTTTTTTTGCTCAGCATACACCTCCAAACACCCGGGCAACGCCGGGCTGAAATGCTAGTATATATATATAGATAGATTTATATAAAAATGAAAAACGAACAAACCAAATTTATTTGTATGTTCACCAACGTTTCGTCTTCATTTCAAGACTTGTTCGACACACATGTACAAAGTTCCTTTTATATAATAGTAGACATATTATAATGCTATTATTTTTTGCATGATAACCAAAAAAAAAAAGAGAAAGACATGTCACACTATAGCAGAAATTAATATACGCCTTTATGTACAGTATGTGTATAAAATATACAGCATGAGGTTCTCCTGTAAGAGATGTCTCCCTGATATCTATTTTCGCTTTTCTCGCTCACATGCCCCTATTCCGAATTCGTAGCAGCGGACCGATATCAGTGGACATTTTTTTCTACCGAAACGTTAATTCTAAACTGATGTAAATTATAGCACAGTAAAAATAATTAAATTAGAACAAAAATAACTTATTTCGAATTATTTAATCAAGCAAAAATTGCCATTTTTTTTTTCACTTGATTATTAAATTTTAAAGCTTATTTTCATGGTATTTTCAAGCTCACATCAGTTTTTAAGATATTTTTGTTCATTAAATTCTTTGATAATTTTCTAGAATAACTCCTAAAATTATTAATCCACTAAAAAAAATGATATTTTCACTTAATTAAATAATTCGAAATAAGAAAAATGATTTGTTTTAATTTTATTGGTTTTACTGTGCATACGTAACATCATTCGTAGATATCAATCTATGGTCGCACATCAAAGACCGTAAACGACCAAGTTCTCTCTGATTTTCTCTCTCTTCTGATCTTGAGCACGTGGTACAATGGGGAAAGATGTTGCTGGTTATTTTTAATCCACCTAAAATAAAGCTTCTATATCTACATCATCAACGCTCTGATGCCAATCTGAAATCAATTACAATGAACGGCTCTCGTCTTGGGGAGGCTTCCTGTTTTGACAAGCTTCTGGGCTTGACCTTAACTCCCGACCTGAAATGGAACACGTATATCAAATCCGTTGCCAAGGTCGCTGGGAAAATGGTGAAATCCTCCTACCGCTCCAGTAGATATCTCACTCCTGATGACATTCTTTAATTATATAAAAGCCAGGTACGGCCAACGATTGAGTACTGTTGCTACATTTGGGCGGGAGCTGCTAGAAGCAGCTTATCCTGCCTTGACAGAGTTCAAAATAAACTTCGTAGCTTAGTGGGAGTTGCCCTTTTCTCTTCCCTGCAACCTCTTTCCCACAGAAAAGACGTTGCAAGCCTGTCTCTGCTTTATCGTTATTTTCATCGCAAGTGTCATCTGAGCTGCAGTCTATGCCCCTCCTCTCCCAACTTTCAGGAAAAATACCCATCAAGCCAAAACGACTATCAATAATTTCACACACTCTTTATCTGTGCCGAAACCTAAATGTAGATTCCATGAACAAAGTTTCTTTCTTAGAACTGCACGCCTGTGGAACTCTCTTCTCATTGCCTGCTTTCCAGCTGACTACAATCTGATTGTCTTCAAGTCCAACGTAAACAAGTTTTTGATGAACCGTCTCCTTAAGTAATCCAATTCACAAAATTCACACTACTTATGTTAACTACGCTATAATCACCCCCATTAACCGTTATCCTCGAGTGGCCTCCATGCCGTGATAAGTGTTGATTCTTTTGTAAAAAAAAAGGATTTTCGCACACACATGTGCTTTTTCGCTTTTTAAAAGTCTCTGTCTCCTCGCCACTTCACGTGGCCCTAGCCAGCGTTTTCTGGCTCTCAGCTCACACGTCTATTTTGCTCGATCCGCAACTTGCTTTTCTCCTCGACCACGTGCTGTCCTTTGTCTCTCTCTTTTTTCTTCTGAGGAAAGCTCGCGAACAATTGGTTATTTGCATACGTGTTTTATACGGCTGCTGCTGCTGCTAATATTTTTTTTAGCCAGCTATCTTTCGGCTGCTGCCGTTTCTTTTCACACGCGCTCATACGCACTCTGTTACAATATCAACAGAGCAGAGATAGACTCTCTGCGCCTCTTCTGTGAAAAAAAGAATAGTAGGAAAGAGAAGAGGACATTCACTACCAGAATTTCGAAGCCAGTTTCGAAACCTTTAAAGGCAGAAAAGCGTCCTCTAAGCAGCCCTTCCCAAGGTGGTAGAGTACTATATTTTAGAACGTACTAGCAAGGAGGGGCGCCTGGCTTTGCCCGGTCGTAAAATACGTTTAAATATGATATTATATTTGTCCAGATTTCGTATATATTAGAATAGGGTCGTAATTTCAAAAGCAAATAAAGGAATAAAATAGTAGGGCTAGGACAACAGAAGATTCTTTTCGTTATTTTCACTCTCAAGAATATATCCGACACAGTTAGGCACAATTAATCATCCGAGAACGACAGCACTCTATATAAAAACATATAAGATATCAATCCATATATACCTGAGAGTCAAAACAAGGAAAATAATATGCTGTTATCCTAGCTGTCGCCATCAGCTAGAATCGAAACCGATAGAAAAACTGTAGCATTTAAAGCTGGTGACGTTACCGCTGTACCAAGGTGACACGCATATAAATTAATTAAAAATAAACTTAGATGAAAGTACAAAATGTATGAGGATTTTTTTCAATCTTTACCCCCTTTTTGATCCCTTAAGTTTATTTTAACCAGCTAAAGACGGATAAAATAAGGGTCCGTAAACGTCCAATCATTTGAGGACCATAGCGCCGCTCTTCGAATTTTAGTTTCGGAAGAGATAGAGTTTGAAAATATAGAGACAGAAAGACAGTCAGGTAGTCTTTTGTAAGTTAGATTTTACTCTTATGCAAATTAGCGTACTCTGAGCGGGATGTGATAGAGTAGTGTATTTTATAATTGAGTTGACTCTTATGTGAACCGAGGGTCGCGTCGGGATTGGGATACTTCTAAATGACATGTGCAGAGAATGTTAAGTGTAGTTCTTTGACTTGGAGAGATATGATAACAAAAAAACAATCCCTATGATGTATGTGTGTTCTTGCTTTGTTTTATGGCATATCAACCATATTCAGGTAATTCAGAGCCGAATTCTGTCATTTTTATATCATTTTTAGGTTTCAAGATCATTATATTATCAAATAAACAATTGGATCTCAGCCACATAATATTTGGAGGTTGATAATTATAATTGCAAGTAGGGATAGAAATATTAACTGTTGTGAACATGTTTGTGCGGTGTTATATAGTCACAATACCAAGAAGCCATACGTTATATTGTGGGAGTTCAAGCCGGTGATATGCAATAAAAAGGGACAAATATGGAAGAAGCTTCATATCTTTCTGTCCGGTGGCCCTGGCCCTCTGTCTTCAATTGCTGAGCTGCTGTGCAATGTACATCATACGAACACAATAAAACAATGAGAAATACCTGAAACTTTTTTTTACATGCTGAATCTGAATCACAGGGCGCCATTTTATATTTTATACACACACACAAACACACACACACACACACACACACACATATATATATATATATATATATATATATATATATATATATATATATATATATATATATATCAGATTTGTCTCAGGGTTCTCCAGGAGTCTGCTTTACGTGTCGACATTCTTGTCTTCGTCTAGTTTTGAACTTAAATAGAATTTTTTTTTCTTGATGCTATTTTTCTGTAATTTTAATACAATCTGACTAAGACGTTGGGAAATTTTTTGAACGAAAATGCAAAATTCAAACAATTCTTATTTATTTAAAATAATGTCTTTTAAATTTTGCCCATTTTCAGTTTCGCTTATTTGTGCTCTTCCCAAAGCATTATTCAGGAAAAATTGCAGAATCTCTGGATTGCGATTTAACTTCCTTATTTCGTTTCTGTTGTTTTCCTTCAATTCTTTCAAGGTTTGTCATTTGTTAACCAATCGGCGGACGACGTTTCGAATTGTGTTCTAATTTACGCTATTTCTTACATAAAAATGGCGTCGATAAACTCTTTGAGTCAAAACAATTGACACCTGATTTTCTTTCACAGCTTGCCTACGTTGTTCCTTGGTATACTTATTCATAATTAATTCCCCGAATATCATTTGCAGAAAATAATGATCAGTAATGGTAACCCTCCAGTTACTTTGTATAAGGCTTACACTACATCGTCTGTTTTCTAGGAACCACATAAGTACTTTGCTTGACAGACACACAGATTCTGAGCTTTATTATATAGATATATATTACTTAGGGATTTATATGATCTCTGATGAGTTGTTTGGTCAATCTATACCATTCAACTAAACACGCGTAAGACGTACTATACAACCAATAAAATAATTTGAATGCTATATAAATGTACTTGTGGTATTGGAATTGTTTACTAACGATATATATATATATATATATATATATATATATATATATATATATATATATATATATATATATATATAGGCACTGCCAAAACTGGGGAGGCAAGTAAGTACTTTTTGACGGACCATCTTTTTAAAAATCTACCAAAAATCAGATAATTATCCGATCAATACGAAATTTTCAGCGATTATTAAGAGAAGAATGAACTTTATAACAGTGTACTTATTTTTTATAAACGATATTTATATATATACTTTTTTTTTTGCTTACAAAACTCCCCTTGTTTTGAGGGGATACAAATATGCTTAAAATAATCATCTGAAACCGAACACAACATATTGTGTTCTTGTAAGGGACAGAATTATAGATTAAAAAAAATTGTTTGCATACCTTATTTGGCGTCTGAATATCCGAATTTCGATTGTGTTTAATTATCCAGCTTTTGAGTTTTGAAAAGTGAAATTCGGTGAATATTTTAAGTAAAATAATTAATTTAAGTTAAGCAAAAAAAACAAAAAAAAATTTTAATATTTATACGAAAAAAGCAATTTTAAAATCTTTGATAAATAAATTAACAATTTTTCTTTTAGCGAGCCGAATAATGCATGACCATTATTAAACAGGGCATGCTTTGAAGAATCGATACAAAAAAATTAATAAATATTGTGCCCTTTGTGTTAAAAATAGCATCATTTTTTCGATCCCGTTTGAAAATGTTTGCCGCCTTTCGACTACGGTGGACCAAACGCGCTGAAATAATTTTTTTTATTCTGCTTTAAATTGCCCCCCCACCATTTTTGGGAGCCTGCCCCCCCCACACACACACATGCACATTAAAAAACAAACTCATACAAATGGTCACCCATCTGGTACTGGTCAGCCTCAGCATTAATAATACATTGAAATTTTCGTCACTGAAAAATAATTTTTTTTTGGCCTGTTTGGTCTTCCATAGTTTGCTTTTTATCAACTACAAATGTAAACATTGTCGATCTAGACTCTAGATCGACGCGAAGTAACTGGTTGACTATATGAATAAGTGGTATTATTTGAAATCCAGGTACTTATATTATAATATTTTTGCATATTCTCATAGAAAATCATCCTAAATCTTAGCTAGACAACAAATAAATAAATTAATTATTTCAAAAACCTTTTTTTTTTTTTAAATATTTATGTACGTTTTTTGTGCAAGACAAAAAATGTCAATTGTTAACTTTTTGGGAAAATTTAACATTTAACATTTAATTAAAAATAGTAGAAAAAGTTTTACATTATTCTGTTTTCTATATGATAAAATTCAGAGTTTTCTCTTTCTGGAAAAAAATAGTTACTCAGAAATAATGGATTTTAATAAATGTAATTTCGTTTTAAAAAACAACAACAACTTGATTACACTTAAATAAATGTGGCATTTTTTAAACAACTTTATTGAAGATACCAAATATGTTAAACATGTGTAATTTTTCATGAGATATGTGTGCCCGACACATCCCTCTAAAACTATTCCTTTTACGCTCCTATTTCTCGTTGTCTCGTTGCACTCGCCTTAATATTATATCTAATCGTCACTAAATGACTGAGCGGAAGGATATATAGCCAGACACAATCATTCCCTCATTATGGTCATTATTTAAAAATCCCGTTATAAGTATTCTACACTTACTATTCTTTCCCTATTGCGTACAGTATATAAAGAGAGACAATATACTCTACTTTATAGCGAAATATTAATCATTCTCATAACATATTAAGGACACAAACGCATACAGAAGTTTCAAACAATCATGAATATGGCACCTCCACTTTTCAACTCGTTTATCTTCTCCTTGTTCTCTGCTCATCTTTTGTGTAGAGATCTAACAGCGGTGTCAAGAATGTCGCACTTACTCGCTGGACGGTGAGGATCGCATAATTCGAGGTCTCTCAGTTTTGGGTCGTAAATATGTCACACGATTCCCAAAATCAACTGATAAAGAAAAGGGAAAACGATATAACCCAATAAGCAGTTATTTTTTTGTATCATATTTTTTTAAAGTCCTGGATATAACCTTAAGCTATATCCGATGGTGAGGCCCCAGCTTACGAGATTTGGGGAGTGTGGACTCCCCCCTTTAATTACTATTGCTCCTAGGTCCACTCTGACCAGGAGTATTAGTACCTGTTAGGGTCCCAACTATGGGGTAAATAGAAATCGACTTAAAAAAAAACCTACTCTATTAAAAAAGGTTTTCTTCAAAATCAACTGGATTCGGCATTGAATAACCTGAAAATGGGTGTATATGCCATAAAACAAAAACAAACAAACAAACAAAACTTCATAAATTGTTCTTGAGCAATTGAGGATTCAGCTTTTTTGAATCGTGAAATCTCCTTTACTCGTAATTACAACTATTTCCAACAAACACAGACAAACTATGTGATGCTAGAACGCGTTGTATTTGCATATGTTAAGTTTTAACCACAAATTTAATTCATATGATTCTTCATTAATTCTGGATAGATGTGCGATGAAAATAGCCTTATGAGCCGTGACAAATTTGGAGGTATCGGAATCGGTATCGGAATCGAAAAAAATTGTGCCTATTTTCCGATGCTAAAACGATTCTTTTTAATTGTCTTTTTTATTGTACTTAGTTTAAAGCCAAATTTTCCATTGCTGGTAATAAATGATAAAATAATAAATATTTATTGATTTTAAAATACCAGCAAAGCTAAAATCTATAGATCATCCTCCACAAAGTGTGATTTTATGTTTAGGAAAATATCTGCATATTTAACATGTACTTTTTTTTACAGAAATCGGGGAAAATAACAACTCTAAAGTTAAATATTTAGAGATTTATAAAGAATTGGAATCGGAATCGGTAATTGTATCGGAATCGGGAAAATATTGGAATAGTCCCATCAGTAGTTCTAACTACAAATTTAATTTATATTAGTCTACATTAATTCGGGATACATATGTGAAGAAAACCACCTGGTGGGTCGTGATCCATTTTTTTTTTTCAATTCTATAGCACTGTTTTCGTTAGAGATGTTGAACAGACCTTATTTAAGAAATGGTATAGACTATTTTACGTAGCGACACTTAACGTTCACTGAAGAAGTTATGTTAAAAGCATTAAAAAATCCATACAACTAAGCGATACTAAAACGCTTTGTGTTTGCACATTTCAGTTTGTAACCGCAAATTTAACTACTATAAATCTTCAATAATTATGGATAAATTCAATAGTAGTATCTGAAAAAAACTGATTACAAGAAGGTATAGACTATTTCATACAGCGATTGTAACAATCTCTACTTTGGCAAAACTCAACGCACGCTTAAGAAATTATGTTAAAAACATTAAAAGAAAATTGTAAAAATCATCATCATTATCACAATCATAATCATCAACATCCTCGCCGTTTAATAGCGTCGGTGATCACGGCTTGTCTATCAATGTGCATCTTCGATCACCTTGTTTTTTCGATCTTGGCATTCTTAGAACTGCACAAAACATCTAGTACATCACCATGAACAGGGATAAGATCATTACAGGAATGATCTAATCTCTGCTGGTTTGGGGGCCGAGGATAAAAATACGGGCTGATGTTTTTCTTTTTCTTTTGTGGTGTTCTGATATTGTAGCAGTCGCCTCAACAAAGCTAGAGCCATCCATCGGTCTCAATCGTTACCTTTTTCCTATTTTGATGTGATTGTAACCACAAAACTACTCTAGTGAGTTTTTTTTTACTAACAAAATAGAAAGCAAGATGGTTTTTGGTTTATCTAATATATAAAAGGCTGTATGTCTGTTTGTCTCCATATTTTAAACCTCTATCTCTCCTGAAACAAAAGGTCGCAGAACAGCGACAGGGGCCTCAAATAATTAGAGTTTTTACGGGCCATTTTTTTTATGTAATTTTATCTGGTAAAAATAGTTTTTAAGGGGTAAAAAAGCGGTCAAAATTGAAAAAATCGTTATACATTTTGGACACTTAGTTTATTTTTACCTTTTAATTTTAAATTAGTTCATGTGTGTGGCACGTTGGTACAGTGGTAACGTCACCAGCTTTTAATGCTACATTTTTGTTTTCGGTTTCGATTCTAGCTAATGCCACCCAAATACTTTTTTTTTTACTTTTGAAATCACGACTCTATGATAATATAGACGAAATTTAGACAAATTAAAATAACATATTTAAGCGTAGTTTACGACCGGGTAAATCCGCACTCATCCCGCTATTATTTTATAATCAAGTTAGCCTGGGTGCCTGGTTGTTTGTAGGTGTGTGTTGCGCCAAAAGAAAAGTTGTAGGCAGGCTGGAACCCGTGACGCGAAGGCAGAAAAGAAAGTGATGGTGTGAGTAAGGGTGTTGGTTGAGCAAAAAAAAAATGTGTAGTCAGCAGGCAGGCCGAATTCGTGCCGCGGAGGAGGAAAAGAAAGAGGGGGAAAACGTGACGCGTAAGCTGTTTCGCCCATCGCTAAACCGGAAGTGACGTAGGTTTAAATTAAGGCTAGACAATCGAGAAGAGGTGATGACTTTCCAAAATATCGGCGAAAAAAGCGACCCTTCCTTTAGAAAGGTGCCCAGTTGAGGGTTAGGGAATTAATGTTTTTAACCAATTTTTCGATAGTTGTCGTCCGAAGGGTCGAGCTTTACAATTAGACCGATCTTGCGAAAATCCGTCGCCTCTGTCGAAAGTAGTAGGCATATATATATATATATATATATATATATATATATATATATATACATTCATACATTTAAACAGACAGGTGAGATTTATATTATAGAAGATAACTTGGCCTCGTTTAAAGTGACGTATCTCGATAGTTTCACGCTGCCTAAGAGAGTTACGGCACATCAATATGTGAAATGATAGTGCCATAGCTTTATTGGCGGTGAAGGGGTGTGGGTTAGTGAAACATGACAAACACTCGCACATGAATTTCACGAATAGATATTTCTCTGACCCAAATCATCACTTAATTAATGATATCAATTTCGGGTAATTATTATAAGACAGTTTGTGTCCTACTGCAAAGGTCCACTGGGACTTCATTGTCAATGTAACCAATTATTTTATTTTTGACAATCGACCGTATTTGTTTTTTTAGTCAGGTAGCCTGGCATCAGACAATGATTATTTTAATTTGTCAATGAATCATGTTATGTTTTTTTCTTCCGGCCAGGTGCGTATCAGTATCAAGTCTTCCTATTCCTCTTGCATTAAATTTTCAGTACACTCCGCCTAAATATATAAGACGTAGAACACTAACATAACACAATCATAATCAAAAGTAAA
>NC_136523.1:13175178-13177678 GCF_053919585.1 Euprymna scolopes | reverse complement strand
TCGAATTTAATATAGTACTAATAATTTATTTTTTAACCTTTATATATATATATATATATATATATATATATATATATATATATATATATATATATATATATATACATATATAATCAAAAAGAATAATTAGTTTTTATGTATATATAAGGTTGGTGCAAAAACAATATCGTTTTCTCACATATGTAGCATTTATATATGATTTCTGAATTAATTCCTTGATATATATATATACATACATATATATATATATATATATATATATAATTTTAATTCGCGTTTTTCGCTCTATCGAATCGTATTATTCGTTACAGTTATCAATCTCTTCATTCATTTTTTGCAGGTTTTTCGAGAGCATAGACAAAATTCAAATCCGCAGGACTTTCTTGTTCCAATTCAAACTCGGCCGAAAATCTGCCAAGACAACTCGTGATATCAATGATGCGTTTGGTCCAGAAACTACAAACGAACCTATAGCACAACGGAACGGTGGTTCAAAAAATGTAGCAATGGTGACGAAAGCCTCGAAGATGAAGACGGTCGAGGCCGGCCGACTGCGGTTGATAAAGAACATTTGAAAGCTTTAATTGAATCCGACCCTCGCAAAACTACACGAGAAGTTGCTGCTCAACTCCAAGTTAACCTCTTAACAGTCGTTTACCATTAAAACAAATAGGGAAGTCAAAAATTTGGATAAATGGGTGCTGCATAAATTGAAAAAGAAATCGTCGTTTGGATGTGTCTTCTACGCTCATATTGCGCAACAAAACCCCCATTTCTCGAACGGATTTTGAAGTTTGATGAGAAGTCGATCCTCTACGATAAACGGCGACGTTCGGCACTGTGGCTGGATGCCGGAGGAGCTCTACAACGTTTCCTGAAGCCGTAATTGCACCAAAAAAAGGTCATGGTAATTGTTGTGGTCTGCGGCCGGTTTCATTTATCACAGCTTCTTGAATCTAGGTTAAACGATTCCGACGGAGAAGTACTGTCGACAAATTGACGAAATTCACCAGAAGCATAAAAGTATGTGCCTGAGATTGGTCAATATGAAGGGACCAATTCTCCTCCATAACAACGCTCGCCTGCATGTTGTCCAACTAACCGTGCAGAAGCTGGAAGAATTGGACTACGAGACTCTGCCTCATCCGCCATATTCACCGGACCTCTCGCCCGCCGATTATTACTTTTTCAAACATCTCGGCAACTTTCTG
The DNA here is from genome assembly GCF_053919585.1 of Euprymna scolopes. Taxonomy (NCBI): domain Eukaryota; kingdom Metazoa; phylum Mollusca; class Cephalopoda; order Sepiida; family Sepiolidae; genus Euprymna; species Euprymna scolopes. Next base: position 13,176,467 of record NC_136523.1, on the reverse strand, counting down.
CGCGAAAAATGCTTCAAAAGTCGAGATGATGCCGAATCCGCCTTCAATGACTTCATTGCGAATAGGATAAATAAACTGTCTGGTTGGCCAAAATGTGCTGATTCTAATAGTTCTTATTTCGATTAATAAAGTTTATCATGAAAGGCGTTATGATCTTTGGAAATTGAACGTCGAAAAATAACATTATGTTTGCATCAACCTAATATAAAAAAGGGTGTTTTTCTTTTAGATCCGGTGAATTTAAATTAAAATAAATATAAGAAAAATATATTTATTATGCAAATATGTGGTTAATTCCAAAGAATAATGTTTGGCATTTGTATTTTAATTTATAATTTCAATGCAGTTTCGGGAATAGCGTTCCGCGGCTCGCACGTATGTTGCGTACTAGAAGTCCAATTTTCCCAAACTCTACCGATTAAATTATGCTGTATTTCGGCAATAACCTGTCGAATGTTGCCTTCCAAGTGGTCTAGTGTGTCTTGTTAAGCAACGTGGGCAAGGATCTTTACACATATGCAATGAAAACAATGCAGTCATTTGTAATTTGCAAACGCTGGACAGGTGTCACTTGCTCCACGATGAATTGTCAAACAAAGCTGAACTCAAAATAGCCGATCCTCTACATATATATATAAAAGCATTTTGTTTGTGTGAATTTTCACTCAAAATAACCGATCCTTTCTATATAAAGGAATTTTGTGTATGTGAGTTCGTTTCCTATGGATTCCGAAACACCTGGGACAATATTTTGGAAATAGTATTCAGGTTGCATCCAGTTATTTTGTAGAAGGTTTTTATTCTTCAAGCTCTTTGTATCTTCAATCGCTAGTTTTTAGTGTTTGGTTTAGTTGTTTTATAGTGAATTTTATCATTTTTGTTCCCTGCCCTGCAGAACATGAATGAGTTTTGCAATGGGAGAGGGAAAAGGATTACAGTATTTAATGTTTGGTACACTTTAAGTTAGGAAACCAGTCAGGAAGGTGGGGGAGATAGAAAGAGAAAGGGGAAATGGGAAGAAGGAAAAAAAGGGGCGTAAAGGGTGAATTGTTGTTTTTAGTTCCCGGTTTTGCAGAACATAACAAAGTTTTGCAAAAGGTGCATTTCGTCTCAGGAAGCTAATATCTTCAAACAGCCTGATCTGGTAGCATCAGTCTCTAATAAGACCGAGATCCGTTCGAGGTAAATATTTTGTTCGGAACACAATTGAACCATGATACTTGACCTCTGACATTTTAAACATAAATAAAAGCCAATATGTAACTATATTTTTAAAATAAATTAGATTA
>NC_136523.1:13125178-13170178 GCF_053919585.1 Euprymna scolopes | reverse complement strand
GAGCCAACTGTCTATTGAATATTAGGTATTTCTGCATTTACCGACCCGATATTTCCACAAAGTTACTCGGCAGATGGCGGGAATAACCGGAAATGGCTGATTGCAATCCGATGCGAGGAACGCTTAAGCCGATTTCAATGCTAGGAACGAACAGCCAATGAGAAAGTGATATGAAATGCTCTGTCAAGCTTTAGTCAATAAGAATATATGCAGACGTCTTTTTTATATATAAAGGGGAGGGAAATTAAATTAAAAATTGAAGTATATTATTCAAAAAGCCAAAAAACAACAAAATAAAACAACAAAAAATTAAATGGAAGAAGACCGTGTTATTAATTTGTCATCGTTGGAGTGATTGCTGTAGACACCGGAAGTTTCGTTAAATTTCTCTCTTTCATTTTTCAATTTGTTTTCAAACCTTTAAAAGAAACCATCCCCCCCCACACACACACAAAAAAAAAACTTTCTTCCTTTAAAGATTTATTTAAAAAAAAATTTTGGTCAAAATTTAAAATAAAGAAAAACATTTTATCAAAAAACTTTTAGTCTACACTAAAAAAAAAAAAAACAAGAAAAATGTGAAATAAAACAAAATTTACTCAACAAAAAGAATTGCTTAAAAATAAATAAATATGTCTTCATTAGACTTACGAGTATTATTTGCTCGTAGCGGTTTACGGTTAAGGAATGCTTAACCGGCCGTTTCGGGTTATTCCCGTCAGCTGCCGATTAAACCCGAGTAATTTCGTTTAAACCGCAGGTCAGTAATCACAGAAGTACTGAATATTCTATTGCACCTTATACAGGTGCAATAGAATATACAGTACTATACCTTATAGTTTTCTTTCGTTACGCCATTTAGAATTTTTATACACTCTTTAAATGACCATAAAACCAACATTTATTATCAGAAAGAAAAGTTTCATACATAAAAATACTGTGAACAAATATAGAAACCAGTTGCTTATCGAAAGTGTTCGAATTATTGGTCATTGTGGTCCAGTAACAGCTGACAACGCGCACCGATTGAATCGAAAATGTTCCTAACCAGTTTAATTGGTATGTTGACACATCTTCTTTCAATGGTTGCTTTCAACTCATTCATTGTAGTTCGTTTTGTGGTGTGAACCCTGTGTTTAAAAAGCCTCCCCCCCCAAGTGAAAAATCCAGAGGGGGGGGGGTAAAATCCGGTGAGTGTAGACAGTACTCGATACTTCCTCTTTGTCTTAACTATCCGTTTCGCAGGTGACTATCAAGATATGCTCTTACGTCATGATGATAGTGAGAAGTGCCATTCTTTATTCCGAAACATGTCTTGGGAACGCGGCATAGCGTATTCATGTAGCAAGCTGAGATAATTTAAAGAGTATACACCCTGTATATAGTACTAATTTTAAAAGCTTAAAAAAATGACTTGGCTGCCATTAGCTAGAATTTATCATTTAGTAATCCAGCTGCAGTTTTTATCGTTTGAGCTATCGAGAGATAAATATAAAAAATATATAACAATGAAACAACTTCAAGCCAAGAGTGAATTTGCGCATGCGCAAAAGTAATAAAAATATGTCGGCAAGTTTAAATGAACATTTTGCATTTCAACTTGTCAACATTTTTCTTTACGCGTTACTCATCCATTCAGTGCGGCATAATCACGTTGACACACCGGTTCCCGTTGGATTACCGAAGTTAAGCAACGCTGAACCTAGTCAGTACTAAATAGGTGCCCATTTGGGACTTCCAGGTGTTGTATGTGCTCACCGCTTATCTCAGCATTGTTTCCAGTCGCCGGTTAAATATTTCTTACATAGGAGTCACCACTTATCAAGGACTGGAGGCCACTCAAGGATAAAGGTTAATGAGTGTACAGCAGTCAATTGGATAATATTGCAGTAACCGCTAGTAGTGGAAAGTTGGTAAATTGGATTACTTAAGAGGATGGTTCAACAAGAATTTGTTTACGTTGGACTTGAAGACGACTAAATTGTAGTCAACTGGAAAGCAGGCAAACATGGGATCTCATATACAGTTTTTAGTCATAGAAGGGCATGCATAGGGTCATGACCATAGCACATCCCTTTCACTGTTTTGACTCTCGAGTATATATCCGATACAGTTAGACACAGTTAATCAACTGAGAACAACATGACTCTATATAAAAGCATATAAGATACCAACGGAGCCGAGAGTCAAAACAACGAAAAGAACATGCTGCTATCACAGCGCAAGTCATGACCCTCAAGATGGGAACAGTAGTCCGAATAATTCTAATAATACAAATACATTTACTTTATTAGTAAAAATTCTTTGGGTTTCTAAATTATTTAATAAAAATTTTTTTTTTACAGATTTTTCTTTTATCATTTTACCATCATTTTATTACTAGCATGGGTGCGCGGCGTTGCCCGGGTGTTGGGAGGAAAAAAAATCGGTCAATTTTTTTAAACTTTGACCCCTATTATGACCCCTTAAAATTTATTATTTTCGGCTTAAATCAAGTTATTAAGTTAGATCCATGTCCAAGGAACCTATATCTAAAATTTAAAGTGTTTAGACCGAAAATTGTCGGAGAAGTTTGGTAGAGTTCTCAAAAGTCAAATCGTTGAACTTTGACGCCTTAATCGCCAAATTTCTGGCCTAAACCGATCACATTGATTTTCCCAAATCTCAGTACCCTGTATATCAAATTTCGAGTCTGTAGACTTAAAATTGACAGAGTTAGTGCGTAGGGAAATGTATATACACAGACACACAGACCACGTTCACTTTTATAGATATACTAGCAGGGGTGCCCGGCGTTGCTCGGGTGTTTGGAGGTGTATGCTGTGCAAAAAAAGCAAAAAAACAAAAAATGATTAATTTTTTAAAACTTTGACCCCTATTATGACCCCTTAAAATTTATAGTTTCGGGCTCAAATCACTTTATTAAGTTAGATCCAGGTTCAAGGAACCTATATTTAAAATTTGAAGTGTCTAGACCCAAAATTGTCGGAGGAGTTTGGTAGAGTTCTTAAAGGTCAAATCGTTGAAATTTGACCCCTTAACAGCCAAATTTCTGGCTGACACCCGTCACATCGATTTTCCCAAATTTCAGTACTCGGTATTTCAAATTTCGAGTCTATAGACTAAAAATTGACAGAGTTATTGCGTAGGGAAATGTACACAGACACACAGACACACAGACAGACACGTTCACTTTTATTGGATTTTAGTTACTGCTAGTATATATATATATATATATATATATATATATATATATATATATATATATAAGATATGCAGTTCTAGATTACAGTGGAAGATACCCCTCTTAAAGGATCATTAAATTACAAATTTGTTATTCAAGATTTTTTTCCATGACCTCGTATGACTAATTCCATTGCTCTAACCACTGAGACGAAAAAGGAATCCAATGGACGTTTTGTATTTTTTGTTTAATGCGTAGCTTAAACATGCGAGAAATATTTATTTCTTTTTCTTTCTTTATTCGTTGCATAATTAGCGGAAACATATTTGGAATACCCGACCGGGTACCCCATCCTCCTACCTGACCAGCTACCCGTACGCCTTCTACCCTAAGCAGTGAACCCCCCTCCCCGCGTATTCTTGAACAAGAAAACAAAACAGAGGCACGAAGAGATCGGGTAAGAGAAGTGAGAGGGAAAGTTTGAAAAATGTTCAGGCAAATAATAATTATAATAAAAATAATAATGATAATAATAATGATAAATGATAATAATTATAATAAAAATAATAATGATAATAATAATGATAAATGACAATAATCATAATAAAAATAATGATAAAAATAATGATAAATGATAATAATTGTAATAAGAAATAATAATGATAAATGATAATAATTATAATAAAAATAATAATGATAATAATAATAAATGATAATAATTATAATAAAAATAATAATGATAATGATAATGATAAATGATAATAATTATAATAAAAATATATATATGTGTGTGTGTGTGTGTGCGTGTGTGAAATAAGAAAATAGTTGCACACCATTTGAAGACACTTATTTTGAATAGAAATTTGAAAAATTTTGAAAACTTTACGTGTCAGGAAAATGATAAAGTCGTTTTTATGTCGTTTTGTTGATGTTGTAAGTCCGATATTTCGCTAAAAATAGCTTAATCACGGTGGTTAGTCAGTCCGTATTTTTTTTGGGGGGGGTCTTCATTTTATTGCTATAGAGGAAGAAAGTCCTGCAGAAGAAATTTAACAGCTGTACATTTTTGACGTGTGCATTCGCCCCATCAACAAAAGGACATAAAAATGACTTTATCATTTTGCTGACACTTGAAATTTTCATAAATTTTCAAATTTCTATTCAAAATAAGTGTCTTCAAATAGTGTACAACTATTTTCTTATTTCATATTCCTGCTCGAAACTGGAGCGAACGCACACGTCAAAAATGTACGGCTCGTACTTTTAAATTTCTTCTCCAGGACTTACCTCCTCTATAACAACAAAATGAAGAAGAAGAAGAAAACACTACGGGCTGACTTACTACCCTGATGAGGCTATTTTTAGCGAAATATCGGACTTACAACGACAAAAGGACATAAAAATGACTTTATCATTTTCCTAATACTTAAAGTTTCAAAAATTTTAAAATTTATATATATATGGAATACTGTTGCCATATGCCTTGACAGAGTACAAAATAGACTTCGTGGTTTAGTGGGGGATGCCCTTTTCTCTACCCTGCAACCTCTCTCACACAGAAGAGACGTTGCGAGCCTATCCTTGTTTTATCGTTATTTTCATGGCAGGTGCTCGTTTGAATTCCAATCTCTGGTCCCCCCCCTCGCCAATCTTTCACGAAAAACACCCGTCTAGCTGAATTCACTGTGAAAAATTTCCCCCACTCTATATCTGTGCCTAAATACAAAACGCGGATTCCATGAACAAAGCTTCTTTCTAAGAACTGCACGCTTGTGGAACTCTGTTCCGACTGCCTGCTTCCCTCCGGAATACAACTTGGATGTCTTCAAGTTCAATGTTAACAAATTCCTAATGAACCGCCCTCTTAATTAAACACTTCATCAAATCTCCACACTAACGTAATGTACTTGCAATAACCCTTATCCCTGAGTGGCTTCCGGGCCTTGATAAGTGGTGATCACTGTGTAAAATATATATATATATATACATATATATATATATATATATATATATATATATATATATATATATACTACAAATAACACCTGTCTGTTTAAATGTATGTATGTGTTTATGTATGTATGTGCGTACGGTATAATCACGTTGATACTTAAAGTTTCAAAAATTTTCAAATTTATATATATATATATATATATATATATATATATATATATATATATATATATATACTACAAATAACACCTGTCTGTTTAAATGTATATATGTGTGTATGTATGTATGTATGTATGTATGTGCGTACGGTATAATCACGTTGACACGCCGATTCCCGTCAGATCACCGAACTTCAGCAACATTGAACCTGGCTAGTACCAGATGGGCGACCACTTGGGAATTTTAAGCGTTGTATGTCCTTTCCGCTCATCTCGGCATCGTTTCCAGTCGTCCTGAACCTCCACTTGCCACTGGTATTCAAAAATGTCGACTCAGGAGACGTGTGGTTGGAGATTGCGTAACTCTGGCTACAAAAAATTTCACACCCAAGCACGCTTACGCTGAGTATCCATAACCTGTCAAGACTGAAGGAACCTTTTCTATGCATGTACGTACGTATGTATGTATGTATGTATGTATGTATGTATGTATATATATATAATCAGTTCATGTCATATGCTACTGGTACCCAGTACTACCTGCCTCATGGTCGAGTCACCGGCGACTAAACTGGTTCCCCCACCAGACTTGTTTGGTGAGGAGGGTGGCTAGTCTCCCTGAAGGATTAAAAACAAGACCTTCCAAAAGGCGAATGAACCCTTTTTGGGGGCCAACGGCCAACTAGCACCGTGTGTGTTTGTGTGTACGTATGTGTGTGCTGGGGTGGAGAGGACTCCCGTAAGCCGTGGTGAAGGCAACCTTTCTAGGATAAGCAAATCTCTGATTTAAAAAAAACATAAAACGGGAGACCAGTACCCGCATTAAGCTGGTCTGCAGTTTAACTTGTTGCTGGCTATCTTGCTCTTGCTTGTTGCTCGATCTCAACATCTTGAACCGAGAGAGAGACTTAGCTGTCGTACAAAGCTAAGACTCTGTAACATAATCTGTGCATAGATACTCCCTCAGGCATTTGTCTATAAAAATGGTCCTGTGGCGATGGAAGTCATTTTCCGGCTCATGGACTTTAAGTGTCTGAGGGAGTGGCACTCGTCTGACAAGACGTTGCAATCATCATGTATGTATGTATGTATGCATGCATGTATGTACGTATATATTCCTAATTCTATTTTTTCTATCGTTCTGAAGCACGACCCTTCGGAAGACAAATATAGAAAAATAGGCAAAAAAACAGCAACTCTTTCACCCTCAACCCGGCACTTTTCTACAGGAAGGGATCGTTTTTTTCGACGACATTTTCGCAAACCATCTCCTCTTTTCGATTGATTAGCCTTAATTTCGACGTTCGTCACTTCCGGTTTAGCGATGGACGCAACGGCGGCAAACACGCCACGTTTTTTTTTTTTTTTTCACATTCTTTTCCTCCTTCGCGGTACGGTTTCGAGCCTGCCTGCCTTTTACCATTTTATTTTTTTATTTTTTGCTCAAACAATATATATATATATATATATATATATATATATATATATATATATATATATATATAATTTCTGTGAAAATATTCTTTATTCACTTATATTTCCTTTTTATATATACCAATCCTTATTGAAGAAGCTCAATGTAATTACAGAGCATATAATGAATGAATGATAGACAAAAGTCGATATTCAAAATCTCATGATGTTGACCATCTTACAATTTATTCCTTTAATTCTATTGATACTTACAATTCATGAGACTATCTGTTTCGTAGCACAAAATCAATCAATTATTATATCAATCAGTGAATCTATTTTTCCCTTAACTAACCAGAAGAAATAGCAACAATCAATCCACCAAACAAAAATAAAATGCGTTTGGACATCATGAAAAAAATCCGAAAATTGGAAAAAAAGTTGAAAATACCTTATAGTTTTGTTTCGTTACGCCATTTGGAATTTTTTAATCATGTTCAAACGCATTTTATTTCCCTGTGGTAGATTGATTGTTGCTATTTCTTCTGATGAGTTAAGGGCAAAATAGATTCATTGATTTTGATGGCAATTAAATATGGGTGTGTGAAACATTCGTTGATCATTATTCAATTTCGGGCAATGTCGGGTCTCCCTGCTAATAAATATATATGCTTAGATCATCGTATAACGATTAGATCACTGGGATTAACGTAAAGAACATTTAAAAATAAAATGTTTAAATTCAACGTTATTTCTCGCGATTAGTGGTAGCCGATTGGATACGGTCTTTGCTTATCGAGCCAGAGATGGTTCGTGTTGCCGGGTTCGCATCTGTCGACTGTCGTTAGATTCCCGAAAGAATGAAACACTAGTGTCTGTAGGTATTTACTTATTATAGTAAAAGAATAATTATATATATATATATATATATACGAGCAAACAGTTAATAAAACATGTTAAAAACACTTTGAAATGAGTTAAAAGCATATTTAATCTGAAAAGGAAACACTAGATAAGTGGATAGTCCTTAATCCGCGAAGTATTTCAGATACATTGACGACATCTTAATTTTTCTTCCTGAAAATACGCGCATAAATATCATTAGAGACAAATTAAACTCAGTCGAACCTTCCATAAAGTTTACCTATGAAACAGAAAACAATAACTCATTACCTTTTCTTGACATACTTATAATAAAATCCAATAATAAACTATCCTTCAAAGTTCACCGCAAAACTACACACAAAAACGATTACATACATTTCTATTCACACCATAACAATAAAATAAAAACAGGGATGATAATTGGTTTCTTCTTACGCGCTTTCAGAATTTGCAGTCCTGAATATCTGGACGAAGAATTCAAATACCTTACAAACATTATTAAAACCTTGCAATATCCGACATATTTCATATTGAATGCTAAGAGAAAAGCAACACAAATATTTTCCAGAATACATAATAATAAAAAATCATACACACCAGACCTTTCTCTCATAAACAGACATCTTCTTTTACCTACACACACCAATAATACAATAATCTATAACACACTAAACAAACTAAAAATTCCTATCGTACAAACCACATCACTAACCATAAGACCTATATTAAAAACCACGAAACATCTCTATAACAAACCAGTTTCCGATGGGGGTATATATACTATTCCTTGCCATAATTGCCATCATAAATACGTTGGTGAAACTCAGCGTAAATTGGAAAAAAGGCTCAATGATCACAAAAGAGATATAAAAAATAGCAATTCTCTAAGTGCATTATTCTCTCATTCATTGCAACATAACCACACCTTTGACTTTAAACAAGCAAAAGTAGTTAAATTTATTTCAAATAAACCGCGCCGGAGACTTCTTGAATCTGCGCTTATCGCAATTTCAAACACTATTAAACAACGTGGAGGTTTCTATAACATAGCACCATTAATAAGTAAACTGTTATTAAAAGAACATTATTTAACTGTGGACACAGGTTAACTTTCTCACACCATTCAAACACCCTCTGTTATAATTTACACATAATCTCAATCAATAAATTACATAAAAAACACTCATTTCATTTCTGTTACAAACTTATATTTGAATTTCAACAGATATATCTTTTTCCCAATAAGAATATAAACTTGTGTTCATAGTTTTAAAATTAAATTAACGACTATATGACGTCACTAAAATTTCCTTCTCTTTAAAAGCGCCAGCCCCCCCCTCCTTTTTGAATTTCCAACATCAATTTTCCGTTTCTTTGAAATAGAACTGCGTCACACTGCACGTGAACCATTTTCAAATATTTTGTACTGGTATATTTTTTGGTTTCTTAATCTCATTCATCCAGAGGAAGTCTCGAAATGAAGACGAAACGTTGATGAACACATAATACGGTTTGTTCCTTTTTATTTTCACTATTTTGTCGGAATACTATTTCCATTATTCTCATCATATATATATATATATATATATATATATATATATATATATATATATATATATATATATTCTAATCTCCCGTGATTTCCGAAAAGAAGAAACACTAGTGTCTGTAGGAATTAAATAATTATTATAATAAATAATTATATCAGCACCTTTAAGAAACTCGTTCCTTATCATTGAGCACGTTACAGTCGAAGTAAAGTCGGTCACTTTAGCTCGTATGCGAAGATCATGACATTATAATTACTAGATCACTCTTACAGACGTTAAAAACATTTAAAAAATAAATGTTTAAATTTCAACGATATTTCTCGCGGTTGACGATGACCGAGTGGATTTGGTTTCTTTGCTAATGGAGTCGTGATGGCTTCGGTGCCGGGTTCGAATCTACTGACTAAGGTTATCGTGACACCCTGCACTGATGATTCCCGAAAGGATGAAACACTATTGTCTGTAGGTATATATATATATATATATATATATATATATATATATATATATATATTATATATATATAAATATTTTTTGCGGGGTACAAAAATCTTAGGGCTTAATCTAGTTTCTATTTAATAATTAATCCCCTCGCCCTTTTGTATTTTTTTATATTTTTTATACATATATTCCCCCCTACTTTTTCATCTCCGTTTCATTGTCCCCCCTCCTTTTTCTTTTTAAAACCTAATTAAGCTCGATTTTAGCTCTGTTGAGCGAGCTTATATATATATATATATATATATATATATATATATATATATATATGTGTGTGTGTGTGTGTGTGTGTGTGTACTTATTTACTACATTAATTTTATATTAATATATTTTATGTTAATATATAAATATATATATATATATATATATATATATATATATATATGATCGCTGTACAACTATTAGACATTCAATATCTCTCCTGGGTGCATGCAAGTTCCACTCTCTTTTGCGTTTTAAGCATTAATTCCAGCGATATATATATATCTATCTATCTATCTATCTATATATATATATATATATATATATATATATATATATATATATGTATATATATATATATATAATGTGAACTCATTTTTCCCTGTGGTTTTAACCTTAATAGGATTAAAAATCAAGACATTTCGTGCAGCACAATATCTGAGTGTGTTATAGACGTATTACCTCTCCACTTACTCGATAATCGTAGATTCCTATATTTCTTCTGCTGAGAGTTCACTGCCAAAATCGGTTAAACTCAATGGAAATAGTAAAATCTGTTCTCTCTAATTAATTCCTCCTACCCGCGTCACTACTTACACCGTATCTGGAATCGTTCACAAGGGACAGTTACAAAGTAACGCCGGTTTTGGTTTTCTTTACTTCATAGTTGCTTAAAATAACTGGAATGGAATTTTACAGTACCTTTCCGTTCTATACTTCCTATTGGGTGAAACGCACCACGACCATCATTTCCGTTTTATTCCCTTTTGTAGTTGCTTTAAAAAAAACTGGAATAGATTCTTAACGTTCCTTTTTGTTCTATGCTTTCTACTGGGTGAAACGCACCATGGACTTAAACGAATCGAAGGGTTATTTATGCCATTTTTTTCGCATTTCGCTGTGTTTTTTTTTGTTTTTGTTTTTACGAACACGTTCATCATTTTTTTCCTTATTTTTTTTATTGTTTTTCCGATTTTTTTAAATGAAGTTTTGTGTTTGTTAACTATTTTTTGGGGAGGTGGGGGGTTTATTTTTTTGGTTTTTCCAATTTTTAAAATAAGTTTTACATCGTTTTTTTTATATTCTTTCCTTTACCGCTCCCCTTACACACACACCTCCAAACACACGGGCAACGTCGGGTACACCCGCTAGTTTAATTATAAATCACATTTATAAAGAAGAAGAGGAAGCAACACGATTTGATTTTCATTATGCATGTGAAATTATGTATGTTTGAAGCAGAAGACAATCAATAGTTGCAAAACATGAAATATGAATTAAGGCAATGGACAAATATTAAAATTAAATTAGTATTTTTTATTAAAATGAACAATAAATGCTTTTTTAATCAAAAATAACAATACATCGAAAACATAAATAATAAAGCGATAATTTATATTCCAATACATCGAAAACATAAATAATAAAGCGATAATTTATATTTCAATATATCGAAAACATAAATAATATATCGATAATTTATATTTCAAAATATCGAAAACATAAATAATAAATCGATAATTTATATTTCAATATATCGAAAATATAAATAATAAGTCGATAATTTATATTTCAATATATCGAAAACATAAATAATAAAGCGATAATTTATATTCCAATATATCGAAAATATAAATAATAAGTCGATAATTTATATTTCAATATATCGAAAATATAAATAATAAGTCGATAATTTATATTTCAATAGATCGAAAACATAAATAATAAATCGATAATTTATATTTCAATATATCGAAAATATAAATAATAAGTCGATAATTTATATTTCAATATATCGAACACATAAATAATAAGTCGATAATTTATATTCCAATATATTGAAAATATAAATAATAAGTCGATAATTTATATTTCAATATATCGAAAATATAAATAATAAGTCGATAATTTATATTTCAATAGTTCGAAATCATAAACAATAAGTCGATAATTTATATTTCAATATATCGAAAATATAAATAAGTCGATAATTTATATTTCAATACATCGAAAATATAAATAATAAGTCGATAATTTATATTTCAATATATCGAAAATATAAATAATAATAATTTATATTTCAATATATCGAAAATATAAATAATAAGTCGACAATTTATATTTCAATAGATCGAAAATATAAATAATAAGTCGATAATTTATATTTCAATATCTCGAAAAAATAAATAATAAGTCGATAATTTATATTTCAATAGATCGAAAATATGAATAATAAGTCGATAATTTATATTTCAATATATCGAAAATATAAATAATAAGTCGATAATTTATATTTCAATAGATCCAAAACATAAATAATAAGTCGATAATTTATATTCCAATACATCGAAAATATTAATAATAAATCGATAATTTATATTTCAATAGATTGAAAATATAAATAATAAGTCGATAATTTATATTTCAATAGATCGAAAACATAAATAATAAAGCGATAATTTATATTTCAATAGATCGAAAATATAAATAAGAAGTCGATAATTTATATTTCAATAGATCGAAAATATAAAAAATAAGTTGATAATTTATATTTCAATAGATCCAAAACATAAATAATAAGTCGATAATTTATATTCCAATATATCGAAAATATAAATAATAAATCGATAATTTATATTTCAATATATTTAAAATATAAATAATAAGTCGATAATTTATATTTCAATATATCGAAAACATAAATAATAAATCGATAATTTATATTTCAATAGATCGAAAATATAAATAATAAGTTGATAATTTATATTTCAATAGATCGAAAATATAAATAAGTCGATAATTCATATTTCAATAGATCGAAAATATAAATAATAAGTCGATAATTTATATTCCAATATATCGAAAATATAAATAATAAGTCGATAAGTTATATTTCAATATATCGAAAATATAAATAATAAGTCGATAATTTATATTTAAATATATCGAAAAAATAAATAATAAGTCGATAATTTATATTCCAATATATCGAAAACATAAATAATAAATATATAAATAATAAGTCGATATTATATACTTTTAATAGATCGAAATGTCAAGATTGCATTGTTTTTTTTATAAGATATTTGGGTGTGGTATCCAGTACAGAGAAAATTGGGCTGTATACGTTGGGGATGTGAGCAGTAGATTTTCTTTGGAGTTAGTGTAATTTTCCCCTTTTATCAAATAAATTTTAAGTATATTTTTTAGGTAAAAACGAAATAAAATTAATATATTTTTCATTTGGGAAAATATTAACTCTGGTAACTGAGAAGGCTAGACTTATTTTTAACAAATCAAAATGAACAACGATCTTTTTTTTTATCAAAACGAGCAATAAAGATATACATGGCTAATTTTCTCTGAGAAATAGATGAAAAAAAAAGAATCCACTCCCTATGTTGTAAACATTTTTCTTATTATAATTATTTAATCAAGAAATTCATGTTTCACGATATCGCCTTTATTAAATTGTTAGGTGAAAGTACAGACTATTTACAACACACTCCCCTCCCCATATTAAATAATAAGTTTCTGAATAATAAGTTATTATTTCAGCACTCAAACATAAATAACATGCAAGATCATTTTTTATGTCCATTGTTTTTAAATACCTACTGAAAAGAAAAATGCACTAATAAGAAAAAGAAAAACATTTGAAATAACGTACGCTTTTTGTTTGCTGTTTTTTTTAATTTTATTTTTTTAGTCTCAAACATTTCATAACTCACTTTGCCGTATGGAAATGGTGTGAATTTTTTTCTTTTTATCGCATTCATCCACATGTAATGTAATTTCTGGTCTTTCAGAAATTAAAAAAAAACACTAACTTTCGGTCCCTTTTCGTAGAGATTTTCGCAATTTGGAACGATTCATCGTGCAGACGTGTTGTAACTTTAACCAAATATATATATATATATATATATATATATATATATATATATATATATATATATATATATATATAATGAAGTCACAAAACTATGTATTGGTGGATATAGATTGGTTCATTTATTGAATAATGGAATACAAACAAAATTTGGGGGATAGAAGGGACACTTTATTCCAAGCTCCCCCCCCAACATTCTATAATTCCACTTAGTCTTTTTCGCTCCGAATGAATCCTACGTTAGACGCCGCATCTCCACAATGCTACCTAGCACCTTCTCTACTCTTCTGATGAGAAGCATTAGGCTTCGAAATGTCTTAACATAAAGAGCCCCTTCTATTCCCCATATTTTGCTTGTATTCCATTATTCAATAAATGAACCAATCTATATTTACCAATATATAGTTTTGTGACTTCATTTCATACTCCTGTTGTTCTATCGTATAAGCTCCAATGATAATTGTTGAGCTTGGCATTATTCAGATAAGTCTCCTCTTGTAGATTGTAACTCTCTCTTTTTCTCCTACGCATTAAGCTATATATATATATATATATATATATATATATATATATATATATATATATATATATATACCCATTTCCGGTTAAAAAACGGGACACAGAACCAGATTTCACAGGACTAAGGCTCATGACGTCAGCAGACTAAATTATACTATTAACTAGGCCATCTATTACAATAGTCGTGGTTACACATGCACCAGAATGCAAACGATATTTGCAGAATTTTCGGAGTTTGTGTTTTTAGTATTTTGTTTTATTTTATTTTTTATACTTTTGAACCAGTGCACCCCCTTGGCAGTCGCCAATGCGTGCGAGAACTGTCTGTCTATTGAACACTGTTCGACTGGTTTGATTCTCATTTGAATACAACATTATAGCCTTCAAGTCCAATGTAAACAAGTTCTTGTTGAGTCGTTCCAATAAAAAATCAAATTCTACCCAATTTACACAATTAACGGTTACTAAACTACCACCTGACATTCATTAATCCTTATCCTCGAGTGACGTCCGGGTCTTGATAAGTGGTGACTTTCAAGTAAAAAAAAACGAGAGAGACAACAACACGCTGTGAACGAGAATAGAATACGAAGTACGAAAAGGACAATGGAAACAGCGTTGGCATTGGAAATGGTTGGCGATGGTTAGTTGCAAAGTTTTATACTTTTTACCAAGATTATTCGTATTTGCAATGGACCCGAACAGGAATTGAGCTCGGGTTGCCGATCCTAAAATCCATGGCTGTATCCATTAGATAACACACAGAAGTTTAAATGAACAAGGAAGGGCAGTGTTCAATTACGGATCGATATTCGATCTGATAAAATCGTGATTAAAACGGGGACACACCTCGATGACTGTAATGAAATCGCTTTAGGCGTGACTTTTCCATCGATGACGAGGTAATAGTAGAAGAAGTCTGATCACGTAAAAATTGAGGGGTTCGCTGGAATGTATATATATATATATATATATATATATATATATATATATATATATATATATATATATATACATGTATACTTCAGCATAATATAATGTAATGCATCTACTGGTATGGAAATCCAGTGATTATTGGTCGTACAAAATATTATTGGCTGTAATATTTTATAAAGACAATCCCAGTTAAATAAAAATAGCTCAATGTACCAGATAGAGCAAATAAATCATAATTTAGTAATTTAAATTTTATTTATTTTATTTCACTTTGTTTTGTCTGTCTCCACAAACTGTTTTTATTCACAAATTGAAATTAATTTTAAAACTTTTATATTATTTAAAAAATATTAAATAAATATATTTAAATATATATATATATATGTTTATTTAAAAATATCTTCACCGGACTTATATAAAAAAAAATATTTACCGGACTCATCGTCTAACCAATAGAGAAACCAAGGAATCATGCCTACTTCGGATTGTTACCTTGTGCCGTGGAAGAATCAAGACAAGCATTGGAACCCTTTAACTCAGTGCTACTAAAGACTTTCACTTCGGAATTTACCATACAATTTGGATATGAAATTCAATATTCTTTTCATTTTGGAACCCTATATAATTTCCCTTACTGCATGATTTAAAAACTTTGAAAACTTTTGATTATGATTTTCTATGTTTATTGTATTTAGCAATTTAGGTATAAACCATTTATGATATTTGCTAATATTTATTCATCTGAGGAGATGGGTAAACATCGAAAACCAGTCGGTTAAGCAGATATACTTTTCGAAATGTATTCTTTGTCTTGCATAAAATAAAAATTCTAGATTTGCAATTTAACCATTTGACATCATAAAATTTAAGTTACTAAATTATGATACACACACACATACACAAACCCGCACACACGCACACACACACACGCACACACACACACACACACACACACACACATGTATATATATATATATATATACATATATATATACATATATATATATATATATATATATATATATATATATATATATATATATATGAATTAGCCAAATTCATTCTTACGGGGATAAAAGGCGGAGAATTTTGAGTAGCCTTATTGTCATACATATATATATATATTCATATATATATTATAGATGCTGTATTGCCATTTGGTGAATGGATTCTGGACCATGCAGTAGCTTCTGGTGGGGCCTCTCGATGCCATACTAGTGGGTAATTGTTACGGCTTTACCTTATCATTAGCTACAAAAAAATTCTTCCTTTCTTTTTCTCTCTTCGTTTCCTCTCTCTGTCCTGCTCTAAGTAAATCTGACGACCTAGTCCACAAATTCCAAAATTTCATCATGACAAGTTTCAAGAAAAAATACACGATAAAACTCGGTTCTCCAACTTCCAACGTAGACCCCTACTACCATGTCTCCTTCTCCAACATCAGGGGTCTACGTCCTAACCTTCCAGAGGTTGAAACCCAATTACAGGAGACTAAACCAGACCTTTTATTTTTAAGTGAAACTGGCATTGGACAGGCTATTTCCCTAGAAGAGTTCGCAATTAAAGGATACTCTAACTTAACTTCTAAATCTGACCCCCAAGATCGCCATGGGCATGGAATATGTGCCTATATTAAAGATAGCTTTCCATGTGGTAAGGACATCTCCAGGGAAGATCCTAACTTACCCTATTTTTGATTCCGGGTTGCTTTAGCTCACACTACGGCATTTATATTTACTCTCTATCGCCCCCACAACATCGGAGTTACTATCTTTCAAAGCATATCTGAGAAAATTGACCAAGTCCTATCTGCTTATCCTTCAGCTAACATTCACGTATGTGGAGACTTCAATGTTCATAACGTCGAATGGTTGACCCACTCAAACAAGACCGATGATGAGGGGAGGTTCTGTCATGATTTCTCCATTGCCTATGACCTCACTCAGATTGTTCAGAAACCCACCCGTGTGCCCGACAATGACAGCCAGTATGCGAGCCTACTAGACCTTTTTCTCACAACTTGCCCTGAACTATGTTCAGTTTCTGTTCTGTCGCCTCTTGGATCTTCCGACCACTCTGTTGTATCAATTAAAATAAAAATGAAATGTAATAAGTCCCCAGACGTACCTCTCCATCGTACAGTATATCGATACACTAAGGCTGACTGGAATAGCTTCCGTACATTTATATCTGATCTACCTCTGCATTCCATGTTTAAAAAGGATGTGTCCTCTATAGTATTAGACCTGACGGAATGGTTAATTGTAGGTATTGACCGTTTCATACTCTCGAAAAAGTTCCAGCAAAAACCTAACAGCCAGCCATGGTTCTCTCCAGAATGTGCTGCTGCCATTGCGCACAGAAATCACTTTTTCCACTGTTTCCAACGTAATAGATGTATGGAAACTAAAGCCACTTTCAGGACTGCCAGCAACCAGTGTAAGAAAGTAATAAAGAATGCAAGAGAGTTGTATGCTCAATCTGTTAAGTCCAAAGTAGCTGAGCAGCGGCTTAGTTCCCACCAGTTTTGGCAAATAGCAAACAGAATTCTGAACAGAAGCGTGTGCTCCATCTCAACTATTATCAATGGACCTGAGGTAATCTCGTCAGCATCAGACAAAGCCAAACTCTTTGTCAAGAACTTTGCAGCTAATTATACCCTTTGCAATCAAGGCCGCCAACCCCCAATATTTCCTCCTGTATCAGAAAACACGCTATGTGATATACGTATATCTGTACGTGATGTTGCCAAGCTAATCAAAAACCTTGATTCCAGTAAAGCAACTGGCCCTGACGGTATTCCAATTATAGTACTCAAAAAACTTCAACCTGAACTAGCGCCCATACTTACAAAACTATTTAAACGTTGTCTTAAGGAGAATAGTTTCCCATCTCCCTGGAAAATTTCATCAGTATGCCCTGTATTTAAGAATTCAAGTGATCACTCATCCCCCTCTCAGTACAGGCCAATAAGTCTCCTGTACGTCATGAGTAAGTTGCTGGAATCTGTGTTAAATACAGAAGTAATCAACCATCTCAACAAAAATAACCTTCTTAGTGACACTCAATATGGTTTCCGTTCTGCTAGATCTACAGCAGATGTGCTTACAGTTATATCTCATAGGATTAGCAAATCTCTCGACGGAGGCAACCTTTCTAGGCAATTGCTCTTGACATATCTAAGGCCTTTGATAGGGTATGGCATAAAGGTTTACTTCATAAGATCTCTAGCTATGGTATTGCTGGAAATGTCTTCTCAATTTTTAAATCATTTCTTTCTGATAGGTTCATAAGAGTAGTAGTTGAGGGGCAAAAATCAGAAGCTCACAGTATTAATGCCGGTGTCCCTCAGGGGTCCATCCTGGGCCCAACTCTTTTCCTGATCTTCCAAATCACATTCTTACATCATTTGTAGACATCTATGCTGACGACACTACCATTTATGGTAGCACATCTAAGACAGTAAACGACCAAGTTCTCTCCAATTCTCTCTCCTCTGATCTTGAGCACGTAGTACAATGCGGTAAGGAGTGGCTGGTTACTTTTAATACATCTAAAACCAAGCTTCTCTCTTTACATCATCAACATTCTGATCCACATCTGGCATCAATTGAAATGAATGGCTCTCGTCTTCAGGAGGCCTCAAGTTTTGACAAGCTTCTTGGCTTGACCATTACTCCTGATCTTAAATGGAACACGTACATCAAATCTGTTGCCAAGGCCGCTGGAAAAATGGTGGGATCTTTCTATCGATCCGGTAGATATCTCACTGCTGATGCTATTCTCTATCTATATAAGAGCCAGGTACGTCCAAGGATGGAATACTGTTGCCACATCTGGGCAGGAGCTGCTAGAAAGGACTTGTCCTGCCTTGATAGAGTTCAAAATAGACTTCGCTGCTCGTAGGAGATGTCCTTTTCTCTTCCTTGCAACCTCTATCTCACAGAAGAGATGTTGCGAGTTTGTCTCTGATGTATCGTTATTTTCATGGAAAGTGTTCGACTGAGCTTCAATCTATGGTCCCCCCTCGCCAAACTTTCACGAGAAACACTCGTCTAGCTGTAAACACTATCAATAATTCCCCCCACTCTTTATCTGTGCCTAAACCTAAACGTAGATTCCATGAACAAAGCTTTTTTCTTAGAACTGCACGCCTGTGGAATTGTCTTCCGTTTTCCTGCTTTCCAGCTGACTACAATATGGTTGTGTTCAAGTCTAACGTAAATAAGTTCTTGATGAGCCATATAAGTTATCAAATTTACCAAATTTTCATTACTAATGATTACTATATTGTCCAATTTCTACTGTACACTCTTTAACCCTCATCCTTGAGTGGCCTCTTGGCCTTGATAATGTGGTGATGTCTATGTAAAATATATATATATATATATATATATATATATAACTTACTATATAACTCTATTCACATATTGAGCACTATTGAAGTAAATACTGAAAATCGATACATAAAATATATCTTCTTAAAGTCTTATGTGGATATATGAAATAATAACCATGTATGCATACATACACACACACACACACACACACACACACACATATATATATATATATATATATATATATATATATATATATATATATATATATATATATATATACAAGGAATTTTGTGTGTGCGTATATGATAGAGAGAGAGAGAGATCCCTATGGACTCGGAAACGGCTTGGTCGACTTTTATGAAATCTCGTACGAAGGTACTTTATGTGCCTGGCAATGTTTTAAGATAGGTTTTGTGTCGGAATGTCTCCGATAAATATTGATAAACGATAATCGAATAGTCCGGTGAAAGAAGGAAAACGCGATTTTGACTGACGGTAGCATCGTACATCGTCTAACATCACAAGTGCAAATTTTATTAACACACAAGCCGAAAGGCCAAACATATAAAATCAACAGTAGATTCGTTGATGTGACAGGGGCGCGTTTAAAATAAAGGTTTCTGGCTGAAGCATAATTTCACAATGATATTTCACTTTTTTATTTTAAACTTAAATTCAAGCAATTATCACCGAAAAAGCAGTAAGGACAGGCATATAGAATCAACAACAGGTCCTTATGTATGACAGTGACGCATTCAAGATGCATATTTTAGAACATAATTCAAGCAGAATACTTGACATTTGCTTTAAAACTTTAATTAAAGCTATTATATATAAAAAATAGTTTTATAACATCAACAATAGTGCAATGTTTCACAAGAAACACTCCTCTATCTGAAAACATTATCAGTAATACCCCCCACTCTTTATCTATGCCTAAACCTAAACGTAGATTCCATGAACAAAGCTTCTTTCTTATAACTGCACGTCTGTGGAATTGTCTTCCGTTTTCCTGCTTTCCAGCTGACTACAATATGGTTGTCTTCAAGTCCAACGTAAACAAGTTCTTGATGAGCCGTCCCATTTAAGCTAACAAATTTACCGAATTTCCATTACTAACGATTACTATATTGTCCAATTGACTACTGTACATTCTTAACCCGTATTCTCGAGTGGTCTCTGGGCCTTGATAAGTGGTGATGCCTATGTAAAAAAATGTAGACTTTAATGCATTGTAGACAAAACCACTACGGGGACGCATGTAAAGCTTCATCCTGGTGCACTGCGATGGGTTCCCAACTTGAGTAGGCAACCAATCCATTTGATTAGAAAATGGATGATTTCACCGATTTAAAATATGGGAGTGTGGAACATTCGTTGATCCTCATACAATCCCGGGCAATGTCGAGTCCCCCTATTTACTACTAAGGGCGTTATGTCAAACCAACGGCCACATAAAAATTATTCAATCGTTGCTCTCCTCAACATAATTCCGCGCTGACTTAATCGGGGAAGTTAGGAACTAGTAAGCTGGTTGATATCGTCGGCTTTGTGTTTTATTCATTAAGCAGACTATTATTCTCATATGTGGTGTTATTAACACAGCGTTTCGGACGCTGCAACCTGCGACCTTCTTCGGGTGTTGATGTGGTTGGTTGGTTGTTTTTGTTTTACGGCATATCAATCTTTTTCAGGTTATTTAATGCTGAATCTAGTTATTTTGAGGAACGATTTTTAATGGAGTATATTTTTTTTGTTTTTTTTTTAAGTCGAATTCTATTTAACCCATAGTCGGGACCCTAACAGGTACTACCACCCCGGGTCAGAGTGGAGCTGGGAGCAATGGAAATTAAAGGGTTGCTCCACACTCCCCAAGGCCCGAAGGTGGGGCCTCACCATCGGATATAGTTTTAGGTCATATCCAGGACCTCGGGTGTTGAGAACATGCTTCTTTTCCTACTAAGGAAAAAGAGGGTTTGCTCTGCATTACAAGAATTCGAACCGTTTGGTTGAGGGTGGGTCCGTAGATAAGGTTCAATCATCAGGGGTCACTAAGATATTTGTTAAAGGTTTTCCTATGGGTCAATTTTTCGGGATATCTATACTAATTGTTAATATCAGTGAGAAAAGGCGTTTTACAAAACAGAGGATCGATACCCATGCGTATTTGTGTTTAAAAAAATCACAATGTAAGGGAGGGCAACTGTAAGAAAAAAGAGTTTTTTTGTTATTGTGAAGTTATCTCCCTTGGGATGGGCATATATCATGTTTTCGTTTTCGTGATTTTGTAATAAGAGGCGTCTAAATGCAACTTAGATCTATGAAGAAGGTCACAGGTTGCAACGACCAAAACGTTGTGCTATAACACCCGAGATGAGAATAATAGTCCGATTAATCAACATGACACAAGCAGTTACATCTAATCTAAAAAATGCAGAATTGCATCGTCGGATTTGTCCGCAATAAGAGCGTACCACTTTAATCATGTTGAATGTTTGATAGTATTAGCGAACGTTTTGCTGTAATCTCGCTTTCTCCGATTTGGAGGTCTTCCTCTAGTGTTTCTGCCATTTCCTTAGATATCTCTTCTCTCCTAAATAATAAATCGTTCACAGTGTTGTCTTACTTGGAACTCGTCGATCCTTATAATCAGGTCTTTTATAAGATGACTTCTTAGTACAAAAATAAAGATAAGGGAAACCAAAATAAAGATAAAGAACCCCGTCTTTATAAGACAATACCGTGGTGCTGCTTTCCAGCTCACTGCAACATGCTCAGTTTTCACCATTACCAATCACCACAGATTGGTTATTCGTGTTATTTGGATTCATCAGACCACTGTTCTCATCTTGAGTGTTATTTTCACAACGTTTCGGTCGATGTAACCTCCGATCTTCTTCGGGTGTATCTTTTCGAATTTGGGATATTTCGTCGATGGGACAGTGGTTGAGGCTTGGATGACAGTTCAGTTTCTGATGAACTCAGGAATTTGACCGCAATTTCGAGCGGAGCCCTTTATTCACTTCACGGGTGTAGCATGTTCTTGTTCCATCAGCCTGGATAGAGATCCTAAGTAATTCGCAATTGACATTTTTTACTTACGACCTCTATCCAGTCATGGCTGACGGAACAAGAGCACGCTACCCCCGTGAAGCAAATAAAGGGTTCCGCTCGAAATTCCGTTTAAATTCCCGAGTTCGACAGAAACATTCCCAAGTTCGACAAGATACACTTAAAGAAGATCGGAGGTTACATCGACCAAATCGTTGTGAAAATCACACTCAAGCGGAGTCCGATGAATCCAAATAATATGATTAACCAATCTTAATCTAAAAAGTTTTGCCAGCCATTCATTTACCCTTATCCTCGAGTAGGCTCTGGACCTTTATAAATAGTGATTCCTAGTATGACAATAGCGACGCAAAATAGTTGGTGGCTAGTCAGCTAAGATGCCGAAGTTAGAATAATTCAGAATGAAAGTTAAAGAATGGAATTAAGGAAGAAAAAAGAGGAATTCAACTATTGGTAATTGGTTTGGGAGCAAGATCAAATTGTTGGATAAATAAATAATAAACCGACATAATAATAATAATAATAATAATAATAATAATAATAATAATAATAATAATAATTAAATAAATTAATAATAATAATAATTACATAAATAAATAATAATAATAGTAATAATAATAATTAAATAAATAAATAATAATAATTAAATAAATTAATAATAATAATAATAATATTAATTAAAGAAATAATAATAATAATAATAATAATAATAATAATAATAATAATAATAATAATAATAATAATAATAATAACTAGCTGGCGATAAATAACTTGTGAGTATTGTGATCTGTACTCACCAGACACTGGCTGGCGATAAATAACTGATGAGTATTCTGATCTGTGCCCACCAAGTACTAGCTGGCAATATTCCATTTTCATACGAGAATTCAGTATGATAACGGTTGATGCGATTTTGAATATTCCATTTTTATTTTAAAGTATGTTTATGAATACTGTGATAACGGCCACAGCGACAAGCGTAATAATATATGGATGATGATGATGATGATGATGATGATGATGATGATGATGATGATGATGATGATGATTTCGATTTCGATTTCGATTTCGCTTATCAACTGCACAATCACGTTGACACATCGGTTCACTGCTACTACTACAAATCAAAAATCATACCAAAACTATTAATACTACTATAACCACGACAATTACTGTTTGTACTACGGCAATAATAATAATAATAATAATAATAATAATAATAATAATAATAATAATTTCGTTTATCTACGTCTCTCTGGGAAGGGATGGGATTCATTTCCAGAGGATTTCCCTCAATCCCGGCTCCAAACCAGGAGCTTCAAAGATCAAGGGTTTTCCTAAGGATGTTGGTGGTACATACGATAGCAGAGGTCTGAACGCCACCTAAAACATCGGGGATTCGTAGTTTTTTCAACTGTCCTTCCAGACGACTAGATACTACTCCTAGTGTACCAACTACGATCGGGATTATTTGTGCTTTAACGCCAGGTATACGCCTTATCTCCAAGGCCAATGGAGCTTAATTGCTCCACTTCTCGTTCTCCTTTTCTCTCACATTCCTGTCCCAGGGTATTGAAAAGTCTACCATCTGCCAGTTTTTTTAGACTTTATCAATGACGATAATAATAATAATAATAATAATAATAATAATAATAATAATAATAATAATAATAATAATAATAATAATAAAACGAAAAGTAAATCACAAAGAAACCCCCCGTCGTAAAGAATTGACGTAGATTTACGCGTGCAATTCTGTGAGTCAGAATTTTTGGCGAGCGTTGGCATCACTACAAGCCGCCTTGTTGGTTAGTTCATTCGGCGTATTATGAAATCACACTTTAAATTCGCTAATCTAGCCTAGACTATTGTTCATAAACCATTATAATTAACTCTGTCGGTCTGTCATAGTTTGAACATCTTTACGTTTTAATATTTGATCATAACTTATCAAAACCGAAAACTACATTTTGATACTTGTAATCCATAGTCATCTTAATATTAAGTGTATTCTGTACATACAGTTATTTGCTATTTCGCATCTACAGTTGAATTTTTTTGTGTTTTTAAAGTTTAGGATTTAGAATTTATCATTCAGATATAATCTAAATGGGTGGTACAACTATTGAATTTTTCAATAGTCAGTTCTTGTGTGTACTTACAAGACCCGTGTAGATTATGTATAAATGAGAAATTCTAAATTCTAAAGTTAAAAAAACTCCAAAACCTATTAAAATCTAAAAGGAAAATAACACATAACTGTATATACAGAGTTAACTTTACTTTGAAATAAATAATCATTGGTGTTATTCATTTTATTGTTTTAATTTTCATATATATCTTTCTTTCTATATAACAATAATAATAACAATAATAATAATAATAATAATAATAATAATAATAATAATAATAATAATAAAATGATAACGATTTTTCTCCTTCAAAAAAGGAAAGTATTGCTTCGCAAACGCAAATGACACATAAAAGTTGAATATGCTCCCACAAGCTCCCTATATCTGGTGAAAGTTTTCCGAATATAACGCTTTCCTTTTTACCAGTAACGTATCTTCCTATAAAAATTCCGGTAATATTCTCTCTCCCAAGCTACACAATTGGGGGGTAGCATAATACTTACTCCGTCTAGATTTTCTCTCCGTATATTCCAATCATAAAACGTGGCCATTATTTCATAGTAATACCTTGCCTTCAACGACCGGCATTATTTCATTTTATTCGGTAACGTTTTCCTTTTTTCACCGTACCTCATTTTCGACGACAATAATGACCGATCCCTTTCCAATCGTCACCTGACTTTTTAAGTGATTTCATTCGTTGTTTCTTTAATTCCGTTTATCCATCATTATCCCGATGTTCTACGAGTTTCGAACGCTTAGATGGCGTCTAACCTGATTTCAAACAAGGCGTCGCACACAGTTTCATACCAATTGTCACGCGTACGGCTAGAGATTTTAATATGGGCTCCCAAAATCAAGATAGATTTGCCCATTCCTGTAATGATTCGGTCCCTGTTGATTTTGCAGTGGCAATTTAGTTATGTGCAGTTCTAGGAGGTCCACCATCCCAGTCTTTGCCTTCTCTCTTAAGAGAGGGCGTTAGTTTATTGCTAATCGCCTGACGCGCCCTCGCCGGGGAATGCCGACGGGATTGCCCAGGCACTTTTTTGTAGGACAGAGTGCCGCATCCTTTGGGATGCTGACTTCTCAATTCCACTTTCCGACCCTGGTATCTAAGTTCTTGCAGTGGGAGAAAATTAAATAATCCCCAACGGTCACATGTCGACACCAACGCCGACAATAGTATACGGTTTCTTACCAAGATAGAGCTGTTAGATAGAACTTTATCATACCACAAGTGGGTGACGCTCGGCCTTGTGTGATTGTAAAATACATTTAAATATATTTTAATTCGTGCAGATTTTGTATTTATTATTACAGAGCCAATTCTCTATTGAATAGCATATTAAACATAATATATAACTAGTAGGGAGACCTGATATTGTCCGGATTAAATGATGATCAACGAATATTTCACACTCCCATATATTGTTATCAAATCCGGTGAAATCGACCATTTTTCAATCAAATTGATTGAGCGTCTGCTCTAGTTGGGAACCCATCGCGGGGCACTTTGAGGAAGCTTCATATAATCTCCCCACAGTGACTTAGTCCAAAATACATTATAGTCAACATTGCACTGTAGAAAACTTACTGTGATTTTACGAAATTATTTTTTATATATAATGGCTTGAATTAAAGTTTAAAATGCAAAAGTCAAGTATCCTGCTTCAATTGCGCTCTTAACAAAAGTATTAATTTCGAATGCGTCCCTGTTATAGCAAAGAACCTACTGCTGATTTTATATGCCTGTCCTGACTGTTTGTGCGGTGATATTTGCTTAAAATGAAAAAGTCTGATATCATGGTGCAATTGTGTTTTAACCAGAAACATTCATTTCGAACGCGCCCCTGTTATATCAAAGAACCTACTGTTGATTTTATATGTCGAGCCTTTCAGCTTGTGCGGTAATAAACTTCTCAAATGCACTTGTGATGTTAGGGTGTGTTAAGTGTCAACTTTGGTCAAAATCTCCTGTTTTTTTCTTTCATTGGATTATTTCGATTATCGATTATCAATACTTATCGAATGCATTCCGATAAAAAGAACATCTGCCTAAGAACACCGCCAGGCACATTAAGAAGTACCTATTTACTATGCCTCCCCACGGGACAGAGTTAGACACCAGGGTCGTTTTTTTAACGTGGAGAAAAGGTACAAAAACAAAAATTGTCTCAATCGTGAAGGATTTCTCCTCCACCGAAAGAGAACAAGAAATAGAAGTGCAGCATCTGAAGAACAGATACTACACTTTGATCTTGTCCCGAAGGCCAAGAAAAAAAAAAAAAGAAGAAGTAAGTTGTTGTGAAATTTCATAAAAAATCGGCCACAAAGAACGAACACAAATACAGAAATGCTGGGGTATGCTAATTACTGTGGATACAGTTACGAGAATCAGCGTTCCTATCTGGTCGTGGTTAACCACCTGAAGAAAGGCCGAAACGTGATAGAAAAAAAAAACAATTATTGTAGGAAGTAATTACTGGGGATAGAGTTAGAAGTCTCAGAATTCTAATCAGGTCGTGGTTAGTCGCCTGAAGATCAAAGCATGAGTTTACTGAAATGTGGTGGCATGAAGATGGGGACAAAAGTACTGAAAAAATGAATACACAAACTGAATGCTTTTTTTTTCAAATTAAACCTTGCCAGGTTAAAAAAAAAATGCTATTTAAAACTTAAGCATAAAAGACGTACAAAAATGTTACATGAAACTTAAGCCTGGTAGACGTAGAAAAATACTATTCCAAATTAAGCAGAAAAGACGTACAAAAATGCTATTTGAAATTAAAGCATAAAAGACGTAGAAAAATGCTATTTTAAACTTAAGCATAAAAGACGTACAAAATGCTATTTTAAACTTAAGCATAAAAGACGTACAAAAATGCTATTTTAAACTTAAGCATGAAAGACGTACAAAAATGATAGTTGAAAATGTAGCATAAAAGACGTACAAAATGCTATTTTAAACTAAAGCATGATAGATGAACAAAAATGCTATTCCAAACTTAAGCATGAAAGACGTACAAAAATTATATTTGAAACTTAAGCATGAAAGACGCACTAAAATAGCATTAGTAACTTAAGCATGAAAGACGTACAAAAATGATATTAGAAACTTAAGCATGTAAGACGTACAAAAATGATATTAGAAACTTAAGCATGAAAGACGTACAAAAATGATATTAGAAACTTAAGCATGAAAGACGTACAAAAATGATATTAGAAACTTAAGCATGTAAGACGTACAAAAATGCTGTTTGAAACTTAAGCATGAAAGATGTACAAAAATACTATTAGAAACTTAAGCATGAAAAACGTACAAAAATTCTATTCCAAGTATAAGCATGAAAAACGTACAAAAATGCTATTTTAAACTTAAGCAGAAAGACGTACAACAATTCTATATAAAACTTAAGCATGAAAAACGTACAAAAAAGATATTTGAAACTTAAGCATGAAAGACAAACAAAACAAAAATTGCACGCCAACGGAAATGCTATTCCAAACTTAAGCAAAACAGGCCAACGAAAAATCTTTTTAAAACTTACGCATGGCAGACCAACAAAAATGCTATTAAACTGCAGCATGACAGACTAATAAAAAATTCTATTTCAAACTACAGCATGACAGGCCAACGAAAAATCTTTTTCAAACTTACGCCTGACAGACCAACAAAAATGCTATTTAACTACAGCATGACAGACTAATAGATAATTATATTTCAAACTACAGCATGACAGACCAACGCCCTTGGTATCATTTAATCTTTATCCTCAAGTTGCCTTCAGACTTAGGAAAATGGTGACCACTTTTTTAAAACTCATGTTCATCTCGAAAATGGACATTGTCACTGTGACGTGAGAGGATAATGTGAGTTAGGGGCTATGTTTAAAGGGGCACTCTGAGTAGGAAGTTGAGCAGCAAGATGTCTGTTTACATGCCATTTTTCTGCGTGTTAGTAAAGTCTATGAAAGCAGGAAACAGAGAGGGAATTCCAAATTGCAGCTTTTCGTTGAAAGAAACAAAGTAGAAAGATTTCCGACATAAGTATTTTTTATACGATTGATCAAAAGAAATTAAAAATGAAAAGGTATTTTATAATATAGAATTAGTTTTGTTTTGTTTTTTTTGTTTTTCTCAATAGCTCTTATTTTATATTTAATCCTTTAATGGCTTTTAGGCTTTTATAATTGGTGACGCATTGGTATAAAAAAAGAGTTGAGAAATTAAAAATAAGAAACACTGTTTGAGTCGGAATTGTATAAATTCCTCGCGTAATTCTGAGTTCATTTGAACGCAATTATCTTTCTTTTTCTTCGTTGTCCTTTTTTATTATCTTCCAGGTATTTCGCCCATTACCCCTCCCCACCCTTCCAAACAAAACGCCGACGGCATCTCTTCATCTTCATCTTTTCTGCTTCCATTCTCTTCGCGATGTTCATTCTGAATCACTCTGCCTCCGCAAACAGCCATCTTTAACTGACTAAACGCCCGCTCTTTTTAGCCACTAGATGGCGCAACGATCAGAGCGGAGGTTGGCCAAATGTTGGTTAATTCAGTTGCGTTTATTTTATTTTTACCTATGATCCCGCATCCCCTTCCTCCCTCCCTTTCTCCCTCCCTCTCTCTCTCTCTCTCTTTCCCTCTCCATTCCCTCTCTTCTCCAATCTTTGCATTTTATTTATTTATATTTTTATTTATTTATTTTTATTCATAACATGCGCCACCCTACTTTAACTAAACAACGAATATTTACGTATGTACATACATTATGCGTCTATATATATACCTATATATATACATACATACATATATATATATATATGTGTGTGTGTATACATATGCATATATACACCAATATGTTCATTAATATATACCGATTTATGTGTGTGTGTGTGTGTGTGTGTGTGTGTGTGTGTGTGTGTGTGTGTGTGTGTGTGTGTGTGTGTGCCTGTATGCGTGAGCGCGTGTGTGCGTATCTGTATGTGTTCTTTTCATCCTTCCCATTCTCTGGCTGCCCTGGTCAGCATCCCACCTGATTAGTCCATTGTTTGCTTCTTCTTCTTTTTTTCTCGATGCCAAAAGATTGAGTCAGAAGAACTTTTGGGCGATTATTATTTTTTGTTTGTTTTTATTTATTTATTTATTTATTTATTTATTTTTTTGCTTTATTGTAATTATTACTCACTAGGAGTTCTCACACAAGTCATCATCAAAGATTGCTCACACGCAATAACTATATTCCCTTAAGCCTGGATGACAACAAGTCTCCGCAAATATCCAATACTTACCAACTTTTTCGGTAACCTTTGCAAATGAATTTGTGCGATCGCAACAGCCGTTTGCCATTGGATTATTGCTGGCAACAATCATTGGCACTCACTGGAAATGGATGGCCATAAGCATCCACAAGATCACAGTTTTTTTTTTCGCACTCTTCTACTGGAGGTCTGGTTAATGTTTTTGCTCCTTGATCTTTCCATCCACCTTGACCCTTCCCGACCATATTTTTGTGGTGCCACTTAATATCGACACTACATTATTTCTTTTAGATACCTTGCATTTATCTGGTTTCACTTTTCTTGTTTCTGTTTGATGTTATTTTATCTTTTTGTTTTTGCAGTTTCCGTAGCTCGTTTGTAGCTCATATGTATTTATTTCTGCATACAATGTTTTACTTAATATTTCAGCCGTTTTCATTATTGTTATCCATATTATCTTCTCAGCCATCCCTCTGATTCCAATTTCTCCCGTTCTTATTTCGAAGTTTTTCGGAATTGTTTCTAGTACTCGTACGATTATTGGTGTTTTCTTAACTTTCTCAATCGTCCATATTCTCTTCAGATATCTAGCCAGTTCTGTATATTTGCTCCGTCTCCTTGATATTCACCCAGTGGTCTGCTGGAACGGCTAAATCTGATAAGATATTTTCTTTATTTTTACTATCATGATATTCGGTCTTCTTGCTTGGATGGGTTTATCTGTTTGTATGCTCGTGTTGTCATTTCTATTTTTACTTTGTCGGTTTGTACTTTATTATTATTATTATTATTATAACTACTACTACTACTACTACTAGTAGTAGTAGTAGTAGTAGTAGTAGTAGTAGTAGTAGTTGAATATTTCTTTTGGGATATCAGGTCAATTCCGTTGACATTAAATATTCAAACTGATCCTTAAAACCTTCGCTGTTTCTAAAAGGTAAGTCTTTTGCAGAATTGGGAAAAAAAAAGACAACCCTTTTGCAGAATTGCAAAATAGGAAAACCTTTGGCAGAATTAATACGATAGCGTATGTATTATTTTCTGTGTCCCGCTTACATCCGGGTCGTTAAATTGTTATCTACTACCATTTCTTGGCATGAATAATTTTTACCAAAAAAAATGCCATAAGCTATAACCGAAAGAAAAACTTTTCTTTCGGTTATAGCTGATGGCATTTTTTTATAAATAATTTCATCAAGACTGCACTTCAAGTTTTGGTTTCGGTTTCGATTAGAACTGATGGAACTCCAGTAATCTATTTGTTTTAATAAATAATTTATCAAGGATTCTTTATAAGTTTTGATTTCGGTTTCGATTATGGCTGAAGGAATTCAAGTTATATATATATATATATATATATATATATATATATATATATATATATATATATATGCACACACACATTTTTTTCATAAGTTTTTATTTCGGCTTAGATTCAAGCTAATGCACTCAAGTCATATGGATATATTTTTTTTATTTTTGAAATTGAAACTTTATAATATAAAAACCGATACAGCATTAACTCTGTAATAATATACACGAAATATGCAAGGATTAAAATATCATATTTAAGCGTATTTTACGACCGAGCTTTGCTGGACGTTCGTGCTAGCTTAGATAAATACTTTTGCGTTTTTAACCAAAAAGCTATAATAATATCAGAGCGTCTCCATTTACACTGAACATCTATAGAATGGCAACATCAATATATTACATATGAATGAGTCGACTGTGGAATTTCAACAGGTCCCACTAATATTTATTAATCAGCGTTTAATATATGTTGTTAATATTTTATATAAATAGGAGAGAACTGAATTTTTTCATAAATGAAACATATATTTATTTGTGTAAGGTCACACATATGATAACATGCAGATAGCGTCGCAAGGAAACAAATATATTGAAAAAATTCGACCCACTCATTTATTTTTTTTACACAGTGATCACCACTTATCAAGGCCCGGAAGCCACTCAGGGATAAAAATTATTGCAAGTACATTACATATTTGATGAAGTGTTTACTTAAGGGGGTGGTTCATGAAGAATTTGTTAACGTTGGACTTGAACACATCCAAGTTGTAGTCCGGTGGGAAGCAGGCAGACGGAACAGAATTCCACTGGCGTGCAGTTTTAAGAAAGAAGCTTTGTTCATGGAATCTACGTTTTGATTTAGGCACAGATAAAGAGTGGGGGAAATTTTTCACAGTGGATTCAGCTAGACGAGTGTTTCTCGTGAAAGTTTGGCGAGGGGGGACCAGAGATTGGAGTTCAGACGAGCACCTGCCATGGAAATAACGATAAAAAAAGACAGGCTCGCAACGTCTCTTCTGTGGGAGAGAGGTTGCAGGGTAGAGAAAAGGGCATCCCCCACTAAGCCACGAAGTCTATTTTGTACTCTGTCAAGGCAGGATAGGCTGTTTTTAGCAGCTCCTGTCCAGATATGGCAACAGTATTCCATTCTTGGACGTACTTGGCTTTTATATAGATAGAGAATTGCATCAGTAGTGAGATATCTTCTGGAGCGGTAGAAGGATTCCACCATCTTTCCAGCGACCTTGGCAACAGACTTGATGTACGTGTTCCATTTCAGATCAGGAGTAAAGGTCAAACCCAGAAGCTTGTCAAAACACGGGGCCTCACCCAGACGAGAGCCATCCATCCCAATTGATGCCAGATGGGGATCAGAGCATTTTTACAACTTATGCCTGGCAGTTGTTTTTAGTAAACTAATATAAAGAAACCAAAGTTTTCGGATCAGGTTTAACATCTATTGTCAATATTTCAAAGGAACAAGAGAAGTTTGAATTTTCAACAAATAGATTAAAAAATATAGCCCACATTTTCACAACTTACCCCTAGCAGTTGTTTTTCGTAAAATAAAGTTTTGTAAATGTTTATTAATAGGGGTTTAAAATCTATTGACAATATTTCATAAAAAGGGGAGCGATTTGAATTTTCCATAAATAAATCGAAAATATAACCCACATTTTGACAACTGACGCCTATAAGTTGCTTTTCATTAAATCATATAAAGAATGCAAAGGTTGGGAAATATTTATTAATCAGCGTTTAATATTTATTATTAATATTTATTGTTAATATTTATTGTTAATATTTATTGTTAATATTTATTGTTAATATTTATTGTTAATATTTATTATTAATATTTATTATTAATATTTATTGTTAATATTTATTATTAATATTTATTATTAATATTTGTTGTTAATATTTATTGTTAATATTTATTGTTAATATTTATTGTTAATATTTATTGTTAATATTTATTATTAATATTTATTGTTAATATTTATTATTAATATTTATTGTTAATATTTATTGTTAATATTTATTATTAATATTTATTGTTAATATTTATTGTTAATATTTATTGTTAATATTTATTGTTAATATTTATTATTAATATTTATTGTTAATATTTATTGTTAATATTTATTGTTAATATTTATTGTTAATATTTATTATTAATATTTATTGTTAATATTTATTGTTCATATTTATTATTAATATTTATTGTTAATATTTATTGTTAATATTTATTGTTAATCTTTATTATTAATATTTATTGTTAATATTTATTGTTTATATTTGTTGTTAATATTTGTTGTTAATATTTATTGTTAATATTTATTGTTAATATTTATTATTAATATTTATTGTTAATATTTATTGTTAATATTTATTGTTAATATTTATTGTTAATATTTATTGTTAATATTTATTATTAATATTTATTGTTAATATTTATTGTTAATATTTATTGTTAATATTTGTTGTTAATATTTATTGTTAATATTTATTGTTAATATTTATTGTTAATATTTATTGTTAATATTTATTATTAATATTTATTGTTAATATTTATTGTTAATATTTATTGTTAATATTTATTATTAATATTTATTGTTAATATTTATTGTTAATATTTATTGTTAATATTTATTATTAATATTTATTATTAATATTTATTATTAATATTTATTATTAATATTTATTGTTAATATTTATTGTTAATATTTATTGTTTATATTTATTGTTAATATTTATTGTTAATATTTATTGTTAATATTTATTGTTAATATTTATTGTTAATATTTATTATTAATATTTATTGTTAATATTTATTGTTATCTTTATTATTAATATTTATTGTTAATATTTATTGTTTATATTTGTTGTTAATATTTGTTGTTAATATTTATTGTTAATATTTATTGTTAATATTTATTGTTAATATTTATTGTTAATATTTATTGTTAATATTTATTGTTAATATTTATTATTAATATTTATTGTTAATATTTATTGTTAATATTTATTGTTAATATTTATTGTTAATATTTATTATTAATATTTATTGTTAATATTTATTGTTAATATTTATTGTTAATATTTATTGTTAATATTTATTGTTAATATTTATTGCTAATATTTATTGTTAATATTTATTATTAATATTTATTATTAATATTTATTGTTAATATTTATTGTTAATATTTATTATTAATATTTATTGTTAATATTTATTGTTAATATTTATTATTAATATTTATTATTAATATTTATTGTTAATATTTATTGTTAATATTTATTGTTAATATTTTTTGTTAATATTTATTGTTAATATTTATTATTAATATTTATTATTAATATTTATTATTAATATTTATTATTAATATTTATTGTTAATATTTATTGTTAATATTTATTGTTAATATTTATTATTAATATTTATTGTTAATATTTATTGTTAATATTTATTATTAATATTTATTATTAATATTTATTGTTAATATTTATTGTTAATATTTATTGTTAATATTTATTGTTAATATTTATTATTAATATTTATTATTAATATTTATTGTTAATATTTATTGTTAATATTTATTATTAATATTTATTGTTAATATTTATTGTTAATATTTATTATTAATATTTATTATTAATATTTATTGTTAATATTTATTGTTAATATTTATTGTTAATATTTATTGTTAATATTTATTGTTAATATTTATTGTTAATATTTATTATTAATATTTATTATTAATATTTATTGTTAATATTTATTATTAATATTTATTGTTAATATTTATTGTTAATATTTATTGTTAATATTTATTATTAATATTTATTGTTAATATTTATTGTTATCTTTATTATTAATATTTATTGTTAATATTTATTGTTTATATTTGTTGTTAATATTTGTTGTTAATATTTATTGTAAATATTTATTGTTAATATTTATTGTTAATATTTATTGTTAATATTTATTGTTAATATTTATTATTAATATTTATTGTTAATATTTGTTGTTAATATTTATTGTTAATATTTATTGTTAATATTTATTATTAATATTTATTGTTAATATTTATTGTTAATATTTATTGTTAATATTTATTGTTAATATTTTTTGTTAATATTTATTGTTTATATTTATTGTTATCTTTATTATTAATATTTATTGTTAATATTTATTGTTTATATTTGTTGTTAATATTTGTTGTTAATATTTATTGTTAATATTTTTTGTTAATATTTATTGTTTATATTTGTTGTTAATATTTTTTGTTAATATTTATTGTTAATATTTATTATTAATATTTATTATTAATATTTATTGTTAATATTTATTGTTTATATTTGTTGTTAATATTTGTTGTTAATATTTATTGTTAATATTTATTGTTAATATTTATTGTTTATATTTGTTGTTAATATTTTTTGTTAATATTTATTGTTAATATTTATTATTAATATTTATTATTAATATTTATTGTTTATATTTGTTGTTAATATTTTTTGTTAATATTTATTGTTAATATTTATTGTTAATATTTATTATTAATATTTATTGTTAATATTTATTGTTAATATTTATTATTAATATTTGTTGTTAATATTTATTGTTAATATTTATTGTTAATATTTATTGTTAATATTTATTGTTAATATTTATTATTAATATTTATTATTAATATTTATTGTTAATATTTTTTATTAATATTTATTGTTAATATTTATTGTTAATATTTATTGTTAATATTTATTATTAATATTTATTGTTAATATTTATTGTTAATATTTTTTGTTAATATTTATTATTAATATTTATTGTTAATATTTATTATTAATATTTATTATTAATATTTATTATTAATATTTATTGTTAATATTTATTATTAATATTTATTGTTAATATTTATTGTTAATATTTATTATTAATATTTATTGTTAAGATTTATTGTTAATATTTATTGTTAATATTTATTATTAATATTTATTGTTAATATTTATTATTAATATTTATTGTTAATATTTATTGTTAATATTTATTATTAATATTTATTGTTAATATTTATTGTTAATATTTATTGTTTATATTTGTTGTTAATATTTATTGTTAATATTTATTGTTAATATTTATTGTTAATATTCATTGTTAATATTTATTGTTAATATTTATTATTAATATTTATTGTTAATATTTATTGTTAATATTTGTTGTTAATATTTATTATTAATATTTATTGTTAATATTTATTGTTTATATTTATTATTAATATTTATTGTTAATATTTATTGTTAATATTCATTGTTAATATTTATTGTTAATATTTATTATTAATATTTATTGTTAATATTTATTGTTAATATTTGTTGTTAATATTTATTATTAATATTTATTATTAATATTTATTGTTAATATTTATTGTTAATATTTGTTGTTAATATTTATTGTTAATATTTATTGTTAATATTTATTGTTAATATTTATTGTTAATATTTATTATTAATATTTATTGTTAATATTTATTGTTAATATTTATTGTTAATATTTATTATTAATATTTATTGTTAATATTTATTGTTTATATTTGTTGTTAATATTTGTTGTTAATATTTATTGTTAATATTTATTGTTAATATTTATTGTTAATATTTATTGTTAATATTTATTGTTAATATTTATTATTAATATTTATTGTTAATATTTGTTGTTAATATTTATTGTTAATATTTATTGTTAATATTTATTGTTAATATTTATTGTTAATATTTATTGTTAATCTTTATTATTAATATTTATTGTTAATATTTATTGTTTATATTTGTTGTTAATATTTGTTGTTAATATTTATTGTTAATATTTATTGTTAATATTTATTATTAATATTTATTGTTAATATTTATTGTTAATATTTATTGTTAATATTTATTGTTAATATTTATTGTTAATATTTATTATTAATATTTATTGTTAATATTTATTGTTAATATTTATTGTTAATATTTGTTGTTAATATTTATTGTTAATATTTATTATTAATATTTATTATTAATATTTATTGTTAATATTCATTGTTAATATTTATTATTAATATTTATTGTTAATATTTATTATTAATATTTATTGTTAATATTTATTGTTAATATTTATTGTTAATATTTATTATTAATATGTATTGTTAATATTTATTGTTAATATTTATTGTTAATATTTATTATTTATATTTATTGTTAATATTTATTGTTAATATTCATTGTTAATATTTATTGTTAATATTTATTATTAATATTTATTGTTAATATTTATTGTTAATATTTATTGTTAATATTTATTGTTAATATTTATTGTTAATATTTATTGTTAATATTCATTGTTAATATTCATTGTTAATATTTATTATTAATATTTATTGTTAATATTTATTGTTAATATTTATTGTTAATATTTATTATTAATATTTATTGTTAATATTTTTTGTTAATATTACAACAAAACCGGAGATATCTAAATTTTCACGAACGGCTCCCATCTGGTCGTCTCGTTGCATAAAATTAAATTCAGATTGATATAACTCACATTTTGACAACTTGCTTTTGTAAACTATCACAGGATATATTTGAGATCGCATTTCTCCCCCACTCCTCTCTCTCTCTCTCTCTCTCTCTCTCTCTCTCTCTCTCTCTCTCTCTCTCTCTCTCTTTCATGACGTCTATATATATTTAAGTTGTGTTGAAAAAGAGGGAGAGCGTTAGATGTAAGACAAAGAACGGAACAGTATTGAACTTTGGCCTTGCTCTTTTCAACAAGTGCTCATGAAACTGTTAAACCAACTGCATCGAGTTGGTGTCAAACGGGTACTTACCCGTCCGATGAAATGATAACAGTCAATGATCGTTTTTTTTTTTTTAAATAAAGTAATAAACTTTAGCAAAAATACAATGGAAAGGTACTTCGCTATTCTTTCTTCTAACCTCTATATAGAGAGAAAAAGAAGTATACTATATCAATATGACCCGTTGGCTCAATATTTGTTTTCTATTCACAACTAGCCTAGCTGCCAGGCGTTGCCCGGGGGTTTGGAGGTGTGCGTTGTGCAAAAAAAAAAAAAAAGTGGTAGTGGGCAGGTAGGCTCGAACCCGTACGGCAAAGAAGGAAAAGAACATTTTAAAAAAAGTGACGTCTTTGCTATTACGCCAATCGCCAAACCGGAAGTGGCGTAGGTTTAAATTAAGGCTAGGAAATTGAAAAGAGGGGATGACTTTCGAAAATATGGCGAAAAATCGACCTCGTCCTGTGGAAAAGTGGCCAGTTGAGGATGAAGAAATTAATGTTTTTTTGACATTTTTTCGGTATTTGTTCACTGAAGGTTCGAAATTCAAAACGATACCGATCTCGTGAAAATCCATTGTCTCTGTCAAAAGTTTTAGGTAGACATACATGCATACATACATACATACATACATATATACATACACACATACATTTAAACAGACAGGTGATATTTATATTATAGATGTCACCATTCGCAAATACATCGTTCATTGTTGCCACATCTAGGCTGGTGCATCTTCCACTAGACGCTCCCTTTTAGACAGTGTCAAAATGCAGTCTTCATTTTAGTAGGGCTCAAACTATCAGCAAAGCTAAAACATCTGTTCCCTCGTCGTAACACTGCATCCCTGTCCCTGTTTTACAATACTGATGAACTCATCGCACTTGTGCCCCGTCCACATACATAATCCACAACTAACCCATCAAGCAGCAAAATACCACCCCTTCACTGTGTAAGGTTACACATATGATAACATGTAGATAGCGTCGCAAGGAAACAAATATATTGAAAAAATTCGACCCACTCTTTTTTTATTTAGTAAAATTCAGACATTTATTTAGAGGTACTTTCTAGAATAACACCTAGTCTCGTGTTCAAACGTCCTGTCGCACTCCAATGTGCATAATAAAAGTCTGCCGTGTCGAACAGGTGGTGATCAGCCCCTCTCTGTTCATATCAAGTTAACAAGAAAGTTTCTGCGGGTTTTAACTTTTAAATTTAGGTGTACATATCTCGGCTCGCACGCTCTCGAGTTATGTGTGTAACACGTCTATCTGTCCTTTTGTAACCACAAGGATCCAGGTTTTTCGCTTTTTATAATTTTTTTCTGTTCTTTCTTCGTCACCATAGCATCACCTCGCGCACGGCTCGGTCATTTGCATATTTTTTTACACAGGAATCACCACTTATTAAGGTCTGTATGCCACTCGAGGATAAGGGTTAATGGGTATACATTAGTCAATGTTATTATACCGTAGTAAACATAAGTAGTGGGAATTTTGTAAATTGAATTAATTAGGAGGACGCTTCATCAAGAACTTCTTTACGTTTGACTTGAAGACAATCAAATTGTAGTCAGCTGGAAAGCAGGCAATCGGAAGAGAGTTCCACAGGCGTGCAGTTCTAAGAAAGAAGCGTTGTTCATGAAATCTACGTTTAGGTGTAGGCATAGATAAAGAGTGTGGGAAATTATTGGTAGTAGTTTGGGCTAGACGAGTGTTTTGCGTGAAGATTTGGCGAGTTGGTCTCATAGATTGAAGCTCACATGAGAAAAAGTCATCCCTACGAAGTCGATTTTGAACTCTGTCAAGACAGGATAAGCTGTTTCTAGCAGCTCCAGCCCAGATGTGACAACAATACTCCATCGTGTGCCGTACCTGGCTTTTATATAGGTAGAGAATGGCATCGGGAGTTATCTACTGGAGCGGTGGAAGGATCCCACCATTTTTCCAGCGACCTTGGCAATGGATTTGATATACCTGTTCCATTTCAGGTAAGGAGTAAAGGTCAAGCCCAGAAGCTTGTCAAAACATAACGCCTCCCCCAGAAGAGAGCTATTTATTTCAACCGGTACCAGATTGGCATCAGAGCGTGGATGGTGCAGAGATAGAAACTTAGTTTTAGATGCATTAAAAGTAACCAGCCATCTCTCTCCCTATTGTACCAAATGCTCAAGATCAGAGGAGAGAGAATCAGAGAGAACTTATGTCTACGAATGATGTAAGGATATGATTTGGAAGATCTGTTTTGAACTCTGTCAAGGCAGGATAAGCTGCTTCTAGCAGCTTCTGCCCAGATGTGGCAACAGTACTCCATCGTTGGACGTATCTGGCTCTTACTGCTGTTGCCATACGTTCGTCCGCGCTCCGTTACAAATGTGTAAATGCTGGAAATTATTTTAATCTAATAACATATTTTCCCTAGACTGCTAGACTTTGGAAATCCCCTTCCATAATTTTGCTTTTTTGATTGTACTAACATGCAGAAGTTTGAATATAATGCGAACAGACATATTTCTGCTCATCTCCCCACATAGTACCGTGCAATGGCAAGTGCTCAGCTGACATTCAATCTATGCCCCCCCTCACCAAACTTTCACAAGAAACACTCGTCTAGCCAAAACCACTATCAATAATTTCCCACTCTCTTTATCTGTGCCTACACCTAAACGTAGATGCCATAAACAAAGCTTCTTTCTTAGAACTGCACGCCTGAGGAACTCTCTTCCGATTGCCTACTTTCCAGCTGACTACAATCTGATTGTCTTCAAGTCCAATGTAAACAAGTTTTTGATGAAACGTCCCCCTAAGTAATCCAATTTACAAAATTTCCACTACTTATGTTTACTACGCTATAATCACATTGCCTAATGAATACTCATTAACCCTTATCCTCGAGTGGCCTCCAAGCCTTGATAAGTGGTGATTCCTGTGTAAAAAAAAGGTACGTCTAAATGGCAGTACTCCTTGTTTCCGGTGAATAAGAATACAATAAGATTTATCTGTACATTTATGTATGTATTACAAACTATAAAAATAACAGAGGTACTGTCGGTTTCAAATTTGACAAAGGGAACTAACC
Organism: Euprymna scolopes; assembly: GCF_053919585.1. Classification (NCBI taxonomy): domain Eukaryota; kingdom Metazoa; phylum Mollusca; class Cephalopoda; order Sepiida; family Sepiolidae; genus Euprymna; species Euprymna scolopes. Next base: position 13,128,941 of record NC_136523.1, on the reverse strand, counting down.
CAAATAAACTACAAACACCAATCAAACATCTCGTTATGTTGAGAAAAAAATTCTCGCGTAAATTTTAATTTTGATTTCCAATGATATATTTTCAAATAAGTTTCGTTATAACATCTTTACTTTATATAAATTATATATTTATATGCATTTTATTGTGAATTTATATAAAATTTAAGAAACATTTTTCGCTCTATCAAATCGTTTAAATTACAATCGTTTTAAAACAAGTATGTATTCTTTTCAGAACGTTTAATACAAGATGGAAAAAAAAGCAAATTCGCCGAATTTTCTTATTTCAATTCAAGCTAGGCTAAAAAGCTGCTGAAACAGTTCGCGATATCAACGAAGTGTTTAGCGCAGGAACTACCGCTGAACGCACAACACAATGGTGGTTTAAGAAATCCTGGTTGCGACGAGCATCTTGATGATGTGAATCTTTCACCTTCCGATTGCCACTTTTTCAAGCATCTCAAAAACTTCCTGCGTGGAGAAATGCTTCAAAAATATAGAACGAGATCAAAAACGATTTCATCGCCACCAGAACGCAAGATTTTTACGTTATTAACAGAAATACACTTGTTTTGCATTGGCAAAAGTGTGTTGATTCTTATGGTGGTTATAACGATAAATAATTTTTTGTTTGAGCCGAGATATGTTCATCTGTATTTAAAAGTTAAAACTCGCAGGAACTTTCTTGTTAATCTGATATTCTTCATTTATATTATTACTAGCGAGGGGTACCCGGCGTTGCCCGGGTGTTTGGAGGTGTGTGTAGAAACTCTGGGGTTGGGGGTGGGTTAAAAAAAAAGTAAGTATGAGGATCGAACCCGAACCCTTGAGGCAAAGTTGTAAATTAAAGTGTGAAAAAAAAAGAAAACGTGCGACGTTAACCATTGCCCCACCGCGAGATGCTAACGGAAAGACATTTCAATTTATTTAATTACTTGGATTTAGCAGGTGCCCGTTTTAATGAGTTAATGAGGTCAAGTTTGACTGCGGGATTTCATTTACTGCTGATCGCTTTTTTCCCCCCAAGATGCTATAGGAAAAAGACTAACCCACATGCGGCGACGACAAATGTTGAATATTTATCTTCCCGAAATCAAGCAAATTAAATAGACAGGCGAGCTTCGTTGTTAACTGTGAGATATTACGATTTATATGTGATATAAAAAGTTTTAGAAAGTTGTGAAGCAAGCGACCGCTTCTCTGAAAAAAAGCCTTTTGTTAACATGCAGAAAAAGCTAACACACATACATACATACATACATTCATACATACATTTTCGCTTTTATATATATAGATTTTAAAAAATACTATTAAATGAGAAATCATTTCGAGTTTAAATTTGAGTTTCGTAGTTCGATAAATACGATATCGGGTCATATTTGGTGGCCATTAATATAAGTTCGGCTTCTTTCACATAACGTTGACACGTTTCAAGTGTGCTTTTCTCAATTTTAGATGTATAATGCTAACTGGATTTTTAATGGAAATGATTCCTTATTGAATAATATCAAACGCAAACAACAGCCAAAACAACAGTATAAAACTATGTTTAAAGCCTAAAGAAGGGTGGTTCCAAAAGTAAAACATCTTATTTAGGAACTGAAAATGTTGAAGAGTTACTAAGATGGGAGTGGTATGATTAAAACGAGCGACCTTCTGTGATTGATAATTTATTTTTCTACATAGTCACCACCATTTCTAATGCAGATTTGCTAACGATGAACAACCTGTGAAATCTTACTTACTTTTTAATTTGACAAACAGAGGGAATTCTAATGAAGATGAGAAAGAAAAAGGCTAGCAACTAGAACTATGACCTTTTTATCATTCGTTGAAATCCTTTGAGGATTCAGTCACTGCAATTAAATATTTGTAAAATACTGTATAAATTTATTTAACAAATTAATTTTCAATTACAGTCAAAGTTATCTATAATATAAATCTCACCTGTCTGTTTAAATGCATGTATGTATGTATGTATGTCTCGAAAAACTTCCGACGAAAGCGATGGATCCTAATAAAATCGGTATTATTTTGAAGCGCGACGTCTAGGACGACAAATATTGAAGAATTGGCCAAAAATATTAATTCCTTCACTCTAAACTCGGCCGTTTTGTACAAGGAGAGGTCGAATTTTTCCGACGGCATTTTAACAAGTCATCGTCACCGTTGGATTCACTTCGGTTAATTTAAAGACTTCCGGTCGCGTCATGGAGACATCGGCTGTATTTCAGGTGGGCGGTGGCCAAATTTATCCCTGAGAGTCTTTAGATACTGAGAGCGTCTAGTAGAGATTTTTTATCCCGGATCTCCAAAATCAACAGAGATTAGACCATTCTTGTAATGTTCTGGCCCCTGCTGATTTTGCGATGGGACTAAAGTTCTATGCAGTTATAGGGGGTTGCCACCCTCCCAGGTCTTGCCTTCTCTCTTTGAGAAGAGGTGAGTTTATAGCTAATATATATATATATATATATATATATATATATATATATATATATATATATATATATATATATATATATATATATATAGCTGAGACGCCTTCACCGGGGAATGCTGGCGAGGCTACCCAGAAACTTTTTGCAGGTCAAAGTGCCCCTCCTCTAGAGAACAGACTTCTCAATCCGACTTTCCGACCCTGGTGTCTACGTTCTTGCGGTGGAAGAGAAGTAAATATACATATTACTAGGTGTTTCTCGGGCTATTTTCTTCTATAGAAAAGCATTTCACATTTAAAATGTACCCATTGGTGATAATTTACGTGTCTATGTTGGACACTTACAACAACTGAATGATGAGGAAAGATTTAAAAAATTAAGTGATCTGAGCATCCCTTCACGTGTAAAGTAGAACATAGAGTTCGTGTGAAAGAATTGAATTACAATGTGACGAAGAAGTGAAGATAATCTTTGAAAAACAAAGTACGAATTAAATATCATAATATAACAAGCGAGAAAATTCTGGTCAGTATTGGATGTTATGTAGTCGCGATGGCAAAAGTGTATCGGATCTTCTATCTCCCTCTTCACTGTCTGACTGACTGTCGTTATTTTGACTTGACTTATACTTACATCACCTCACATTCCTTGATCGGGATCTAATTGTTCATTTAATTTGAAACACTTTCAGCAATTTCAATCCAGTTATAATATTTTTTCTCATTGTTTGATGTTCGCGATTACATTGCGTGGCTGATCAATTTAAATGCATCTAAAACCAAGCTACTCCCTTTCGTTCATCATCACTGATTCCCGTCTGGCATTAATTGAAATGAATGGTATTTGTCTTGGGGAGGTTCCATGTTTTGACAAGATTCTGGGTCTGACCTTTACTCCTGATCTGAAATGGAAAACATACATCAAATCCGTTGTCACGGTTGCTGGAAAAATGGTGGGATCACTCTATCGCTACAGTGGATATCTTTACTCGTACAGGCGCCATGTACATCATAAGTTGGAATACTGTTGCCACATCTGAGTTGGAGCTGCTCAGAGAACCTATCCTGCCTTGACAGAGTTCAAAACCGACTTCTTCATCTTCTAGGTGATGTCCTTTTCTCTTCTCTGCAGAGGAGACCTTGCAAGCTTGTTTCTGCTCTATCGTAAGGCAAGTCTTCGACTGAGCCCCGATCTTTCACAAAAAAAAGCTCGTCTAGCCAAAAACACTGTCAATAAATTCCTCAGCTCTTTATCGGTGCCTAAAATAAGTGGTTTCCATTAACAAAGTTTCTTTCCAGCTGCCTACAATATGA
>NC_136523.1:13100178-13120178 GCF_053919585.1 Euprymna scolopes | reverse complement strand
CACACATATATCTTTATAAATTTCAATCTATCTGCTATTTTATAAAAGGAACTTTATTATCCATTTTTATTTGTGTGAACTATTATCCTCATCTTCACGTAGTTGTTTCACGACGTTTCTGTCAACTATTTCACTGACCTTCCTCAGGTGGTTAACCGGGACGAGATGTTGGATCGCTTGATTGCATGCTCCGCAATTACTGCCTTCCATAGTGGTTGTCGTCTCACCACGTTTTGACCAACTAAGCCTCTGGCTAAAATGTGGTGAGACGACAGCTATTAATTAAATAAAATGGACCTTGTCTGTCCGTGTGTGTGTGGGGGGGGGGGGTCCGTGTGTGTGTCCGTGTGTGTGTGTGTGTGTGTGTGTGTGTGTTCATTCTCTCTGGCCATGGAAACGGCTGGACTGACTTTTATTAAATTTAACGTGGAGGTATTTTATGTGCCTGTCAGTGTTCCTAGATAGGATGTGTGCTTCTCCTGTAGGAGATGTCTATCTAAACTACTTTCGCTTTTTCTCTCTCATATGCCCTCATTTCGAATTCGTAGCAGCGGCTCGATATCAATGGACTTTTATTTATTTATTTACTTTTTACCAAAACGATCATTAACAAAGTTATTTTTTTTATGCTTTAACATATTTCAAACGGATAAAAAAAATTATTGCATAAAAAAATAATCCAATTAAAAAAATAATTTTTCTTGAGATATTTTTTTTGTTTTGTTTTTTATTATGTTGTGATTTGGCTTTCAAGGGCGTATTTTATTTTATTCAAATTAAATCAACGTTTCTATAATGGAACTCACTCCCTTGACGGTATTCTCGCGTTGTCTACGCACAGTTCCAACGTTTCAAAATGACAACACTGAGATACAACGCGCGGCTCTTTAAAAACAGACTTTTCTTTCACCAACTTCACAATATTTGAAGAAAGAAGAAAAGAAAAAAGAAAGAAAACAACATACTGAGGGTGGAGTATAGCTCCAAAATATATTTATGTTATAAATCTCAAACAAGTAAAATGTTTATATGTATATATACATAATATGCATACATTGAATAATTTATATGTATACATACATAATATGCATACATTGAATAATTTATATATATAAATGCATAATATGCATACATTGCATAATTTATATGTATACATACATAATATGCATACATTAAATAATTTATATGTATACATACATAATATGCATACATTGCATAATTTATATGTATACATACATAATATGCATACATTAAATAATTTATATGTATACATACATAATATGCATACATTGCATAATTTATATGTATACATACATAATATGCATACATTGAATAATTTATATATATACATACATAATATGCATACATTGCATAATTTATATGTATACATACATAATATGCATACATTGCATAATTTATATGTTTATGTGTATACATATATAATATGCATACATAATATGCATGCATAATTTATATGTTTATATGCATACATACATAATATGCATACATTGCATAATTTATATGTTTATATGTATACATACATAATATGAATACCTTGCATAATTTATATGTATACATACATAATATGCATACATTGCATAATTTATATGTATACATACATAATATGCATACATTGAATAATTTATATGTATACATACATAATATGCATACATTGCATAATTTATATGCATACTTACATAATATGCATATATTGCATAATTTATATGTTTACATATAATTTATATGTTTATATGTATACATATATAATATGCATACATACATAATATGCATACAAAATTTATATCTTTATATGTATACATACATAATATGCATACAATTTATATACATACATAATATGCATACATTGCATAATTTATCTCATTATAAAATATCTTAATTACTTTTAAAAATCGAAAATATCATAATGTAAATAATAAATTCCTAAGAAATAAAGCAAATGTTAGGACCAGAAATTGAAATCCTAATATCTTCAACTGAGATATTCCAATATTTTTCATAAATACAACTTAAAACATTACCATAGCATAATAATTTTACCTTTGGTGTCATAGATTCATGATTTATGTCAGGTTTAAAACATGAATTTTCACATAACTGATAATAAAAAAAAAAAAATCAATAAACAACAGAATGGGTAAACATTATGTAATATCGTCAAGGGTGTGAGTTCAATAAAGAAATGTTGATTTAATTTGAAATTAAAATAAAATACACATAAAATGCGCTTAGCTTAGCTCCGAAATATATTTATGTTATGAATTTCAAACAAGTAAAACATTTGTTTATTTTCCTAATATTACGTTGTGACTTGGCTTTCAAACGCACTTAATTATCGATTTTATATACTTATCGGAGGCAGTCCGATACGAAACCTATTTAAGAACATTTTCAAAGACATGAAGTATATTTGCGTGAAATTTAAAAAAAAAAAATTGGACAACCATTTCGGAGTCCATTGGGAACGAACTTACACACATACATGAAAGACAAACGCACAGGCAAAATAAATATTACCTTATCAATATAAAAAAATTAATAACGTCGGGGGGTGCACTCTCTGTTGATACGGACACAGACTAGATAAGAGGTGTCTTAAGTAAGTTCGCAGACTTTTTATTCCCTTTCGAAGTAATCTCCTCCGGCTGCAGCACACGTATTGTACTGTTCTAACAACAACTGGAAGACCCCATGGAAGTCCGCTCATGTTAGGATGCCAGTGACCCTCGTCACAGCCCCTTTGATCTCCTAAATTTTTTTATAACGACAGCTTATAAGATTTTCCTCAAGCTTAAGGAAATAACCAAAGTCACGGGGGGGGGGGGGGCTGCACTATATGGAAGGTGAGGAATCCTGTAGTCTTGGAGAAAACTATATTATTGATATATAATATTTTATAGTTAATTATTTATACTTGATTTTATATATATATATTTAGTACTTGCACTGGGCATTTTATACTTAATATTTTCGACCATATTTATATTTTACTAGCTATTAATTACTAGCGGGACCTGAGGAATTTCACAGTGGGCCCGTTTATATTTAATATATTGATTTTTGGCATTCTGTGGATGTTAAGCGTAAATGGAGACGCTATAATATTATTGTAACTCTTTTGTTAAAACTGCAAAAGTATTTATCTAAGCTAGCACGGAACGCCTAGCATAGCCTGGTTGCAAAGTACGCTTAAATATGATATTTTAACTCGTGCAGGTTTCGTATATGTTATTATAGAGTTAATGTTCTATTGATTTTTATACATTATAATCTCAAATATAATATATATATATACATTTATATATATATATATATATATATATATATATATATATATATATATATATATATATATATATGTCCATATGATTGAGGGCATCTGCTTTAATCGAAACCAAAATTATGAAGAATTCTTGGTAAAATTATCCATTACATGAAATGGAAAGGCATAATAAATTAAAAAAAAACAATCACTCGGAAGAAAAAAAAGATGTGAGCTGACAAACAAAGTAACCCACACGCTATAGTATTAAAATATAGATATATTTAATATTAAATTATTTATACTTGATTTTTTTATATTTTTATTTTTTAGTATTTACACTGGGTATTTTATACTTAATATTGTAGATTTAAAATTTCAATTTAATATTATGTTTTTAACTAGCGGCTGCGCCGAGTCGGCACAGACGACGGCGAATCTAACACAAAATCGAGTACACTGAACATCGGGTACACTTAACCTCGTCTTACCATCAAGCTTACCCTATGAACTCTGAGTATGGGAAATTCCCATCTGCACAAAACCAAAATCACAGAAAAAAAAATTAAAATAACCTAACTAAGAGTAAGAAAACAAAAATAACCTAACTAAGAGTAAGAAAACAAAAATAATCTAACTAAGGGTAAGAAAACAAAAATAATCTAAATAAGGGTAAGAAAACAAAAATAACCTAACTAAGGGTCAGAAAACAAAAATAACCTAACTAAGAGTAAGAAAACAAAAATAATCTAACTAAGAGTTAGAAAACAAAAATAATCTAACTAAGAGTAAGAAAACAAAAATAATCTAACTAAGGGTAAGAAAACAAAAATAATCTAACTAAGGGTAAGAAAACAAAAATAACCTAACTAAGGGTCAGAAAACAAAAATAATCTTACTAAGGGTAAGAAGACAAAAATAATCTTACTAAGAGTTAGAAAACAAAAATAATCTAACTAAGAGTAAGAAAACAAAAATAATCTAACTAAGGGTAAGAAAACAAAAATAATCTAACTAAGAGTAAGAAAACAAAAATAATCTAACTAAGGATAAGAAAACAAAAATAATCTAACTAAGGGTAAGAAAACAAAAATAACCTAACTAAGACTAAGAAAACAAAAATAACCTAACTAAGAGTAAGAAAACAAAAAAAATCTTACTAAGGGTAAGAAAACAAAAATAACCTAACTAAGGGTAAGAAAACAAAAATAATCTAACTAAGAGTAAGAAAACAAAAATAATCTAACTAAGGGTAAGAAAACAAAAATAATCTAACTTAGGGTAAGAAAACAAAAATAACCTAACTAAGAGTAAGAAAACAAAAAAAATCTTACTAAGGGTAAGAAAACAAAAATAACCTAACTAAGAGTAAGAAAACAAAAATAACCTAACTAAGAGTAAGAAAACAAAAATAACCTAACTAAGGGTAAGAAAACAAAAATAATCTAACAAAGAGTAAGAAAATAAAAATTATCTAACTAAGAGTAAGAAAACAAAAATAACCTAACTAAGAGTAAGAAAATAAAAATTGTCTAACTAAGAGTAAGAAAACAAAAATAACCTAACTAAGAGTAAGAAAACAAAAATAACCTAACTAAGAGTTAGAAAACAAAAATAATCTAACTAAGAGTAAGAAAATAAAAATTATCTAACTAAGAGAAAGAAAACAAAAATAACCTAACTAAGAGTAAGAAAACAAAAATAACCTAACTAAGAGTAAGAAAACAAAAATAACCTAACTAAGAGTTAGAAAACAAAAATAATCTAACTAAGAGTAAGAAAATAAAAATTATCTAACTAAGAGAAAGAAAACAAAAATAACCTAACTAAGAGTAAGAAAACAAAAATAACCTAACTAAGAGTAAGAAAACAAAAATAACCTAACTAAGAGTAAGAAAACAAAAATAACCTAACTAAGAGTAAGAAAACAAAAATAACCTAACTAAGAGTAAGAAAATAAAAATTATCTAACTAAGAGAAAGAAAACAAAAATAACCTAACTAAGAGTAAGAAAACAAAAATAACCTAACTAAGAGTAAGAAAACAAAAATAACCTAACTAAGAGTAAGAAAACAAAAATAACCTAACTAAGAGTAAGAAAACAAAAATAACCTAACTAAGAGTTAGAAAACTAAAATAATCTAACTAAGAGTAAGAAAACAAAAATAATCTAACTAAGGGTCAGAAAACAAAAATAATCTTACTAAGGGTAAGAAAACAAAAATAATCAAACTAAGAGTTAGAAAACAAAAATAATCTAACTAAGAGTAAGAAAACTAAAATAATCTAACTAAGAGTAAGAAAACAAAAATAATCTTACTAAGAGTAAGAAAACAAAAATAATCTAACTAAGAGTAAGAAAACTAAAATAATCTAACTAAGAGTAAGAAAACTAAAATAATCTAACTAAGAGTAAGAAAACTAAAATAATCTAACTAAGAGTAAGAAAACTAAAATAATCTAACTAAGAGTAAGAAAACAAAAATAATCTTACTAAGAGTAAGAAAACAAAAATAATCTTACTAAGAGTAAGAAAACTAAAATAACCTAACTAAGAGTAAGAAAACTAAAATAATCTAACTAAGAGTAAGAAAACAAAAATAATCTAACTAAGGGTCAGAAAACAAAAATAATCTTACTAAGGGTAAGAAAACAAAAATAATCAAACTAAGAGTTAGAAAACAAAAATAATCTAACTAAGAGTAAGAAAACAAAAATAATCTAACTAAGAGTAAGAAAACAAAAATAATCTAACTAAGAGTAAGAAAACTAAAATAATCTAACTAAGAGTAAGAAAACTAAAATAATCTAACTAAGAGTAAGAAAACTAAAATAATCTAACTAAGAGTAAGAAAACTAAAATAATCTAACTAAGAGTAAGAAAACAAAAATAATCTTACTAAGGGTAAGAAAACAAAAATAATCAAACTAAGAGTTAGAAAACAAAAATAATCTAACTAAGAGTAAGAAAACAAAAATAATCTAACTAAGAGTAAGAAAACAAAAATAATCTAACTAAGAGTAAGAAAACAAAAATAATCTAACTAAGAGTAAGAAAACAAAAATAATCTAACTAAGAGTAAGAAAACTAAAATAATCTAACTAAGAGTAAGAAAACAAAAATAATCTAACTAAGGGTCAGAAAACAAAAATAATCTTACTAAGGGTAAGAAAACAAAAATAATCAAACTAAGAGTAAGAAAACAAAAATAATCTAACTCAGGGTAAGAAAACAAAAATTATCTAACTAAGGGTAAGAAAACAAAAATAACCTAACTAAGGGTCAGAAAACAAAAATAATCTTACTAAGGGTAAGAAAACAAAAATAATCTAACTAAGAGTTAGAAAACAAAAATAATCTAACTAAGGGTAATAAAACAAAAATAATCTAACTAAGGGTAAGAAAACAAAAATAATCTAACTAAGAGTAAGAAAACAAAAATAATCTAACTAAGGGTAAGAAAACAAAAATAATCTAACTAAGAGTTAGAAAACGAAAATAATCTAACTAAGGGTAAGAAAACAAAAATAATCTAACTTAGGGTAAGAAAACAAAAATAACCTAACTAAGAGTAAGAAAACAAAAATAACCTAACTAAGAGTAAGAAAACAAAAATAACCTAACTAAGAGTAAGAAAACAAAAATAATCTAACTAAGAGTAAGAAAACAAAAATAACCTAAGAGTAAGAAAACAAAAATAACCTAACTAAGAGTAAGAAAACAAAAATAACCTAACTAAGAGTAAGAAAATAAAAATTATCTAACTAAGAGTAAGAAAATAAAAATTATCTAACTAAGAGTAAGAAACAAAAATAACCTAACTAAGAGAAAGAAAATAAAAATTGTCTAACTAAGAGTAAGAAAACAAAAATAATCTAACTAAGAGTAAGAAAACAAAAATAATCTAACTAAGAGTAAGGAAATAAAAATAATCTAACTAAGTGTAAAAAAATAAAAATAATCTAACTAAGAGTAAGAAAACAAAAATAACCTAAGAGTAAGAAAACAAAAATAACCTAAGAGTAAGAAAACAAAAATAACCTAACTAAGAGTAAGAAAACAAAAATAACCTAACTAAGAGTAAGAAAACAAAAATAACCTAACTAAGAGTAAGAAAAAAAAATAATCTAACTAAGAGTAAGAAAACAAAAATAACCTAACTAAGAGTAAGAAAACAAAAATAACCTAACTAAGAGTAAGAAAACAAAAATTACCTAACTAAGAGTAAGAAAACAAAAATTACCTAACTAAGAGTAAGAAAACAAAAATGACCTAACTAAGAGTAAGAAAACAAAAATAACCTAACTAAGAGTAAGAAAACAAAAATAACCTAACTAAGAGTAAGAAAACAAAAATAACCTAACTAAGAGTAAGAAAAAAAAAATAATCTAACTAAGAGTAAGAAAACAAAAATAACCTAACTAAGAGTAAGAAAACAAAAATAACCTAACTAAGAGTAAGAAAACAAAAATAACCTAACTAAGAGTATGAAAACAAAAATTACCTAACTAAGAGTAAGAAAACAAAAATTACCTAACTAAGAGTAAGAAAACAAAAATAACCTAACTAAGAGTAAGAAAACAAAAATAACCTAAGAGTAAGAAAACAAAAATAACCTAACTAAGAGTAAGAAAACAAAAATAACCTAAGAGTAAGGAAACAAAAATAACCTAACTAAGACTAAGAAAACAAAAATAACTTAACTAAGAGTAAGAAAACAAAAATAATCTAACTAAGAGTAAGAAAACAAAAATAACCTAAGAGTAAGAAAACAAAAATAACCTAACTAAGAGTAAGAAAACAAACATAATCCAACTAAGAGTAAGAAAACAAAATAACCTAACTAAGAATAAGAATAATGAATAAACGTTGAATAAAATGATGCTTTAAACTATTAAGATCTTGCCAGGATTCGAACCTAGAATCTTCTGATCCGTAGTCAGACACGTTATCTATTACGCCAAAGTCCTGCCTGCATACCGAAAAATGTTACCGCAACTCTATACAGATAGTGCTAATTTCCGTTGACATGAGCAGGTAACTTTTTTTCGACAATTGCACGAAACAGCCCCAAAACCCTTATTCCGGGCTTTTTGTATTACTGGGCCTAGTTCACTACGAACCATATATAGATAAGGATAATCTAGGGACTCACACCTTTCAGGGAAAAAGGAAATTTTCAATTAGGTGCATCCGTTCGAAAATGTTATTGTTATATACACACACACACATAAATAAATAAACATTTAGAATTTTATTAATAATATATATTAAATTGAATATTTACTATTTTATAACTTCTGATTTTTACTTAATATTTTATACTTAAGATTTTATAATCGCTATTTTATACTTGATTTTTAATATCTAATATTTAATATTTGATAATTGCTATGTTTTATGTTTAATGGTTGATATTTTTTATTTAATGCTCAATATTTTATATTAAAGATTTTTATTTGATAGTTTATACTGAATATTCCATGCTTCATATTAAATATTTTATATTTGATATTTTATATTTAATATTTTTTCTTGGTATGTTATATTCAATATATGATACTTGATATTTTCTATCTAACATTTGATACTTGACATTTTGTATTTAATATTAATATTAATATGCTACGGAAGTGTAAATTCAGTTTTATTGAGCTTAATTAACTAATTGTGACAATTTGGAAAAAAAATTATTGAAAATATACATCACATATATATTTATTTATAGTTAAACGTATATAGGTATTCGATGCCTAAGTTCAGTTTCAAAAGACAAAGCATACTCCCTGTAAGTGCAGCTGCGCGTGTAGTTTTGTGGCGAAGGTTGCGCAATCTGCAACCACACCTCTCCTGAATCGGCACTGATTGAGTCCAGTAGCAAAAAGTCCAAGAAACAGAGGTAGGTTCAGAAATTACATGTCACACACCCGATTCCCTTTATGATAATCAAACACACAACTATTTATGTTAGAGACAATCACACGGAATCTTTCTTATGTTATATAGAAAACGTAAAATGTGCCCCTAAATGAAGAACTCTATATAACACATTCAAATGTAACGAAAGCTAAATTTGGTACCCCTCAGGATAACCTTCGATGATAACGAATATATAACACATGAGTCCAGTAGCAAAAAGTCCAAGACAACTGGAAACAATGCCGAGATAAGCGGATAACACATGCAGCACCTGGAAGTCGTAAATGGCCAACAATCTGGCACTGAACAGGCTCAGCGTTGCTTAACTTCGGTGATCTGACGAGAACCGGCGTCACAACGCGATTATGCTTTCTGAGAGAATTGCATGGCAAACGGTGACAAAGTTAAATTATTCCTGAAATGAATAAATTCCAGCCGAATAGATTTTTCTGATTACGTGATTTTTTGGTTGGTTGGTTTTGTTTTACGGCATATCAACCCTTTTCGGGTTATTTAATGCTGAATCCAAAGATTTTGAAGAAAAATTTTGTTAATAAAATATATTTGTTGTTTTCACGTCGGTTTCTATTTAACCCATAGTTGGGACCCTAACAGGTACTACCACTCCGGATCAGAGTGGACCTGGGAGCAATGGTAATTAAAGGGTGGCTCCAGGACCCCCATCGATGTGTCAAACGTGATCATCTATATATATAAAAATGTAACTCTTGGTTCGTTCGTTATTAATAGTCTAAATAACCACTGGACGGACGGCTTCCACACTTTGGTATAATATGTTTACTGTACCCATGCGTGTTTCTATATATCTCTTTTTAATTATAACATTATACCTAATTTTTCTATGATAAATAGGTGGTTTTCTTTGTACGGATGGGCCATTTTTTTTTATTTGGTGACAATTATTTCACACCGCGTGCCATCACGTGACATCACTAAATGGACCTTTTATATACCAAATTGACTTTTTTCGTTTAAAAATGGAATTATTTCTCTTTCGTTAATATACATATATATTTGATATTTCGTGTTATATATATATATATATATATATATATATATATATATATATATATAAAGTACAAGTGTTGAATGGTATTCTCTTGATTATATTTGTTTGGGAGACGCACGATTAAAAAAAAAGATTAAAACTGAGCGAAATTTAAATTATCATTCCATTTTTACAACAATCCAGAGCGTACTTCGTAAGTTTTATCGTAAGTTAACGAGCAAGCTATAAAAATCTGGTAACTGAGTGTCAAATCTGCTTAAAATATTGTAAAAAACAAAAAATAGAACCCTTCCCTTACATACTGCCTATAATTTGGTTCCGTCCTTCCCTTGAGTGTTCTAATAAGAGGGATTGATTTACTAGAATCTGTATTAGAAGCTGAGCAAAATTCTTTAATTGTTGAATTTTTTTTGCATTTTGGTTAAATTTATCGCTAAAAGCCCACACAAAAATTGATCAAAAGATAAAATTAAAAAGAATGGTACTCATTCAGAATTTACCCCCCCCCACACACACACACACCGGATTCCAATTACTTTAGGGTTCGACCAGCCATCGTGGTGACCGAATTAAGCCGAGCGTTGTCCAAATGTTTAAACACTAAACCAACATTTTATTATTTTTTTTTGCAAAATTAATTAATGATGGGAGTATTCTTTTATATATATATATATATATATATATATATATATATATATATATATATATATATATATATATATAAAGCATTCATCTTTTTATAATAAAAATTCGGGGTACTCCTTGGGCGTTGAGTTCCATGGCGACCAGCATAAAAACACGCGTCGCTCCCTTCCTGACGCAAGCGCACGTAACACTTTTTTTTATTTACTAACGTTGTCGTAGTAACTAAACGATTATCTGTCACCTTATTTTGAAAAAAAAGTTTTACTCTTTATGAACATTAAAAGAAAAATTACTTAACATTTATTAATAATGCCTCACTTTTACAGACATTTATTTTTAAATTTCTTAAATGACGACTTTTATCGACTTTTTTTATAGCATTTGCGGATGGGTATGCTGACATTTGTTTTAATTTCTATTTAAATGACTTTTTATCGACTTTCTTTTTTTTAATAGCATTTGCGGATGGGTAAAAAACGAAAAAAAAAAAAACTAAACCATTTACTGATAATTTTCACTTTTACAAATATTTTAACAAATAAATGTTATCAAAGTCAAGATACCGAGGAATTGTCAGTAAATGGCTTAGTTATTTTTTTCGTTTTTTACCCATCCGCAAATGCTATTAAAATAAAGTCGATAAAAGTTGTCATTTAAAACGAAATTTTAAAACACATGTCTGTAAAAGTGAGGCATTATTAATAAATGTTTAGTAATTTTTCTTTTAATATACATAGAGAAAACTTTTTTTCAAAATAAATAATGTGACAAATTGCTATTAAACCTGTTATTTTTTTTAATTTTATCTTTTCTCCTTTAATTGAAAAAAAATAGGATTTGAATTATATTTTCAAGTAGTTATAAGCTTTAAAAAATAGTAAGTTGAATTATTAAGGTTCCGATTATCATTTTTAATGGCCACTTTCTGATACACCTATAGAACCTCTCCCAAACATACTGGCAATAATTTGATTTCGTCCTTCCTTTCAGTGTTTCCAATAAGGGGGATTGATTTACTAGGAGTTGTGTTAGGAGCTGGGTACTTATTAAAATTATTTAATTGTTGAATTTTTTGCATTTTGGTTAAATTTGTTAGTTTGATAGCGCTAGAAGCCCACAAAAATTGAACAAAAGACAAAATTAAAAAGAATGGTACTCATGCAGAATTTAAACCCACCCCTCCCCGCACCGGATTCTAATTAGTTTAGGCTTCGACCGGCAATCACCGGATTCAGCCGAGCGTTGTTCAACTGTTAAAACCCTAAACCAACATTTTATTTATTGCTTTGCAGAATTAATTAATGATAGGAGTATTTTTCCGTTTATTTTCTTAACATCTATTGACAAAAAAAAAATTGTACATTCTCTTGAAAAAAAATCTAACTTTTCTCTACTCTCACCTAACTATTTACAGTGTTCATATTAAAAATCCATCTTTTCTTTTTATAAGAAAAATTCTGTTTTCAAAAAGAAATGTTTACTGCTAACAAGTTTTCCTGAAAAACACCCAAAAACTTTCACCTAACAATTTATGGTAAAAAATTCCCCTTTTCTTGGAGGGGGGGAAACCCCAACTTTTATTGATAAAAAAAATAGAAAAAATAATAAAATAAATAAACAATACAAAATGCTATTTTTTATGAGAAATGTGTTCCATTTTAACAAACAGGGCCACAGCAATGCGTGGCCGTGTACAGCAAGTTCCATTATATATATATATATATATATATATATATATATATATATATATATATATATATATATATTATTCCACATATATATATATATAGGCATCGACTTATCAAGGCGTAGAGACCACTTGAGAATAAGGGATAAGAGTGTAGAGTAGTCAATTGGACAATATAGTAACCAATAGTAATGGAAATTCGATAAATTTGTTAATTTAGGTGGAACAGCCGATCAAGAACTTGGACTTGAAGACAACCATATTTTAGTCAGCTTGAAAGCAGGAAAACGGAAAACAATTCCACATGCGTGCAGTTCTAAGAAAGAAGCTTTGTTTATGTAATATACGTTTAGGTTTAGGCACAAATAAAGAGGTGGGGGAATATTGATAGCGTTTTCAGCTAGACGGGTGTTTCTTGGGAAAGTTTGGCGAGGGGGACCATAGATTGAAACTCAGTCGAGCACTTGCCATGAAAATAACGATAAAGCAGAGACAAACTCGCAACATCTGTGAGATAGAGGTTACAGGAAAGAGAAAATGACATCTCCTACGAGGCTACGAAGTCTATTTTGAACTCTATCAAGGCAGGACAAGTCCTTTCTAGCAGCTCCTGCCGAGATGTGGCAACAGCACTCTATCCTTGGACGTATCTGGCTCTTATATAGATAGAGAATTCCATCAGCAGTGAGATCTACTGGATCGATAGAAGGATCTCACCATTTTTCCAGCGGCTTTAGCAACAGATTTGATGTACGTGTTCCATCCATCCATATATATATGTGTGTGTGTGTGTGTGTGTGTGTGTGTGTGTGTGTTCCCAATATATAAAATATCAGTAGGTTCTTTTATATGGCAGGAGCGCGTTTGAAATAAATGTTTCTCTTTAGGGTATAATTGAATCATATTTTAACATTTACTCAAGCCATTATATACAAAAATATTTTTTATAATCAACAGATACATATATTTATTCTATATTGTTTTGAAGTTATTATTATGGTATGCTCCACCCTCAGGTGTCAAGCTTCTTACATCCCGATTTTTCCTATCGAAATGTCTTATCCGAATTCTTTATTCTCATTTGATATACCTGTACTTTTTTTTACACGGGAATCACCACTTATCAAGCCCCAGGGGTCACTCGAGGATAAGGGTTAATGGGTATACATTAGTCAATGTGATTATAGCGTAGTAAACATACGTTGTGGGAATTTTGTAAATTGAATTAACTAGAGGGGTGGTTCATCAAGAACTTGTTTACATTAGACTTGAAGACGATCAGATTGCAGTCATCTCGAAAGCAGGCAATCGGAAGAGAGTTCCACAGGGGTTCAGTTCTGAGAAGGAAGCTTTGTTTATGGAATCTACATTTAGGTTTAGGCACAGATAAAGAGTATGGGAAATTATTGATAGACGAATGTTTTTCATGAAAGCTTGGCGAGGGAGGGGCCATAGATTGAAACTCAGCTGAGATCTTGGTATATATCTAAACAGAAACATTCATTTCGAACGCTCCCCTGCCATCTCAAAGAACCTACTGTTGATTTGATATCTATCGGGCCTTTCGGCTTGTGTGCTACTAAAACATCTCAAATGAACTTACCATGTTAGGCAGTGTAAGCTTGGTCAAAATAACCTCGGAGTATATCGATTATTGAGTATCGGTACTCATCGAAGACTTTCCGAGAAAAGCCAACATGGGAAATCTTCCTGTGAAATATCATAAAAATTGGGCCTAGCGTTTTGGAGTCCAACTCACAGACAGAAATACACACAGACATATATGCGTGTGTGTTTCTGCGCGCGTGTGCGTGTATGTGTGTGTGTGTAGTTTTAATTGCGAGTATTTTGGCCGCATTTTTTCATTCAGACAGACATTGTTAGAAACAATATAAAGTTTCTTTTTTTTTTTTTTTAATTTTTCCAATTATCTTTTTTGCATATGCACCGAACGTATGAATGTATGGTCCAAGCCTTTTTTTTTAACAATGTCTACCTGAAAAAAAATAAATAAATAAAAAAAACATATATATATATATATATATATATATATATACATATATATATTAGGTTGATGCAAAATAATGTCCTTTTTTTAAGTTCAACTATACATACATTATATTTGCACCAATGTTTTATATATATATATATATATATATATATATATATATATATATATATATATATATATATATATATATGAGGGTGACAAAAGAGAGTTTGAATACCTGGTAAAGTGGTCCTATGGTTATTTTATTGCTGTGCACCAACTTGACATTTAATTGTGAAAAGAACCAGATTTTTTAAAAGTATTTTCTTCCTTTTTTTTTGTCACTAGTTGTTTTGGTTTGTTTCGTTCATTTTTTTGTAATCATTTTTTACTATCATACGTGTTTGTTCAACTTTATTTTCTCTAAACAATAAATCACGTAGAAGAGCCCCAATTTTGACGCTTTGATTTTCACTAGTTTTAGGTCCATCTTGACCCGAATTTCTTTACCAACGAGCACCCATCAGAATCATCCAGCGGACATTCTTGTTTCTATATGGTTATATCTTCAACAGTGTGAAACTTCTTAACCTATATACTCAACGAATTTTTATCTACAGATTTGAAATTTGGTATATAGAACAATCGTACACGTGAGACACTTTTTAATCAGTTTTCACCCCAAAAAAAGGCTTCAAAAATTGAAAAATTGCTACGTGGCCGCCGTCGGATTTTTATCTATTTAATAACTGTTTCACGACTGCGCACGCACAAATTGTTTATATCATGTTAAGAGTAAATAGGTTGAAGACCACCTTTGATGCGTGTAAAGCTAGTATAATGGTTATCGTAGTTGACTCATTGTCTTTAGGTTTCGTCTTCGATCTCGGTTCGAGTATTTTGTTTGTTTTTCTCTTACTTACAGGGTGTGATCTGTTCAGAAAAAAAACATAATACAAGCATGCGTATTCGAAGTCTCTGTCTTTTTTCATTTTTTAAAGCAATTGAACGTTACGCGTAATACCGCACAACGCCGGGCAGCCTGCTAAAATATATATATATATATATATATATATATATATATATATATATATATATATATATATATATATATATATATATATATATATATATATATATATATATATATATATATATATAGGAGGGGCGGGCAATAAGTAATGCCCCTGACCCACTTCCCATAGCAGTAGAGCAACGAAACTTGGCACAGTTATTAGTCTTTCTCTACATAGGAACCACCCAGATTTATGCATTTCTTCCATAGTTTGATGCAGCTCTGAGGACCGTTTTTGTAGAACACCCCAGGTTGGTCCTCCCAACCACGACGTGACTTCAGAAATCAAGGCTGCATCATCTGGGAAACTCTTTCCTGTCAAAAACAACTTCATGGCTGGGAAGAGGTGAAAGTCAGAGGGTGCAAGGTCAAGAGAGTAGGGAGGATTTCATAACCACACGCCCGTTCTTCTGATCTGGCGACATGCGAGTTGTGGACCGGAGCGTTGTCCTGCAGGAGGAAGGTACGTTTGCTGATCTTGCCCCGCCTCTTGATTTTGATAGCTTCCCTTAATTTCCTAAATCTGAAGCACAATAGGCCCCTGTAAGTGTGGTACCCTTTGCCAGGAAATCTGTCATCACTACTGCGCTCTGGTCTCAGAAGACTGTGAGCATGACCTTGCCAGCGGAGGGCTGCACCTTGCCTTCTTTGGAGGTGGTGAGTCCAAGTGCTTCCACTGCATTGACTGGGCTTTGGTCTCTGAGTCATATTGATGGACCCAGCTTTCATCCTGTGTAATCAGTATTTTGAAAAACTTTGACTCATCTTCTTGGCACATCTCCAAATTCATCCTCGAGCACTCGACGCGTTCCCGCATCTGGAATGGTGTGAGCAACCTGGGAATCCATCTGGCAGACACCTTATACATATGCAAATGGTCATGAATGATAGTTTCCATAGACCCTGTACTAATCTTCACATCTTGGGCTAATAGTAATGCGCTGATCTTCCAAAATGGCAGCCTCAACTTGACGGACAGATGCCTAACCAATGGCAGAAGGGGGGCGACCAGGTCTGGGAGCTGTTTGCACAGACTTCCGGCTATGTTTGAATTCACGATGCCAGCGTTTTACAAGGTCTTATGATGGGGCATTATCAGCATAAGTTTCTTTCATTTCATCAAACGTCTCCTGTGGCGTGCGTCTTTTCAAATACAAAAACCGGATCACTGTTCGACATTCAACAGGCTCCATTTAACACCTGATTCAGTTCAAACATCAGTAAACCAGAAACCACAATTAGTTCAGAGCTGTAGTTTGTCACATAACCTGTAGAGATATAAATCATCGCACATGCAAAATTTCAGCTAGATCAGACAACTGAAAGTGGACCAGGAGCATTACTTATTGTACGCCCCTCGTAATTGGCTACTTTTTAAAAAATTATTGTTTGATATATATATATATATATATATGTGTGTGTGTGTGTGTGTGTGTGTGTGTGTGTGTGTGTGTGTGTGTGTTAATTCAATTAAGTTATCGACTAAAACTTTTGTCGATGCTTTTTTTTAAATTAAATTCTATATGTTCATTCAATGAAGCTATCGACTAATTCCGGTAATAGAAAACCGTCCAATAACCAAACTTTAATTGAATTCCTTAGCAAACCCAGTCCGTGTAAAACTATCGTTTGAATTTTTAATGGTTTTATTTGCTGTTAACTCGCATTCTCTAGAATATTAAACCATAAAGAGGGACATTCAAAAGAGCCTGATCATAAATACTTTGCCGTCAAGTCGTCAGGCCCAGTTGCAATCGGCGTCGACATTGAATAACTGATGGGAAAGCGGATCTCGGCGTTGTTTAATGACTCGAAATCAAACCATGAGTGACCAGGCATTCTATCTTCCCGATTTCATGCTCGCGTTGGTGGCATGTGAAATCGGGGTCGGTCAGATGAAATCCTCTTTTTCACATGACCGCTTTTTTGCCATTAATTTGACAAGGTATCCGACTCCCCCTCCCCTTTTAATGAATATCTAAATTACAATTCAAGTATGCGTTACCCTTCTGTCAGAGGAATTACTTATAAGGAAACCGCAGATAAACCTGACCTTATTCTTTGGTGGTCTAATATATATATATATATATATATATATATATATATATATATATATATATATATATATATATATATATATGTATATATATATATATACATATATATATATATATATATATATATATATATATATATATATATGTTGTATTTTGTGTACAGAAAGTTGTTAGATGAGGCAACTCATTGGTACTGTCGGGTTCAAGCCCGATACTTAGGACCGTTTAAGATATCCATATCAAGCTCTCTTCAGCTAATACTCATCTATTCTATAACCGGAAGTGGAAAATATACATACCTCACGAGTTCACGTTAAACTCTCGTTTTGCTAAATCCCCCCACGTTTATTTATCGAATGATGATGAGTTTATTAACTTTAAATTTTGAATTATTTCAATTTTAAAATCTAATTTCGATCGAATTTTTTTCTCCATAAAATTTTTTTATATATAACACGACTTTAATTTGAAGCCAATTTAATTTTAAAATCTAATTTTTTATATAAAAATTCAAACTTATATCAATATCGATTAAAAACTTAAAGTTTCGTTTAATTATATCGAATTACGTTTAAAAATTTCGAATTACGTTTAAAAATTTCGAAATACGTTTTAAAATTTCGAATTACGTTTAAAAATTTCGAAATATGTTCAAGAATTTATTTTAAAAATTCCAACTCTTTCAAAGTTTGGGAAAGTGCGTATTTATCTAGCCTAGGGGATTTTCCTAGTATATTAACACTACTATATTTTCCTATAGTTATAAATTGAAACAGATTATAAATTACATTTATAAAGTATGATTTTTAAAAATTAATATATAATTAATATATTAATTTAAAATCTATAATACCATTACGATTAAAATCCCATTTTACCGACTGAAAACAATTTTAGCATTTTCAAGTTTACTAAAGTTTTTTTTTATACACATATATATATATATATATATATATATATATAATCAAATTCTTTAGTTTTATCTTTTTCATATACCCAATTTATTAGGAGTGCCTTCCTTCTATGTATACAATTTTTCAAAGATTCACTCCTCACATTAAAACATCTTATTTAAGGGTCATGTATTATCCAGAGGATGTGATATTTCTCAGCATTACAGAGCGAGCATTGACTTAATTTGTGCTCTATTTTCCTCCATTTTATGGAAAAAGGTGTATTCTTTTCTTTAAGCTCCCACACTCGGGTAGCTAATGCTGTATTTATCCTTGTTTTTGCTTTAAAGGAGCTCATATGTGCATAGTATCTTTGCTTAAATTGGCCTTTTGTCATGCCTATATATTTTTCCGGTATGTTTGTAGATTGGTATGTTATTGTGGACAAGGGATTCAGCTTTACAATTGCCCTCCAATGGGCAACTATTTTTGGTCCTACAACGGCAGCCTGCGTTATCTATCTTTTTTGGTTTCTTAGATATGATCGACTTGGTTGATAGAGCTGTTGAGTAACTAACGTTCACAGTGTTTCTATCAAAAATTTTATGCAGTTTGTGTTTTTTTCTGGAAATGCTTATCTAGAAGTCTAGAAAAAAATGTCCTACTCTAGTTTTAGTGTTCAATGAGAACGGAGGTAAGAACCAGATTATCTTCCGTTTCCTCTTTCGTTTTTTATTTTCTCTATTATCCTGGGTTTGTTGAAATTTTATGTTTTCTCTGAACCCACTTTTATGTAGTGCTTCATTATAATATGGTGCTGCTTGTTCGAACACTGCAGCGTTCGAATAAAATCGTGAAATTCTTTGGCTAATATCTGCTATCATATTTTTAAACACTGTGGGTGGGTGGCATGAACCCTTATTTATGTACATGAGTTTTTCATTTAGTTTGTGGAAGGATGTATGTATTTTCTTCTCGAGATCTAGAGTTGGATCTAAAAAACTACTTTATCTAAATTTGTCTATATGGTTATTTTAAAGCCTAGCTCCTTGAAAAATTTCAGCTAGATCTTTCCTAAGCCTGTCTAGTGCACATCCATTGTAGTCACGCAATAGGCAAAGTCCATCATCCCTATATACCCCCCAAAAAGTGGCCTGGGAATTTATTTTTCATGGTATCTAATAGGAAAAGTCCGACCAGGTCGTAGATCGGCCCCATCGCGACATCAAAGGGGTCTTCGGACAACGTCGGGTCACCCTGCTAGTATATATATATTGTGACATTCCTATTCCAGATAATACCAGATTCTTATGCGTCAACTTTAAAACAAGATATTGAGTCCTAACAGATCCATAGCCATTGAGCCTCTGGAGAGGCATAGGTCAGCTACAACTTTTTGTAGATGCTTTTATAGCGAGGAGTT
>NC_136523.1:13080178-13095178 GCF_053919585.1 Euprymna scolopes | reverse complement strand
AGCATTTTAACCGTGACCATGAGGCACAAGCGAAACTATTATTTTAACATTGACCTTAACACAACAAAAATGCCATTTTCATACTAAGCATGGCAGTTCAACGAAAATGCTATTTCAACTATGACTCTGACAAACAAGCCAAAGCCGCTGAAAAAATAGGTGGATCCTTCTATCGATCCAGTAGATATCTGACTACTGACGCAATTCTCTATCTCTATAAGAGCCAGGTACGTCCAAGGATGGAGTACTGTTGTCACATCTGAGCATGAGCTGCTAGAAAGGACTTGTCCTGCCTTGATAGAATTCAAAATAGACTTTGTAGCCTCGTAGGAGATGTCCTTTTCTCTTCCCTGCAATCTCTTTCTCACAGATGTTATTTGATATTAAGCATGACAAACTAACGAACGTTTGATTACAACCTTCATCTTAAGACAGACGAATGGGTGCGCTTTTTCAGCCGTGAGACTAACAAGTCAACAAGAATGCTATTTCAAACTTAAACCTGATAGACCAATGAAAATGCTATTTTAAATGTGACACTGACAGACCAACGAAAATGTTTTTGAATGTAAGCATGCCATCAAATAAAAATATGATTTAAGCCATAACGGACATACTTTTTAAGCCGTAAGCAAGACAGACCAAAAATGTCATTTCTAACTTAAACCTGGCAGACCAACGAAAAGGTTAAGGTTTGTATTACTGTACACATAGATTCGAAAAAGTTGTCAAAAAACAAACAAATATATAACAAATAAATGTTATCAAAGGCAAGATAAGCTACTTTTCTACCTAACTGGATATATTTTTCGTGTTTTTATTCAATGTAACATGTTTATTCAGCTCGAAAAGCATACAGTGTTTACCGATGTATTGGAAAATTCAAAATGGCGCCCGACACTCTCTTTAACACGGTAAGTTCAGGAAAAGATGTTATAAATAATAAACTAGACAAAATACTGTTAGAAATTCGCTCATTATGTTACCGTTACATAAGTTGACATATATTCGGTGTTTTTTAACAGTATTTTATCTAGTTTATTATTTATAATACCTTTTCCTGAACTTACCGTGTTTAAGAGAGTGTCGGGCGCCATTTTGAATTTTCCAATACATCGGTAAACACTGCATGTTTTTCGAGCTGAATAAACATGTTACATTGAAGAAAAACAAAAACATGTATCCAGTTTGGTAGAAAAGTAACTTATCTTGCCTTTGATAATATTTATTTTTTATATATTTGTTTTTTGACAACTTTTTCGAATCTATGTGTACAGTAATACAAACCCAAAGGTTATTTATACTGAAACCCCCAAGGACCAACGAAAATGCTATTTCAGCTGTGATTCTAACAGACTAACGAAAATCCTATTGCAACTGTGATTCCCAACAGACTAACGAAAATGCTATTTCAACTGAGATTCCAACAGAATAACGAAGATACTATTTAAACTGTGATCCTAACAGACTAACGAAAATGCTATTTCAACTGTGACCCTCACAGACCAATGAGAATGATATTTTAAATGTGACTAACAGATTAACGAAAAGCGAACGGACAGAGTCTGTTATAGAGATCTTTGGACGCATCTAACCTAAGATACGCCCGTTTTCTTCAATTTCTAAACCGGCCGTGACAGACCAACCGACAAGGTATCACTTATAAATACGAAGGCGTATCTTTGTTTTTGGAAAAACGACACCCGAGGATTTTATTAAACTGATACTTGGTCCGCTTGAAAGCTAAGAAGGGCAAAAGTCCTGACCCTGTCACAGCACACTCAGCAACATCGTCCGTTTCGTTTACATCTAGAGATGTCATATTAAGATCGGAACGGGCGAGTTAAAATTGATCCCTGTTTAGTGTTTCTCAGCCTTCTGCGTATACACGTAAACATATACACCATGTAAACACTTATATGGATGAGAAGGTATGAATTTCGCAATTTATACCCCCCTTTAAACTCTGGGTAACATAGCAGCTTTTATTCAATTAATTGATGTCAGTGAATCGTTGATATATGTACAGTGTTGTATCATTTAGATTATTCGGACAACGGTCTCATCCTGAATGTTATACTCTTAACGTTTCGGCCGATGTAACCCCCGACCTATATACAGTGGCGCCAAAAAGAAAGTCCGCACTTGTTATTTTGTTTTAAAAGCCGCAAATTTAAACTAAATTTAATGTAACTGTTTAAACAACCTATACACCATTTGATTCGCCTTTTATTTCTCTATAATTTTACCTGCTCATATTTGACTTTTAATTGAAATATTCTTGTGTTCACGTTATTTTAAAAAAATAACTTCAAATTGAGAAGCAAACAGAAACTCCGCACCAACAAATGATCTTAAAACCAACTTAAAGTATTTACCTTTTTAGGCAACAAAACATCTCCAATCGTAATTGTTGTTGTTGTTCCAGGTTATACAACCTAACATTTAGTCCATATTTTTTTTTACAATGTGGTCCCCACTTATCAAGGCCCGGAAGCCACTCAGGGATAAGGGTTATTGTAAGTACAGTATGTTAGTGTGGATATTTAATAAAGTGCCTACTTAAGGGGGTGGTTCGTCAGGAATTTGTTTACGTTGGACTTGAAGACATCCAAGTTGTAGTCAGGAAGGAAGCAGGCAGATGGAACAGAGTTCCACAGGCGTGCAGTTCTAAGAAAGAAGCTTTGTTCATGGAATCTACGTTTTGTTTTAGGCATAGATAAAGAGTGGGGAAAGTTTTTGACAGTGGATTCAGCTAGATGGGTGTTTTTCGTAAAAGATTGGCGAGGGGGGATCAGAAGTTGGAGTTTACACGAGCATCTACCCTGGAAATAACGATAAAACAAAAAATTCTCGACTTTATCTTAGTGATTGTGAAGAGCTCATGAATCTGCACCTTTCTGGTTTATCCAATCGAGAAATCGGTCGCAGGTTGAGAGGTCATGAAAAAACTGTACGAATGGCGGTGCAAAACCGCCAGAACACCGGCAGTGTTCGTGATGCCCCTAAATCTGGTCGTACTAGATTTACTTTTTACAGGGAAGACAATGCTATGAAGATCCGCAGCCTTAGAAACAGATTTGAAACGTTTCCCCAAATCCAACAACAGTGCAATCTTGAGTTTAAAAAAGTGCTCTCTTTCTACAGTTAAGAACAGATTGAAGGAATTTAATTTGCCAGGTTACGTTCCAAGACGCAAGCCAATGATTTCTGTAAAGAACAGAAAGCGGCGTCTGGACTTCGTCAGATGCAATGAAGATCATGACTCTTCATATTGGTCGAAAGTGATTTTTAGCGACGAAAGCAAGTTGCATAAGCTAGGCAGTGGTAATAGGCAGTACGTCCATCGAAGGGGGACGAAGAATTAAATTCTAGGTGCACAGTTTCAACGCTGAAAGGTGGTGGAGGTTCAGTTTTGGTGTGGGGCTTTATTAGTGCCAATGGTCCATGGCCTGTAGTTAATTTGATAAAGTACATTAATTATGTTGACTATTTTCTACCCTACTTTGGCCGGAATTTTTATGATAAGCTCATCTTCATTCAGGATAATGCATTCATTCATACAGCTGGCAATATCATCCTCGGAGGCACTGATTTATCACTACCACTTTTCGACCTTGATGTCGAAGTTCTTGAATACAACTGCGAACTACTTAGGGCTTCTGACGCAACGAGTTACATCGAGCGAAACTCTCAAGATAAGAACAGTAATCCAAAGAATCCAAATAATACGTATTATCAGTAGATTTATCTCTAAGGATGTTTATTTTTGTGTGTATTTATTTTTTTACAAACAATTACATATACTTTCGTGTGAAATTTAAAAAAAAAAAAAGATAACGTATCAGCCGTTTACGAGTCCATAAGGAACACACTCACACACACACGGACACATGCACACATGCATACACTCACACACACATACAAACACACACATTATGTTCCTCTTATATAATAGTAAAGCGTAGGTTCCGATATTTAGCAACTAATAATGCATAAAAAGGCTTTGCTGCTAATAGAGTTGACCGGAGAAATCTACATGCGGTAAATTCGTCAAAGCACAATGCACAGAATTACACGTAGAACAAGTAAATATATTTTATGAAAAGCGCTCCAGACACGGCATAAAGCCACTTAACGTAATGAGCTAAGAATGTTGCATAATGGTTATATTAGAACGGATAGTCTTAGAGAGAGATGCTTAGAAAGAATCTTATTAGAGTTCTTGTCTTATTCCATACGATGTTTGTCTTGTGAGATAGTCTTAGAGTCTTATTAGAAGAGTGTTTGTCTTATTACAGAGAGGGATGTTGAAAGGTCTCAGAGAGAGATAGATGTTTGTTGTAAGAGACTTAGATAGATTGTTCATGTTAGGAGAGATTCTTATATATTTTAAATGTTCATTCCTTAATTGTGTTGAATGGAAGAAGAATGAGAATAAGCTCTTTGAGTGAGGACATAGTGTTCAGACAGTGTGTATACATGATGTAGATTCACATTGTAATATGAGAAGTCTAGATGTGTATGAAAAGACATTTTATAACACACATATATAATACAATTTAACTTTACCTTTTTGTAAGAATCATAAACACAAGACGAGCTTTACAAAACACATAATGGTTTATTTCGTCACGACCGGCCGTTTCCATCACCAAGAATTCAAAGTCTCACATTTTTCCTTGAAGTGACGTCTCGCTTCCTAGACGCCTGACTGTCTCTCTCCGAGTTTTCTCACTGACTGACTAACTCTAAAGTTTTTTCTCTATTCCTAGAACTTTCTATTTTCCGTGACGTCATACACATGTTAAAACATGTGCCTTCTTTCACGTGCTCTAGGCATACGTGTCCAAAACTTTTCCTATTTCTCAGTAACCTATTTATCCAATATGTTAAAAACATTATCTTATAAGCTGCATTCTTTCAATTTAAAATTCCATAACAAACTTGAGAGTTCACATTCTTTCCTTTAAATATTTATCTATATT
The DNA here is from genome assembly GCF_053919585.1 of Euprymna scolopes. Classification (NCBI taxonomy): domain Eukaryota; kingdom Metazoa; phylum Mollusca; class Cephalopoda; order Sepiida; family Sepiolidae; genus Euprymna; species Euprymna scolopes. The sequence goes on along the minus strand of NC_136523.1, from coordinate 13,090,190 downwards.
CAAAAGAAATGTTTGTTTTACATTTTTAAATTCTCACACGTAATCTATTTCTAAACTAAATTACGAGGTTCGAATTTGTCTATTGCCATTTCATTTTCATTTTAAACTAAATTCTCCATTTTTATACTTGCATGAAAAGGGGACAGCCCTTATCATGTAACAAGAATATTAGTTCAATGTCAAATACCAGTCAACGATAAGTGTTATATTCGAACACAGAAAACAGAAACTATTCCCCCTTTATCACAAACGACGCTCATGAAATGTGATGACAGAAGAATAAAATAAGGGAAGAGAGGAAGTAAACTGAAGATCTACCTTTTTATTCTCTTTAATCCAAGGTAATAGTGATATTAAATGTGCAGCTATTTTATCAGTCTTAAAAATACACTTGTAATGGATGATCTGTATTTTATTGATGTAAAATAAACAAGTATTATTTCATTATCACTACTAGCAGCGGAAAATTTTGTTTTAAACAAAACTTTTAAAAAATACAATTTAAAGAATCGTTTTTTTTTTCTTTGTTTTTTTTTTTTTTTTTTTTTTTTGGCATCGGAAAATATTAAGTACGTGCAAAATGAATGCCGATGCTCAAAATGTATAACCATTTTGACCCCTCCCTTCAACAAAAATCAGAAAATTAACCAAATTTAATGATATGTTCAGTATTTATCAAATAATAATCGCGGAATATAACAAGTATATCATTTTTATTTGAATACGAGGAAGAATGTATTATTTTTTAAAACAAAAGCACCTTTACTAAAGTTATAGTTTTCTGTAGTAACAAAAAAAAGAAATGTTCACTAGTTATTAAATAATGATCACGTAATAAATTCAACGCATCATTTTTTATTTTAATCTTAGTAGGAATATATTATTTTGTTTAAACAAAAAATACCTTTATTAAAGTGATGATTTTCTGTAAAAAAATGAATGTAATTATTTTATATATATATATATATATATATATATATATACATACATACATACATACATACATATATATATATATATATATATATATATATATATATATATAAAGTATCGTAAATTATAAGAATCAAAATAATTATTTAATTTTTACAGGAAAATTACAAAAAAAGCCCCTAAAATCCGTATTAATGAATTCTATATAACTCGAGCTACCGATATTATCATTGAATCAAGCATTGTTTATTTAATATTTTCACACAAAAAAAAATATATTACCATAAAATATTTCTACTTTTTTTTATTACAGGTTTCGTATAATTTTTATATGTAAGATTTTAATATTTTCTTTGCTTGCATTAATGTTAAACTTTCGGCGTAACATAATTTTTATATAATCTTGAACAATAATTAAAAAAAAAATTAATGTATAATCAGGAACATAGAAAATAATTAAATCAAAAAATGGTAAAATGATACAAACGTTCCAGATAGAAATGTATGGATGCACGTCCGGGGTAAAACAAAAAAAAATAGCACCCCTACCTACGTTTAATTACATGGCGTCATTTAAACACAGCCTTTCGAATGGATGAAATTTTGGGCTTCCGTATAATCCGTGTTTACAAAACTTCCGTTTGTTGCGATTTTGCTAAGAGAGGAATCCCTCGCCTTTTTGGCTAATTAAGCTATTTTTGTACAAACTACAGGGTGGTCAAAAAGTCAGGTAACATTTTAAAGAAAAACAATATTAGCAATACACGTATATTTAAGTACCATACATTGAAATATAAAATGAAACAAACACGAAATATATTTATTTTGTTAATTGTCGTCCATTTCTCTCTATCAATCGCTGGAAGCGATTAACCACTGATTGTGTAACACGTTTAATCATGTCAGCTGATATCCGCGCAATCTCCTCTTCAATAAATAACTTTAAAGACGCTATTGTATCAGGCTTCTTGCCATAAACGCTATCCTTTACATAAGCCAGAAATCAGGAGGGGTAAGATCCGGAGATCTGGCTGGCCATTCAACTGGGCCACGGCGACCAATCCATCGTTGTAGAAAAATTTCATCCAAGAAATAATATTAAACGAATAGAGATTATAATGGATCATATTGTTTTTTCTACCTTTAACATGTTACCTGACCTTTTGACCACCCTGTAGGTGTTTTTTTTTTTTTTTTTTTTTTTACTTAATTCAATATCTTAGGACTTTACTAATTATCTTTGAAAATCCAGAAAATTAATATTTATCTTTTAAAGGATTTTTACAATGAATTTATTTGACTTCAAAATTTAGCTGCCTAGGTTAGCTCGCCGTGAGAACATTTTTCATAACTCGTTTTATTCTCGTGTACAAATATTTTTTTCCATTTTGGAAATTAACTTTAGTCTTTAATCTTTCAAATACAATCAAAACGTAGTCGGAAACCTACAAAAAAATTTGATAAATCGGTTTTCAAAACTAGGTCCTCCATCTTTATTCGTTCATCTTTGTTCGTACCTAGAAAATATACGCAGATTTTCATGATTCAGATACCGATTCCCATACCCCCAGAAACTTCTGATTTTTACGATTCCCGATTCCGATTAGTCGTCCCAGCATTACACATATTTGTGTATAGCGTATTTTAAAAGGTTGGTTGAAAATATAGAGCCGTATGTAAACAGACAAACACGCATTCTCACGAGAAATATATTTTAAGTGAATAATATGAATTGCTTTTTAAATATCTAACAAAAACAGGAACATAAAAATACATTTAATGGCTGAAGATATGTTTTTACGTGTTCCTCCATTACCACGATCTTTATAAATTTCCGAAAACTGTAGTAATACTAATATTGCGTCGATATTTATATGATTTATCTCCCTTTAATTTAACGCATGCGTATTGCCAGCGTTACGGTCATATGAAGTAAATAATGGAGACGTAAGCGCCATTAACATAGATTGTTTTGATTCATTGTTTTATTTATTGTTTATATATATATATATATATATATATATATATATATATATATATTCATTTAATTTAGATCATGTGCAAATTATAAAATACGTGATAGATAGAGCTAAAAGAAGACTTTTAGAGTCAGCACTAATATTAAACATTAATACTATTACGCAAAGAAAGGGCTTCTACCATTTAGCCCCTAGTATAGGGAAAATAATATTCAAAGAACAAAATATCAAAACAGATCCTGGTTATCCGTTTTTCCTTAATCCTTAAACAATCCAACAAAATGAATAAGTTTAGAGAGAGAGAGAAAAAAGTGTACATATTTATTTAACGTATTTTAATATACGTTATATATACTTAATATACGTATATATAATATATATATATATAAATATATATATACTAGCATTTCAGCCCGGCGTTGCCCGGGTGTTTGGAGGTGTATGCTGAGCAAAAAAAAAAAAAAGAGTAATTTTTTTTTTAATTTGACCCCTATTGTGACCCCTTAAAATTTATAGTTTCGGGCTCAAATCACTTTATTAAATTAGATCCAGGTTCGAGGAACCTATATCTAAAATTTCAAGTGTCTAGACCCAAAATTGTCGGAGGAGTTTGGTAGAGTTCTTAAAGGTCAAATCGTTGAAATTTGACCCCTTAACAGCAAAATTTTTGGCTGACACCCGTCACATCGATTTTCCCAAATCTCAGTACCCGGTATTTCAAATTTCGAGTCTATAGACTAAAAATTGACAGAGTTATTGCGTAGGGAAATGTACACAGACAGACAGACAGACAGACACGTTCACTTTTATAGATATATAGATAGATAGACAGATAGATGAAACAAAAATATATACGTATACATAAATATATATGGAAACGATTTTGTGTTCATTGTAAGCTTTTTACGCAAATATTTCGCAAGTATAAATCATGTAGAATATCAGCATGAATATAATTACCCGTAATAGTTAACTAAAGGTGATCACCCTATAAGAAAACTGAAAAAACTAATAGGGAATTAATTAAAAATGAATGTTTAAAAGAATATGCAAATTAGTTAGATCTTTTGCTAATGAATGCAATTCGAAAACTCATATATAAGAAAATTGTATTTTCTTTTTAAATAAATAGAAAAATAGGGTTTTTAATATGAATATCACTACACACCAAAGGAATACGGAATTATAGGTATATGGATGGATAGATAACTATAAATATAATTATTTTCTACTATAATAATTGATGTATATATTTTTTTTCTACTATAATAATCAATATATATATATATATATATATATATATATATATATATATATATATATATATATATATATATATATATCAAATTGGAAATTCAATTAACTTTCTTGAAGTTATATTTTTGGATTTGACAGTCACTGGATTATTTATCTTCCACCAGACTATCCATTCACGTGTAATCACATTTTTCTTCACCATATTCCCTCTGCTTCACTTTTTTGTTATCAAGTAAGATATTTGACTTACTTGTTGTTTCATCAAATACTTTTGCATGCAAAATCCGATCCTGCATTTTGCTAATTCCTACCCTCTGACGAGGAGGAAAGTATTTCTGCGAAACTCCGCGGATTAAGGACTATCCACTTATCAAGTGTTTCCTTTTCAGATTTGATATGTTTTTAATTCTTTTTTCAAAGTGTTTTTAACATGTTTTATTAACTGTTTGCTCTTATTAAAAGCTCTGTCTCCTGTTTGGTTTTATCGAGCTTTTCCATCTGGCTGAGATAACTTTATAAATATTCATTCTTTAATATTTATATTATACTTTAATTTTACCATATTGGATCATTTTGGTAAATTTGATTGAAATAACAGGACAATTAATATATATATATATATACATATATATATATATATATATATATATATATATATATATATATATAAATATAACACGGAAATTACATAATTATCTTATCTATTTTTATCTTATTGCTCTGTTTACCACATTGAGCTGTCATACCCGGATTTCCTCTGGAATTATTCCATTATAACACTATATATATATATATATATATATATATATATATATATATATATATATATATATATATAACTACTTAATTTACTCACATAAAATTAATATACGAAAGTATAGATTTATGCGTAAACTTTTACTATTTACTTAAAAAGTGCTCAATACGTAGGTAGAGCTAGTTAGTAATTTATAAAATATATATGGCGATTAAGCTACACTGAATATTCAGCGTTCCATCCACTAGGACTCTCTATATATATACAAATATATAAGCCTGAAGAGTCCTCGAGTGGATGAAACGCGGAATATTCAGTGTAGCTTAATCGCCATATATATTTTATAAATTACCATATATATATATTTATATATATATATATATATATATATATATATAAGAATAGGACAGAACAATTAATATATGTATATATATATATATATATATATATATATATATATATATATATATATATATATATTAATTGTCCTGTTCTTTTTTTATATTTCTTTCATTTCGCGGTCGACGGATTTTCAAAACGAGACTCGAAAATTAGTCCATTTTTTTTTTTTTTTTGCGAATTAGATAACCGTTGACATTTCCATTGAGAAAGAAAAGACTTCCATGATTATTTATTATATGTCTTATTCACTCGTCCCTCTTTTGTCCGCTAGAAACAGAAGTTTTATATATATATATATATATATATATATATACATATATATATATATATATATATATATATACACACACACACACACACACAAAAACAAAGATCCGCCGATTAACGAAAATCTATAGTTTCTCCACTGGTCGGTGAAGCCGTGAAGGACTGATTTGTATGGCGCTGTAGATAATCACTATTATACCAAAACATTACAAAGGTTTGATCGCTTGATGTAGTTTATCTCACAACAGCTTTGACTGGCTTTCTCTGTTTTACGGCGTATCGAACATTTTAGGGTTTATTGCATGACCAGCATGGCTACCTGGCATTGCCCGGGGCTATTAAAACTGTTTTATACCCACCCTTCTCCCTCTCTCTCTCTCTCTCTCTCTCTCTCTCTCTCTCTCTCTCTCTCTCTCTCTTCGATCAAGAACCGGGAATGCTCAGCTCGGTGGTTAGACACAGACCAAGCTTCGCAACACTTCCCTAACCCAGAGTTTCACTAAAAGAAGGTCATGCTGACTGTTTGGTTGTTTGCAACTAGGTTCATCCATTAAAGTTTTTTTTTTTGTTTTTTTAATGCAGGCGATACCATTACTTTAGTAAGTACTATCAACAAATGGATGAAATGCATTAGAAACTTCGACAACAACACCCAGTTTTAGTCAACAGAAAAGTCCAATTCTTCTCCATGACAATGCTTGACCGCACGTTGCTAAACCGACCCTGTTGGACGAATCGGGCAAGGAAACTCTGTCTCATCCGCCATACTCTCCAGGCCTCTCACCTACCGACTACTACTTTTTCAAGCATCTCGACAACTTTCTCCGTGAGAAATGATCCAAATGTTTAAACGATATCAAAAACGCCTTCAGCGACTTCGTCGCCACCAGACCGTAAGATATTTACATTACCAGCATAAATACTTTGTGTTGCGAGAAGTGTGTTGATCCTGATTGTGCTTATTTCGATTAAACTATTTTTGTTGCAGTCGAGATATGTTCATTTGAATGTAAAGGTTAAGAACTTTTACGTCAACTTGATATATATATATATATATATATATATATATATATATATATATATATATATATTGGAAATGGTAATTAATAAAAACTGGAGAAAGTGCTCAATACTGTTGTAGAGCAAATATGCGTTTTATTTTTTATTACCGTATCTTTCTGTTCAGTTACATTATTGTTTCAGCTACCCGGCCGTTTTTTTTTTGTTGGCCGTCTGTAGCTTCTTCAGACTTTTACAGAAAAGGTTTTTTTTTCTGTAAAAGTCTGAGGAAGCTACAGACGGTCAAAAAAACGGCCGGGTAGCTTAAACAATGATTTAACTTCACAGAAAGATACGGTAATAAAAAATAACACGTATATATATATATATATATATATATATATATATATATATATATATATATATATATATATATATATCCATTCACGTGCCATCACGTTTTCTTCACCTTATTCCCTCTGCTTAACAGTTTGTAATCCAGTAAGATCTTTGACTTACTTGTAGTTTCATCAAATACTTTTGCAAGCAAAATCCGATCCCGCATTTTGCTAAATCCTACTCTCTGATGTGAAGTATTTCTTCGGAACTCCGCGGATTAAGGACTATCAACTTATTTACTGTTTCCTTTTCAAATTAAATATGTTTTTAACTCTTTTTCAAAGTGTTTTTAACAGGTTTTATTAACTATTTGCTCTTATATATATATAAAAAAATATATATGTATATATATATATATATATACATATATATTTTTTTATATATATATAAGAGCAAATAGTAAATAAAACATGTTAAGACACTACATATATATATATGTATATATATATATGGTAAAACTGGTAATTAGTAAAGCCCTTACGAGAGTTCTCAATACTATTGCAGAGCAAATATGGGCTTATTTTTTTATTTCCTTTCTATCGGTTTGGTTACATGTGTTTCAACATATGAAACATATGTAACCAAACAGATAAAACGGTAATAAAAAACAAACATATATATATATATATATATATATATATATATATATATATATATATATATATACTAGCATGGGTGCCCGGCGTTGCCCGGGTATTTGGAGGCCTATGCTGAGCAAAAAAAAAAAACTAAAAAAATCGGTCATTTTTTTAAACTTTGACCCCTATTATGACCCCTTAACATTTATTGTTTTGGGCTCAAATGGGGTTATTAAGTTAGATCCATGTCCAAGAAACCTATATCTAAAATCACAAGTGTTTAGACCCCAAATTGACAGAGGAGTTTGGTAGAGTTCTCAAAGATCAAATTGTTGAACTTTGACGCCTTAACAGCCAAATTTCTGCCCGAAAACCGATCACATAAATTTTCCCAAATCTCAGTACCCTGTATATCAAATTTTGAGTCTGTAGACTGAAAATTAACAGAGTTATTGCGAATAAAAATGTACACAGACACACATACAGACAGACAGACACGTTCACTTTTATTTATATATATATATATATATATATATATATATATATATATATATATATATATATATATTTGTTCACTGTTTTGGGGAAAGAATCTCATCAAAGTGCACGATTATAAAGAAAAAATTTCAATAGAAGAGCTTAATATTTATCCATTTAAAATTATATAGAAGGCCAGAGAAACATTGGTGCCGTCGGTTTCAAGGCTAACACACGGGGGACCGGTTAGTGGAAAATAATGTTAGGCTCTTGTCAGCCATGTTGTTTTAAATTTCAAGAGAAAACAATATGGCTGACGGGAGCCTAACATTATTTACCATTAAGTGGTTCCCCTTATGTTAGGCTTGAAACCGATGGTACCAATGTTTTACTGACCTTCTGTACAGTTTTAAATAAATAAACGTGTGTGTGTGTGTGTGTGTGTGTGTGTGTGTGTGTGTGTGCAATCGTGTGTGTAAGGTATAAATGTGTGTGAACTCAACCGATCATCCAATTTTAGATGACCAAATTCTCATCACCGAAGCTTTATAAACCATGACACACTCATCGCTTATTGCTTTGTGTTGAGAAAGATTAAATAATGGACGAAGAGAAAATTAATATCTAATTATAATGGAGCCAGTGTAGCTGTATAAGAAACACGTTTGATCATCGCAAAAAAAGAAAAGAAAAAGTCATGTAAAATCATGAGGAACCATAATATTTCGAAACTTAATTCTTTCTCGTCAGAAGAAAAGAGAAGAGCAATGTTATATATAACAAAAAAAACTGGCATAAAATATTTGCTTAGAAATTAATATAAGAAACTGCATTTAATGGCTGAACATATTTTTACGTGTTCCTCCATGGCCACGATCTTTATAAATTTCCGAAAACTGTACTAATACTCATATTGCAATGATAAAATTGTTTCCCTAAAAAAGACGACATGATTCCATTTACAATTGATGAAAACTAGTAGGTAATAAAAAAAAATTAATATCAGAAATAGCGAAGAGTGTCCGGCCTTATTTGGTCGTAAAATACGCTAAATTCATGTAGATTACGGATTTATTCTTACTCGATTGAATATTATATTGTACCTAATATATAGTCGAGATTTAAAAAGTTAAAAAACATAAACATGTAGTTCACCAGCCGCGTTTCCTACCGATGTAACTATCGAAAGAAAGGTCAGGAAGAATTAATATTAAATGATTTAAAGAAATGGACTGAGTTTGAACATGCGCAGAAAGAAGTAAAAATATGTCGGGATGTATAAAATAAACATTTGCCGTTTCAACTTGCAGCTATATGTCTGCACGCGTTATTCATCTATAGAAAGAACTATTGCGATGGTTTCATTTTATTTCAGTACAAGTCTTCATGAATCCGTATCATCCTGCGGCCTCAGATAAACCCTTCTATTATTCCCTATCTGGCATAGCACCTAAAAGATCTTCCTTGGAGATAAATATATCTCGTATCCTATCTAGAAAAGGTAACTTTCGTGATCAAGTGTGAGATGATGATTGCCAACCACAGTACAAATGATGAAACAAGTTCATCTGTGGCACGTGCACACTGAACACGTCTATTACAAACGGAGGTTAATACTCTCGGTAAATCTCCATATATCATTTCTAGAGTTTGGTGGTTTCGCCATGAGAGAGTGAGTACTCTTTTCAAAATATATGTGTAACATCCATCCAACCGCTGCTGTTGTTGTTTTGCTGAAAGAGACCAAGATTCAGATCCATAAAGTAAGATTGGCTCAATAAGTACGCGGGAAACTTGGATTTTGGAATTTGCGAGCCAGATTGGATCTCCACATCTTATCCATTTTTTGTAAAAAGCAGTCCATGCCATGATCTTTCTAATGTTAAAGTCTTTGTCGGGATTCCTGATGTGTGATCCTAGATATTGTAGTCTTCAACACATTTGAGTTTGTTATTTGTAAGGGT
>NC_136523.1:13017678-13075178 GCF_053919585.1 Euprymna scolopes | reverse complement strand
TTTTATAAATTAGTTTTCTGTTGTTCTTTTTTTCTTTCTTTTTTTTTTCTTTCTTTCGTTTTGTCCCTTTACTTTTGGGGGCGAATATTGTAGCCCTTTTGTTAAAACTGTAAAAGTATTTATCTACGTAGTCTAGTAAAGTTAATCTCAGAATATTAATTGATTAAGGTTTATCTGTAATATTGAATATGGAAGAACGCGAGAAAAAAATTGTTTAGGCATTTAAAAAGTAGTTTCCAGTCATCCTTTTTCGTTACATAGTATTTTAATGGTGAATGCTCTGACGAACTGCAGACACTTGTGCCCCCACGACGCAGACACCTTCGACAAACCCGACGACAGGCAGCTAAATCCCACCCCCACACTGTAGTGATGCCTAGATGTAAAAGATCTTTCTACTCCAGTAGTTTCTTCTCAAGAACCGATAGACTCTGGAATTCCATTCCAGGATCCTGCTTCCCTAACTGTACTGACATGCAGAAGTTCAAGTGCAACGTGAACCGACATCTTTTTGCCAAATCCCTACATAGTGTCCCAGTAGTTGTTCCCCCTGATAGTAGCCCCCTACACTTGAGTGGCAATGTGCCTTGTTTGGGGTGAAAATATAATAAAAATAAATAAATAAATAAATAAAAAAAATGAGGCAGCATTTCTATTTAAAATCAAGTTAATATTATGCATCTAAAATGGGCTTCACCTTTATAAATTCCCGAAAAAGTAAAGGGACAAAACAAAAGAAAGAAAATAATCGAACACCCGAAAGAAAAAAAAGAAAGAAAGAAAAAAGAAAGAAAAATAGAAAAAAGAAAGAAAGAAAAGAGCAACAGAAATCTAATTTATAAAACTCACTCTGTACGACTTTTTCTTCTTTTTTTCTTTCTTTGCTCAACACATACCTCCAAACACCCGGGCAACGCAGGGCATCCAGGCTAGTCATATATAAATAACAGGTGAGACCCAGTCCTAGTCCAGAAATTCGAACATTGAAATCAATTCTCCTTCATACAGAACCGCCATCATTTTTTTTTTAAAGTATTTTACTTTATTTTCTTCGTTAGTTGCCGTGTTCGTTGATTTTTTATAGAATCGAATACATCCTGTCAGCGCCGCCTAAAAGCATGAAACAATTAAGTACTTTCTATCTTGCAGGTGTTTTTACATGCATCTCTGTATTGCATAGCTTTAATAGTTGCTTATACCATGCAATTCTTAAAACGTTATTAGCATTAAAAATAACCGCCAGAAACATCACTTAGCCATCTTAAAGTAATAAAATTAAAGAAATAAAATACCAGTACAATATTTGAAAATATATTCAAACTAGCAAAGGGGACCCGATTTTGCCCGGGAGTGAATAATGATCAACGAACGTTTCAAACTCCCATATTTTTATTTTCATCTAAATCGGTCAAATCGCCCATTTTTTTTTTCAATCAAATCGATTTATTGCCTGCTGGGGGTAGACCCATCGTGGTGCACCGGGAAGAAGATCACAACCTCCCCGCACTTAGTCCACAATACATTGTAGTCTACATTGCACTGTAGAGAACCTACTGTTGGCTTTATAAGAATATTTTTTTATATATAAAAGCTTGAAATAAATTTTAAAACGCCAAAGTCAAGTATCATGCTTCAATTGTGCTCGAAACAGAAACATAAATCTCATACACGCTCCTGTCCTATCAAAGAACTTACTGTTGATTTTATGTGTCTGGCCTTACTGCTTGTGCGATGAATATAGCTTGAGTTTTAGTTTAAAATGTAAAAGTCGGGTGTCTGATGCAGTCGTGCTTCAAACAGAAACATTCATTTCGAACGCGCCCCTACCATATGAAAGAACATACTGTTGATTTTATGTCGGGCCTTTCTGCTTGTGCGGTAGTAAAACTTCTCAAATACACTTGTGATGTTGAGCTGTATAAGGTGTTAATTTTGGTCAAAATCGCCTGTTCCTTCTTTGATCAGGTTATTATAATTATCAAAGACATTCTCATACGAAACCTATCTAAGAATACTGACAGGCACATAAAATACTTCCCTGTGAAATTTTATAAAAATAGGTCCCGCCTTTTTTTATGAGGAGACTTTGTTTAAAGAAAAACTTTTATCAAATTATAGTTAAACACATATTGTCTATTTCAATAAAAACATCGTTTCCGAAACGACCGTACGCTCGAGTTGATCTTGTTTGTTTGTTTTGTTTTTCCTTTTCCTTATGAAACTGATTTTAATTCACAATTATGAATCATTTTACTCAATATATATATATATATATATATATATATATATATATATATATATACAAACTCTGAAATAGATAAACACTCTAGAAATATATGAACACTTCAATATATGTACATACGAAATGAACACTATGAAATACACATACACACTGGAATACGGGTCAAAATATGCACCCCCACTATTCGTAATGACGTAGTTTCCATGAGTGCATCACATTTGATAATTACTGCGAGGTTGACATGGTATAAAAATCAAGCCAACCCTAAACATTCGGCGATTCATTGGTAGATACCGTTTAGTTTACGTATCACATTTATTTATGGAACAAAGCTATTGTCTGATAATCAGGTTGGAATATGGATAGTTTTGTCACTTTTTTTAGTTATTATATTTATAAACTCGAGTTCAGCTCAGTTTTGCTCGGGCCCTTTGTACTGTTGATAACTTTATGTGCATGTATACATATATATGTTAAAATATTTGACTCGTGTCCAGGAACCTTACATCTTAAATTTCAAGTATTTAGACCCAAAATTGGCAAAATGTTTGGTAGAGTCTGCAAAGGTCAACCCTTTCAACTTTGACCTCTTGACAGCCAAATTTTTGCCCAAAAACTGATTTAAAAGCTTGCTGCATGTCTGAATAAACTTTATGTAAAATTTCAAATGTTTGGACCTAAAATTGGCTGAATAGTTTGCTAGAGATCGCAAAGGTAAATTAATTTGGACATTGGCCCTTTGGTAGCTAAATTGTCAGCCAAAAATCGATTAAAAAGTTTGCCATATGTCTGAATACACTTTATGTACAATTTCCAATGCTGAGACCCAAAATTGGCTGAGAGGTCAATTTTATAACTTTGAACCCAATTTTGACTCCTTCGCATTTATTGTTTTGATCTCAAATCAAATTCAAAAGTTAGATCCATGTCGAAGTAACCTACATCTAAAATTTCAAATGTTTTGACCTAAAATTTGTAGAGAAGCTTGGTAGAGTTTTCAAAAGTCAAATCGTTAGACTTTGACCTCGTGACAGCCAAATTTCTGGCCAGCAACCGATCACAAATATTTTCCCAACTCTCAATACCTTATATGTCAAATCTCGAGTCTGTAACATAAAAATTGACAGAGTAGTTTGGTAGAGAAATGTACACACACAGACAGACACACACACATACAATTTCACTTTTATAGATATATAGATTAGTTTATAATTTTTTTTATTGCGGTGTATTATACGACAGCATCCAGATAATGTCGGGTCATCAAGAGAGAATATGCTCCGTTTCAGGACTAAATTTCGACAGCTTTTTCTGCGTATCGCGTTCCCTTCACTGATGTCAGACCCTATTATCTAATTTGCAAGTAAACGAACTGTTCAAATTATATTTGAAAACAACTAAAAACCATAATTATACTTAAACCTTCAATTTCCTGGATGAACCCACTGAACTGATGAATCGTCGAGCGTTTTGTTTCTTTACTTCTCTTTTAAATTCGTATATATATATATATATATATATATATATATATATATATATATATATATATACTAGCATTTCAGCATTTGTGTCTGAGCAAAATAAAAGTGGTAGTAGGAAGGCAGGCTCGAACCCGCACTGCTGAAGAGGAAAAGAACGTGAAAAAAAGTGACGTCTTTGCTGTTAAGACCACCGTCAAACCAGGGTGACGTAGGTTTAAATTAAGCCTAGACAATCGAAAAGAGGGGATGACTTTCGAAAATATCGGTGAAAAAAGCACCCACCCTGTAGAAAAGTGCCGAGTTGAGGGTGAAGAAATTAATGTTTTTAGCCAATTTTTCGGTATTTGTCGTCTGAAGGGTCGAGCTTCAAAAGGAAGCTGACCTTGTGAAAATCCGTTGCCACTGTCGAAAGTTTTAGGCAGACATGCAAACACACATATACATTTATATATTGGTAGCTCAAATTTTCAACCAAAACCGATTAAAAAAGCTTCTCCTATCTCTGAATATCCTTTATGTTAAATTTAAAATGTTTATACCAGAAATTGTCTGAGTAATTTGCCAGTCTACAAAGGTCAATATTTTTTAAAATTTGACCCCTATTATGACTCCTTAACATTTATTGTTTTGGGCTCAAATCAAGTTATTAAGTTAGATTCATCTCCAAGGAACCTCTATCTAAAATTTCAAGTGTTTATACTCGAAATTGTCGGAAGAGTATGCTAGAGTTCTCAATGGTCAAATCGTTGAACTTTGACCCCTTAACAGCCAATTTTCTGGCCGAAAACCAAATCTCAGTACCCTGTATATCAAATTTCGATTCTGTAGACTGAAAATTGACAGAGTCATTGCGTAAGGAAATGTACACAGACAGACAGACACACACAGACACACACCACAGACACTTTAACTTGTATATATACTAGCATGGCGGCCCGGCGTTGCCCGGGTGTTTGAAGGTGTACGTTGAGCAAAAAAAAAACGGTCAATTTTTTTTCAATTCGGCCCCTATTATGACCCCTTAACATTTATTGTTTGAGGCTCAAATCAAGTTATTAAGTTAGATCCATGTCCAAGGAACCTATATCTAAAATTTCAAGTGTTTATACTCGAAATTGTCGGAAGAGTATGCTAGAGGTCTCAATGGTCAAATTGTTGAACTTTGACCCCTTAACAGCCAATTTTCTGGCCGAAAACCAAATCTCAGTACCCTGTATATCAAATTTCGATTCTGTAGACTGAAAATTGACAGAGTCATTGCGTAAGGAAATGTACACAGACAGACAGACACACACAGACACACACCACAGACACTTTAACTTGTATATATACTAGCATGGCGGCCTGGCGTTGCCCGGGTGTTTGAAGGTGTACGTTGAGCAAAAAAAAACGGTCAATTTTTTTTCAATTCGGCCCCTATTATGACCCCTTAACATTTATTGTTTGAGGCTCAAATCAAGTTATTAAGTTAGATCCATGTCCAAGGAACCTCTATCTAAAATTTCAAGTGTTTATACTCGAAATTGTCGGAAGAGTATGCTAGAGGTCTCAATGGTCAAATCGTTGAACTTTGACCCCTTAACAGCCAATTTTCTGGCCGAAAACCAAATCTCAGTACCCTGTATATCAAATTTCGATTCTGTAGACTGAAAATTGACAGAGTCATTGCGTAAGGAAATGTACACAGACAGACAGACACACACAGACACACACCACAGACACTTTAACTTGTATATATACTAGCATGGCGGCCCGGCGTTGCCCGGGTGTTTGAAGGTGTACGTTGAGCAAAAAAAAAACGGTCAATTTTTTTTCAATTCGGCCCCTATTATGACCCCTTAACATTTATTGTTTGAGGCTCAAATCAAGTTATTAAGTTAGATCCATGTCCAAGGAACCTATATCTAAAATTTCAAGTGTTTAGACCCAAAATTGTCGGATAGAGTTCTCAATGGTCAAATTGTTGAACTTTGATCCCTTAACAGCCAAGTTTCTGGCCGAAAACCAATCACAACGATTTTCCCAAATCTCAGTGCCCTGTATATAAAATTTCGAGTCTGTAGACTAAAAACTGAGAGTTATTGCGTAGGGAAATGTACACACACACACACACACACACAGATACACAGACACGTTCACTTTTATAGATAGATAGATAGATAGATAGATAGATAGATAGATAGATAGATAGATTTGTTTAACAAAATATATACGTATACATAAATATATATTGAAACAATTTTGTGTTTACTATAAACATTTTTCGCAAATATTAAGCAAGTATAAATCATGTAGAATATCTTCAAGAATATAATTACAGGTAATAGTTAACTAATGAAGAGTATCCCATAAGAAAACCGAAGCAACTAATAGGGAATTAATTAAAATGAATGTTTAAAATAATATGCAAATTAGCTAGATCGTTTGCTAGTGAATGCAATTCCAAAATCAAGATATAAGAAAATTGCATTTTCTTTTTTAATAAATAGAAAAGAGGGGTTTTAATATGAATATCGATACACACAAAAGAAAACCGAATTTATATATATATATATATATATATATAAATAAAAAATATATATATGGCGATTAAGCTACACTGAATATTCGGCGTTTCATCCACTCTAGGATTCCTCAGGCTTATGAGCGAATTCTGTGGTTGTTTATCGTTTTTTTTATATGGTCCTTTTCTATTGAGGATTTAGTTGGCCAATCAGCTTTCTAGTATCCACCGCGCCCCTTCCTATCAGCCAATGGGCATGCATTTTATTGGACAAAGGATCTGTTTTAAAACTAGGTCAGTGTTTTTTTTTATTGTTAGAGTGGATGAAACGCCGAATATTCAGTGTAGCTTAATCGCCATACATATTTTATAAATTACTAACTAGCTCTACCTACGTATTGAGCACTTTTGAAGTAAATACTTAAAGTTTACGCATAAATATATACTTTCGTATATTAATTTTATGTGAGTAAATGAAGTAGTTATATATATATATATATATATATATATATATATATATATATATATATATATATATATAAACTTCTATCTCATATTGTCTTAGTTTGCTTTTACACTTGCGCTAGTATGGATCTAATCAACAAGCCATGGGTGCTTTCCTCGGTGACTGCATTTCGTAAATGTTGTTTTTGTCTTACGACCTTCAAGATGTCAGATACCTTGTACATAAACAAAAAGAACACAAATACACACTAAGACGAAGATTGAAAGTAGTCTACCTTGGTCTAGTCGTTCTCTTCACAACTGAACCAAGGAAGGAATCAGCTTGCGTCATGCCTTTTTAGGCAGAGAGGCTAAGACACCTGCGAAACCGATGTAAAATAAATATGTCTCACGTAAAAGAAAGAAAATTGGAAAATCAGAAAACAAAAGTCATAAAAACAGGGACACCTGTTATAAAAACAATAACGATGGGCACACACACACACACACACACACACATATATATATATATATATACATGTGTACACATATACACACATACACGCATAGATGCACACATACGCACATACATATGCATACACATATGCACACATATATATATACACAGACACATGCATGCACACATATACGCACATACATTCCCACACACATATACACAAACATACATTCAAACACATATATACGCACACAAGGTTAGCGAGGATGATTACTTAATTGCATATCAAAATAAAATAACCAAGCAAACGTATTAACAACTATTTGTGTCGACACGACGTTGCCCAGGAGTCACCTTTCTATTTATTTTGTTTTACTTTTAAAATTAAATCTTTTTTTTTTCATATTATTTTAAAGATGATTTTAGTTAAATATCTATTTCTATTTTTCTTCATCTGTCTGTTTCGGTTCTGGATATGGCCTTAAACTATATCCGATGGTGTCTAGATTTTGTATATATTATTACAGAGTCGGTCGTGATTTCAAAAGTTTAAAAAAAAAAGAAAAATTGGTTGCCATCAGCTAGAATCGAAACCAAAAGCAAAACTGTAGTATTCAAAGCTGGTGACGTTACCACTGTATCAACGTGACATGCATATGAACTGATTAAAAATAAACTAAGATGAATGTACAAAATGTATAACGATTTTTTTCAATTTTGACAAATTTTTGACTCCTTAAAAACAATTTTAATCGGCTAAAGACTTATGACATAACGGTCATAAAAAAAAATTATATGAGGCCCCTAGCGCCGCCCTGTGAATTTCAGTTTCAGTAGAGATAGAGTTAGAAAATATGGGGGCAGACAGACAGACAAGCAGTAAGTTTTATAAATTAGATTTAAGTAAAACCAACCGATGAAAATGTTCTCTCAAACGTGAGCAGGTCCTGAATATGACCTTAAACTATATCCAGTCGTGAGGCCCCAGCTTGCGGGCTTTGGAGAGTGTGGAGCCACCCTTTAATTGCCATTTCTCCCAGGTCCACTCTAACCCAGAGTGGTAGTACCTATTACGGTCCCAACTATGGGTTAAATAGAAACCGACTTTTAAAAATATGTATATTCTATTAAAAAATGTTTCTTCAAAATAACTGGATTCGGCATTAAATAACCAGAAAAGGGTTGATATGCCGTAAAACAATCAACCAATCATTTGTCTGTTTTTCCGTTTTATCACTTCTCGGAAGCTAAATAAGTCTTGTGGTATCTGTTTGATACCTAGTATGAGATAAACAGAGACTAGTAGAACCCGTGGAAATTCCACAGCAGTTGAAAATTTTAAAAACACATTATAAAAAAAATGAATGAAAAATAAAATAAAACAAATAATAACGAATTTAAAACATTTTTTAGCAATTTCTTTGTTAACCTTTTAAAGCTAAAACGCTTTTTTTAACCTTTTAAAAAGTTAACTTTGAAAACATATTTTTTAAACTTTTAAAGCTAAAAAGTTAATTTAAAAAATATCTTTAACTTTTTAAAGCTAAAAAGTTAATTTTAAAAACATATTTTTTAACCTTTTAAAGCTAAGAAGTTCGATGTTTTTTTTTCAATAAAAATTCAACACACAACACATCGTTTTGTTTTGTCTTGTTTTCTGGATATTTTTAAATATAAATTATAATGGAACAGAATAAGTGACTTCTATATTAATCCTACTTTTTATCTATAGATTCGAATATTAATAACTACATTTTATTTCAGTATTTAATTTATATATTTATTTTCTGATTATTTTATTTAATGCTAGCGTTTTTCTCGTCCATAAATGTAGTTTTCTTATCTACTAAGTTGATTGCAAAAATAGATTAGGTAATTGTATTCATTTCTAATTCGTGAGAGGGGAATCTATCACTATACTTTCCCTTAAACCCGCAAGTTGGACTTTTATTAAGTACAATACTTAATATATTTTTTAATGGAGAGTAGAAAACGCATCAGCAGCTCCCGTTATTCTCGCTTCTCTTTATTTACCCCTCAGTCCTCATTTTTTAAATGAGTGATTTTTATGACAAAGGGAGAAGAAAAAGCTGGTTTCTACGTTGGCAGTATTTTGCGCGAACAGTCGGCAGAGATGGTGGAAATTTTCTGTTTCTATGTCTATCCTTGTAGCCATGTCACTAGTAAGGGTGCTGGAGGTAAACGTTTTATTCTGGGCTGATGTTATCCTCCTGATAATCAGGGAGCTGAACCTTGGATTAACCACTAGTGAGGCTGTCCTATCAGCAGGTGCAAAGTACTGGGGCTGCTGTATTGACATTTGGTTTAGTGAATGGATTCTGGACCATGCAGTAGCTTCTGGTGGAGCCTCTCGATGCCATACTAGCGGGTAATTGTTACGGCTTTACCTTATCATTAGCTACAAAAAAATTTATTCGTTTCTTTTTCTCTCTTAGTTTCACCTATCTGTCCTGCTTTAAGCAAATCTGACGACCTAGTCCACAAATTCCAAAATTCCATCATGACAAGTTTCAAGAAAAAATACACGATTAAACACGGATCTCCAACTTCCAACGTAGACCCCCACTACCATGTCTCCTTCTTCAGCATCAGATGTCTACATTCTAACCTTCCAAAGGTTTAATCCCAATTACAGGAGATTAAACCAGAGCTTTTATCTTTAAGTGAAACTGGCATTGGACAGGTTATATCTCTAGATGAGTTCGCAATTAAAGGATACTCTAACTTAACTTCTAAATTTGACCCCAAAAATCGCCATGGGCATGGAATATGTGCCTATATTAAAGATGGCTTTTCATGTGGTAGAGACATCCCCAGAGAAGATCCTAACTAATATGCTTCCGGGTTACACTTGTTCCCACTACTGCATTTATATTTACTCTCTATCGACCCCACAACAGCGGAGTTACTATCTTTAAAAGTATATCTGAGAAAATTGACCATGTTCTATCTGCTTATCCTTCAGCTAACATTCACGTATGCGGAGACTTCAATGTTCACAAAGTTGAATGGTGACCCACTCAAACAAGACCGATGATGAGCGAAGATTCTGTCATGATTTCTCCATTGCTTATGACCTCACTCAGATTGTTCACTAACCCACCCGTGTGCCCGACAATGACGGCCAGTATGCGAGTCTACTAGACCTTTTTCTCACAACTTGCCCTGAACTATGTTCAGTTTCCGTTCTGTCTCTTCTTGGATCTTCTGACCACTCTGTTGTATCAATTAAGATAAAAATGAAATGTAATAAGTCCTCAGACGTACCTCTCCATCGTACAGTATATCTATACACTATGGCTGACTGGGATAACTTATGTACATTTATATCGGATCTACCTCTGTGTTCCATGTTTAAAAAAGATGTGTCTTCTATAGTATCAGACCTGAATGGTTAATTGTAAGTATAGACCGTTTCATACCCTCGAAAAGTTCCAGCAAAAACCTAACAACCAGCCATGGTTCTCTCCAGAAGGTGCTGCTTCCATTGCGCACAGAAATCACTTTTTCCACTGTTTCCAACGTAATAGATAGTTTGTCTCTGCTGTATCGTTATTTTCATGGAAAGTGTTCGACTTGTAAGAAAGTTATAAAGAATGCAAGAGAGTTGTATGCTCAGTCCGTCAAGTCAAAAGTAGCTGAGCAGTGGCTTGGTTCACACCAGTTTTGGCAAAACCTAACAGCCAGCCATGGTTCTCTCCAGAATGTGCTGCTTTCATTGCGCACAGATATCACTTTTTCCACTGTTTCCAACGTAATAGATGTATGGAAACTAAAGCCGTTTTCACGAAAGCGAGCAACCATTGTAAGAAAGTAATAAAGAATGCAAGAGAGTTGTATGCTCGGTCCGTCAAGTCAAAAGTAGCTGAGCAGTGGCTTGGTTCACACCAGTTTTGGCAAATAGCAAACAGAATCATGAACAGAAGCGTGTGCACTATCCCAACTATCATCAATGGACCTGAGGTAATCTCGTCAGCATCAGACAAAGCCAAACTCCTTGCCAAGAATTTGAAGCTATTTCTACCCTTTGCGACGAAGGCCGCCAATCCCCAATATTTTCTCCTGTATTAGAAAACACGCTATGTGATATACGTATATCTGTACGTGACGTTGCCAAGCTAATCAAAAACCTTGATTCTAGTAAAGCAACTGACCCTGACAGTATTCCAATTATAGTACTCAAAAAACTTCAACCAGAACTAGCGCCCATACTTACAAAACTGTTTAAACGTTGTCTTAAGAAGAATTGCTTCCCATCACCCTGGAAAATCTCATCAGTATGCCCTGTATTTAAGAATTCAGGTGATCGTTCATTGCTCTCTCAGTACAGGCCAATAAGTCTCCTGTGCGTCATGAGTAAGTTGCTGGAATCTGTGTTAAATACAGAAGTAATCAACCATCTCAGTAAAAATAACCTTCTTAGTGACAGACAAAATGGTTTCCGTTCTGCTAGATCTACAGATGTGCTTACAGTTATATCTCATAGGATTAGCAAATCTCTCAACGGAGGCAACCTTTCTAGGGCAATTGCTCTTGACATATCTAAGGCCTTTGATAGGGTATGGCATAAAGGTATATTTCACAAGATCTCTAGCTATGGTATAGCTGGAAATGTTTTCTCAACTCTTTTTTTGATCTACATTAATGATCTTCCAAATCACATCCTAACACCATTTGTAGACATTTATGCTGATGACACTACCATTTATGGTAGCACATCTAAGACAGTAAACGACCAAGTTCCCTCCGATTCTCTCTCCTCTGATCTTGAGCACGTAGTACAATGTTGAAAAGAGTGGCTGGTTACTTTTAATGCATCTAAAACCAAGCTTCTCTCTTTACATCATCAACATTCTGATCCACATCTGGCATCAATTGAAATGAATGGCTCTCGTCTCGAGGAGGCCTCAAGTGTTGACAAGTTTCTGGGCTTGAACTTTACTCCCGATCTTAAATGGAACTCGTACATCAAATCTGTTGCTAAGGCCGCTGGAAAAATGGTGGGATTCTTCTATCGATCCAGTAGATATCTCACTGCTGATGCAATTCTCTATCTATATAAGAACGAGGTACGTCCAAGGATGGAATACTGTTGCCACATCTGGGCAGGAGCTGCTAGAAAGGACGTTCTGCCTTGATAGAGTTCAAAATAGACTTCGTAGCCTCGTAGGAGATGTCCTTTTTTCTTCCCTGCGACCTCTATCTCACAGAAGAGATGTTGCGAGTTTGTCTCTGCTGTATCGTTATTTTCATGGAAAGTGTTCGACTGAGCTTCAGTCTATGGTCCCCCCTCGCCAAACATTCACAAGAAACACTTGTTTAGCTGAAAACAATATTAATTATTCCCCCCACTCTTTATCTGTGCCTAAACCTAAACGTAGATTCCATGAACAAAGCTTCTTTCTTAGAACTGCACGCCTGTGGAATTGTTTTCCGTTTTCCTGCTTTCCAGCTGACTACAATATGGCTGTCTTCAAGTCTAACGTAAACAAGTTCTTTATTAGACGTTCCACTTGTTAACAAATTTACCGAATTTCCATTTACTAACGATTACTATATTGTCCAATTTCTACTGTACACTCTTTAACCCTTATCCTCGAGTGGTCTCCTGGTCTTGATAAGTGGTGATGCCTATGTAAAAAAGATGTCAATTCACTTTAGTTTTCAAAAGAAACTATAATAAAAAAAACTTACAGTCTCTTCTCAACATTAATTTTTTTTCATTTTAAAATAAAATAGCCAATTTGAAGCCGTAAGCAGACAGCCATTTTTGTTGGGGGATTTTTGAAAAGAAAATGGTTTTAATTATTTTAACTGATAAAGAGCAACTATAAAAGGAATAATTAATGTTTGCGATGGTGATTGTTTTTTATTTTATTTTATTTTATTTTTTGTGACACTGGACGTACGGACAAGTAAATAAATATTATTAAATATTTAGATTAATAGGGATTACTCAATACATAGTCATATTTACTCTAGAAGATTTACTAGAAACTACTTTGTCGATCTGGTTTAAATTTCGTATAAAATTTGTAAAAGGAACGGTGCGATGAATTAATCATTATGATATCGGTTCGATGTAGAGTTAGCGACGAATAGGGATTCATAAAGATTAGTCGCCATAATACCACATTTACTCTCATTTTTCTCATAAGCTACTAGGCGGGACTGGATGAAAATTTGTATAGACTTTTTTCATGATCATGCAAAATTAAATAAGTGTGCAAAGTTAAGGGCTCATAGTAAATATTCAGGATTACCCCAATACCACATATACTCTAGAGGATTGGCATAAAGAACTCATTTTAAGTCAACGGGCTTTAACTTTTTCTCTTTGTTTACTGGCTAAAATTCGAGTAATTTCGGGGTCGTTCCAAAATTAAAGTCTGCTAAATTTTAACTCAAAATAGTAAAGACCTACGAAGACGGGACTGGTACCATTAAAACGAGCGATCTTTTTGCCTAAAAATTTATTTTTCTACATAGTCACCACCTTTCTTAGGGCACTTTTATCAGCGATAACGAGACCTGTTGCCACTCTGAAATCGACGAACTCATCTCCTAAAAGTGCTAAGATCAATTGCATCAGCTTTGTAAACGTTCAGCAGGCGCCGATTCAATTTCTTCCCTGGGTGGTGGAATTTAATGATGCATCTGTTTCTGAGGTACGTCTATGACAGCGTTTTTATTTTTACAGTCTCACATTTTCAATATCTGCAACAGAGAGATGAAATTTTCAGGTCTTGAATGTTCAAGTTTAGTCGTAATGCCAATGCAATTTGCAATCCCCATCTGATCGTTTAAAAAGGTCAACTATAATTGTAATGAGTGTATATAAACGTTGTGACGTGTCGATATATGTATATGTGTCTTAACACGGTGTGATCGTCTAGTTCCCCCAATATGCGTATAAAATCTATTGATTGTCTCTAGTGTTCACGTGTGCGGACATATTAATATTAGTGGTATAACGACTATTCACAATGACAACTTACATAGAACAGTCTTCAACAAAGAGACGGATAACATTGTCAGTGGGGACACCAGCAAAAGACACATACCTTCACAAAGTTTATTTCTTCTTCCTGAAATTTAGATGCTTTTCATTCGAAAAGGTAAAGCCAAGACGTGAATTATATTCGATATCATCATTTATTTTCCTGTTTGTTTTTTCCGGAGAACACATTAAACTCCTCGGTTAAACGTTTACAGGGAACATTTTTATTATTATTATTATTATTATTATTATTATTATTATTATTATTATTATTATTATTATTACATTTTTCACCTCAAACAAGGCACGTTGCCACTTTGATGTAGGAGGCTACTATCAGGAACATAATCTACAGGGATACTATTAAAGAAGTTTAGGGATCTCTACTGTGAAGGGGTGGGATTTAGCTGCGTGTCGGGTTTGTCGGGAGTATTTACGTCGAGGGGGTACGAGTGCTTACGGTTCGTCGGAGCATTCACCGTTAAAGTACTTGTTGAACAGGCAGAAGGATGCTACATTTCGTCGATGGGACAGAGGCTGAAGCTTAGATGACATTTCAGGACCTATCAGGTTGGTGATTCTCTTTTGAACCTTGTCAAGGGGTGAGAGACAAGTAGCAGATGCACCGGACCAAATATGGCAACAATACTCCATACATGGGAGAATGATGACCTTATAGAGGTACAGGATACTTTGGGGTGTTAGTAGCTTTCTAGCACGGTAGAGAGAACCTACCTTCTTCGTAGCGGTCCTGTGAAATCTGCCTTTAGGTTTAGGCACAGATAAAGAGTGTTGGAAATTATTGATAGTGGTTTAGTTGGTGAGAGATGTAGATAGCATGACGGATGTGATCAATTCGTTCAATTTCTTCGAGGCGTCTTTCAGCCAAAACTTTTCAAGAGTAACTTTGGCAACAGGGAAGGAAACATCGTTTAAAAACGTGGTCAAAATGTAGTATTTGGAATCCCAGCTTAATTGCTATATAAGTAGTTGTAGAAATAGAAAGTTATGTAAGTATATTTAAATTTCCCATCAGCGAGTTGGCATGGTCACAAAAGGTTAGGTTTGTACAGGTATCAACCTAGAGAGAATGCACCGGAAATTAGGGGTGACATGCACCGGAAATTAGGGGTGATACGAGAATTGTGGTCGAGGGCTTCCGGTTGACGACCACATGGGAGAGAGTGGTTTAGGCAGCAGAGGAAGCAGGGCGGAGATTTCATGTTTCTCCCGACAATCAGGGTCCGAGATAATAGGCTTGCCTTGAAATAAAAGATTGAAGCTTCAAATCCATCTTGTTATTTATCGATGCATCTGTCTGCAGTGACCACTTCCCAACGAGATGGCAGACCAGCGACCAGAAGATATCATCCGCTGGCCAAGGCAACCAGGTATGTACGCATTATACATGGCACGTACATGTCTCGAAGACTTTCAAGGCTGGAAACCGTGTAAGGATAAGAACACACCCACACACACACACACACACACACACACACACACACACACATATATATATATATATATAACAGTAAAAAGAATCTAACAGAACAGTAAGAGTAAAAAGTAAACGATTAGTAAAATAATCGATCAATTAAATAAATAATAAATAAATAAATAGGACAGCAAATATTTACGGTAACAAAAAGACAACAAATTATTAGCGAGGGTAGAATAAAAATGTATGGATAATAGGAGAAAGGAAACAATCTTAACGAATACCCAGGAGTTCCAAATTATGGGTATATTCTCTTTGTTTACACAGAGACGGTTGGCGTAAATTAATGGATAAATTTATTATTATTTTATTCGAACGAACTTTTTATTTACTTTAGACAAACTTAATAAAAAAAAATACAAAACAAAGATATTAGGAAACTCGAATTTAACTTGAACATACTATTTTCAAAAATAGTACGGTAACATAAGTGCATAAGCACTACTTTATTTTACATATTTCATTTCGTTAGGACCGTTTGAATAAACTCACAATGTGTGAAATTTTCAGTGTTGTGTAACTGAGCATAGTTCGGCATTGGACTTTTCTGTTGACTTATGCTTGTCGAAGTTTTTCATGCATTTCATTCATTTGTTAACAGCACTTCTCTACTGTAATATTTCACCTGCATTCAAAAAACTGCAATGGATGAAACCGATCGCAGACCACCAAACCGCCAGCATGACCTTCTTCTGGTGCAACCCTGGCTTTGGGAAGTGTAGTCGAGCTTCGTCAGCGTCTAACCACTGAACTGAGCGTCGCTGGTTGTCGTAAAGAACCCACTTTTCATAGCAAGTTACAACCTGGTAGAGAACCGAATCGTTCTTGTTGCGTAAAATGGAAACTGACACTTCGTGGCGTTTCTTTTCGTTGTCAGTCAATTCGTGAGGCAACCATTTCTCAAGATTTTTTTTGTCTTTCAAATCTCTCTCACGTGGTTGAAAATCGTCGTATACGTTACGCCTAATTCAGAAGCAAGTTTTCGAACAGCTGGGCTCTTAATTGATCGTTGTCGACATCCGATGGACGACCACTACTTTCATTATCTTCAAGATTCTCGTTGCCGCCACAAAATTTCGCAAACCACCATTGTGCTGTGCGTTCAGTAATAGTTCCTTGACCAAACGCTTCGTTAATATTGCGAACTGTGTTCAGTGGCTTTTCGGCCTATCTTGAATTGTAATAAGGTAATTGCGCAAATTTGCTTTCTTTACCATCTTCAAGCGAAAAGAAGACATAACTGTTTTAAAACGATTGAAATTTAAACGATTAGATCGAGCGAAAAACGCTCTTTAAAATGGTATATAAAGTAAATGTATTATAACGAAAACTAATTTGAAAATATACATCATTTGAAATTTAAAAAAAAAAAAATTCCGCAAAAAATTTCTTCGCGAACTAATACTACTACTGCTATTACACATGCTTTATGACGTCACACTACAAAACAACCAAACTAATTTTTCACATTTTCATGTTTTTTTTCTTTTTATATCTAATTTTTTCTCCCTTGTTATTTGTCATTTCCCCTACTACCCGTTTGATAAAAAAATAGATAACAAATAACTGCTACCAAAGGCAAGATAATTTACCTGAACAATGTTTTGATGTCTTAACTTATTTTTGAGCGTTTAAATTTAAAACGCAAGTTAAAACGACAGTAATCATGGCGGTCATGGATTTGTCACCTTGCAGTCTTGATAATCGCCCAAAACGAAAGAATATAACAATATACTAATAGAAATACACTAAATAAATGTTACAATAGTATTTATTGAAGAGATTTCTATCATTATTTTTATTTATTCTTGAGTTTAAAGCGATTCTCGAGATTCTTAGGGTGGCAATCTGATGCCCGCCATTTTTATTGTTATTTTACTTTAAGTGCTCGACAATATTTGCATTTCAAACTTAATAAACACTGTAAAATAAGTAACAATACAAAAGAAAACGTATCCAGATAGGTAGAAAGATCATTTATATTGCTTTTAGTATAGTTTATTTATTTAACAAGATTTTTATGGGTGCATAATTTTATAAAATATTTGAATAACACCGGGCGTAGTGACATTATTAATTGCTGGGGGTTTGCTTTTTGTTTTCTTTTTTCCTATAGTTTTTTTTATTTTACACAGTGATCACCACTTATCAAGGCCCGGAAGCCACTCAGGGATAAGGGTTATTGCAAGTACATTACGTTAGTGTGGAGATTTGATGAAGTGTTTACTTAAGGGGGCGGTTCATTAGGAATTTGTTAAGATTGGACTTGAAGACATCCAAGTTGTAGTCCGGAGGGAAGCAGGCAGACGGAACAGAGTTCCACAGGCGTGCAGTTCTAAGAAAGAAGCATTGTTCATGGAATCCACGTTTTGATTTAGGCACAGATATAGAGTGGGGCAAATTTTTTACAGTGGATTCAGCTAGACGGGTGTTTTTCGTGAAAGATTGGCGAGGGGGGACCAGAGATTGGAGTTCAGACGAGCACCTGCCATGGAAATAACGATAAAACAAGGAAAGGCTCGCAACGTCTCTTCTGTGGGAGAGAGGTTGCAGGGTAGAGAAAAGGGCATAAACAATTAAAGAAGAAAATTTTACAAAGAAAAGAAAACCAAAATACACTTCTAAAATATATTTCTACGCATTGTATATTTAAAACATAAATTAGATAAAAGGGGGTAAATAACGGGTGGGACAGAAAAAACACTCTCGTGGGGCGTCTTTCAGCCAACGCTTTTCAAGATTAACTTTGGCAACAGGGAAGAAAACATCGTTTAAAAATGTGGTCAAAAGACCACAAAATTATTAGCGAGGGTAGAAATAATGTATGGATAATAGGAGAAAGAAAACAAATACCCAGGAGTTACCAATTAAGGGTACATTCTCTTTGTTTACACAGAGACGGTTGGCGTAAATTAATGGATAAATTTATTGCTATTTCATTCAAACGACCCTTTTATTTACAATAGACACCCCGAACAATTTAATAAAATAAAACAAAACAAAGATATTAGGAAACTCGAATTTAACTTGAAAATACTTTTTTCAAAAATAGCACGGTAACATAAGTGCATTTTATTTTACCTATTTCATTTCCTAAGGACCGTTTTAATAAATTCACGATGATTGAAATTTAAAGTGTTGTGTAATTATGTCTAAAAAATACAATAAATTAATGTTACAATGACTAAAGTTCATTATTTTGTAGTAGTTACCTATCGAGACGTCTTTCAGCCAACCCTTTTCATGATATTCGTTGGCAACGGGGGAGAAAACATGGTCAAAAGACTATAAATTATTAGCGAGGGTAGAAAAAATGTATGGATAATAGGAGAAAGGAAACAATCTTAACGAATACCCAGGAATTCCAAATTATGGGTTTATTCTCTTTGTTTACACAGAGATGGTTGGCGTAAATTAATGGATACGCGAAGTGAAATCTCGAGCGTGATCTGTGTAAAATCGAGAGAGTCTCATCAGTGTACCCGCCAAATAAATTTATTTATTATATATTTGTTTTGTTTTTTATTACTTTTTAGGCTTGCATGTCGATTATTATTTTTCCTTTTTTTTTTCCTTTTTTAATTTCCCTTTTCCTTCTTCCCTTTTACTTTTGTTTTCTTTCGCCCAAATTGACTTTGGCCGCCACCAAATTGTTCGCATATTTCTGACAACAGGTGCGCATTTCCTTTTCTTTTCTTACTTCTTATTTGTTGTCGTCGAAGTGAATAATGACGTCGCTGACGATAATTGCTGTTTTAATTGTCGTCCTTTGTACGACACCATATTTCGAAGCAGTACCACCACCACCATCATCGACTCTGGCACACCACAAAATTACCCCCACCCGACATAACACACCCGGTCTTACAATTCACGAAACGGGCACTTCCTATTTCCTAATAGACACACAGGACCTAAGAATCACACAGAGACACATGGATAGAAACTCACGCATACAGTCTCACACATATTAAAAATTCGCATATAGACACACACTTCCGCTCATACAACCACAGACATCTTCGCACACAACCTCTAACACTCACATATACAATAATCTACATATTCACAATATGTCAAAAAACATATTCCAATACAGTGTTGAAATACAATTATTTTAAATACAATTTTCGTTGGTCTGTCTTATTAGATTTTACATAGAAATTAAGATAGTTTGTAAGACATTAATTTAAAATAACTTTCGTTTGTCAGTATAAAGTTTGAAATAGCATTTTCATTCGTTTAAGACATATGTGTTTGAAATAACATTTTCATTCGTTTGACACATATGTGTTTGAAATACCATTTTAATTCGTTTGACACATATGTGTTTGAAATAACATTTTAATTCGTTTGACACATTTTTGTTTGAAATAACATTTTTATTCGTCCAACACATTTGTCTTTTAAATATCATTTTAAATCGTTTGACACATTTGTATTTTAAATATCATTTTAATTAGTTTGACACATGTGTGTTTGAAATAATATTTTCATTCGTTTGACACATTTGTCTTTTAAATACGGTTATAATTCATTTGACTCATTTGTGTTTGAAATAACATTTTCATTCGTTTGACACATTTGTGTTTGAAATAACATTTTCATTCGTCTGGCACATTCGTATTTGAAATACCATTTTCATTCGTTTGAAAGTTTAAAGTTCAAAATAGAATTTTCCTCTTGTGTGGCAGACGTCCATGACACGGGTCGCCATCTGAGAGTTTCACAGGGAACTGAAACGTTCAGCTCATCAATGCAAAAGTTCAGTCATCATAACAATGCGATTTGCAATTCCATCTGATACATTTGGATGGAATAAAAAATAATAGGCATCACTTTTGAACTTCCTATCAAAAACAAACGCACATTTTATATAAAAGAAACTTTATCTGTGTGTGGGGGGTGTAAGTTCGTTCCATACGGACTCGAAAACGGCTGGGCCAATTTTGTTGTAATTTCGAACGATGTTAATTTATGGGTCTGACAGTGTTCTCGGATAGGTTTTGAAGTAGAATATCTTATTTGAATCAAACATAAGACGCCTTACTTTTGGAACGCCCATTGTATATACGAGGGTCGTTTCAAAAAGAACACTTTCTATTTTTATTCCGCCACAATCGATCAGAGAGATTTCAAGTTGCATTGTTACACATCGATCGAAACGCTGTGAAAAAAATCACTAAGATGAGAACAAATAATCAAAATAATACGTGTCCAAATAATCAGTACTAGCGGAACCTTTGGAAATTCCACAGGGGACTCATTCATATGTAATATATTGATGTTGGCATTCTGTAGATGTTCAGTGTAAATGGAGACGCTCTGATATTATTGTAGCTTTTATGTTAAAACTGCAAACGTATTTATCTAAGCTAGCACGGAGCCTGGCAAAGCCCGGTGTAATGTACGCTTAAGTATGATATTTTAATTCTTGCAGATGTCGTATATATTATTATAGAGTTAATGTTCTATCGATTTTTATATATTATAACGTTGCGATTTCAAAAATAAATATACATACATACACACACATATATATACAGGGTGTCCGTAAAGTTACTATACAGTGTTACAAGTTACTATACAGACACCCTGTAATATATTAACAGTACAGTAAGATATTGTATTAAAATATTTAGCTTGTGTGGCATGCTTGATTAAATAAACCTGTAAAAAAAATAAATATTAACTATTAATACAAATATAATACAATAAAATAATAAGACTGTATAGTAACTTTACGGACACCCTGTATATATATATATATATATATATATATATATATATATATATATATATATATATATATATATATATATCCAGATTACTTCGTAACAAAAATAGGAGAAATTGAAATCAGGAAGAAACGATGGCAAGGAAGATAACAATAATGAAAACGGATGGAATTTTAAGGAAAACCCTTGAGTGCGAAGATTAATGCATACGAGCTACAAGTGTAAGCCAGCCGTATAGAAACTGCAACAGATGTGAACAGTAAAATTTGAGAAACAAGAAAACTGAAACTTACAATTGTAAATTAATTGCCCTCACAAAAAAATACGCTCTCAACTTACCCACAATAGAATTTTCACGGCCCGTTGTTCTATCAATGTTGCTAAGCGACGACATGGAAAGAAAATGGCTTTACCGATGATAGATAAATACAAATAACGGTTTCGATTATCGATAATTATCGGGGGTATTCTGAGACAAAACTTAAGTAAGATCACTCCCAGACTTTTACACTAATGTTCTGTAAATTTGTTCAGACGTTCCGGAGTCTATAAGGAACGAACTCACACACACAGACAAAGTTGCATTTATATAATTGTAGATATAGACGAATTACTTTTCTTACCTCTTTTCATGTATAATCAAAAAAATATGTATCATCAATCATCTCAAAGCTACAGAGATATAAGGCCACCATTCGCCCATGTATGGAGTATCGTTGTCATATCTGGGCTGGCGCATCTGGTACTTGTTGCACACAGGATAGGTCCTGAACTGTCATCTAAGCTTCAGTCTCTATCCCATCGACGAAATATAGCATCCCTCTGCCTGTTTTACAAGTACTTTAACGGTGAATGCTCCGACGAACTGCAAGCACTTGTGCCCCCTCGACGTAAATACCCCTGACAAACCCGACAACCAGCAACATCCCACCCCTTCACAGTTGAGATCCCTAGATGTAAGAGAGACTTCTACTCCAGTAGTTTCTTCCCCAGAACCGTTTGACTTTGGAATTCCCTTCCGGATGCCTGCTTCCCCAACTGTACTGCCATGCAGAAGTCCAAGTGTCACGTTGACCGACATCTTGCTGTCCAACTCCTCACATAGTACTCCTGTAGCTTATGTCCCTGATAATAGCTCCCTACACCAAAGTGGCAATGTGTTTTGTTTGGGGTGAAAATGTATTAAAAACAAAAAAAACGCATTTCTTAGTTTATCGTTAATTTTAAACCATTCTCTGTCTGTGGTTCGCTCTATGACTTCCAACTGACTGAGGACTGAACTAACGTACTTTACACTGGCCCCAATCGAACTCTATTTCGTAGTTATACTCAACTTACCAAATCCAAATTATACTTTTTTTTTTTACAAAAGAATTCAACACTTATCAAGGACCAGAAACCACTCAAGGATAATGAGCAATGAATGCACAGTGGTCAATAACAAAATGTATTAATCGTTATTGGTGGAAATTTGGTGAATTTGGATTACTTCAAGGAACGGATTCTCAAGAACTTGTTCACATTGGACTTGAAGACGACCATATTTTAGTCAGTTGCAAAGCATGAGAACGGGACAGCGTTCCACAGACGTGCAGTTCTAAGAAAGAAACTTTGTTCATGGAATCTATGTTTAGGTTTAGGCACAGATAAAGAGTGGGGGGAATTATTGATAGTGGTTTCAGCTAGACGAGTGTTTTTCGTGAAAGTCAGGCCAGAGAGGACTATAGATTGGAGCTCAGACGAGCACTTGCCATGAAAATAACTATGAAGTATAATTAAAGAAATCGTCGCCTTTATGTACGCGAGGCTGCTCTTTCGTTGTTATGATCTACTACGACCGTTTAAATGTCCCTTTATTATTTCTGAATTTAATACGGGGTGGGTCTCTTAAAAGATCTGTCTAATCTTTCTCTTTACGACCGACTGACACCAGAAGTCAAAATGAAATCCTTTTCCCAACAAGATTGCGCTACATACCACACGTCTCACAGATCACTGACACGAGTTCATGACACGTTTACGGAAGAGAGCACAATAAAGAGGGTTATGGCCATCACGTTCCCCGGACTTGTCGTTATGTGATTTTTATCTTCACGGGACTTTAAAACAAAAAGTTTAGACCAACGAAAGGGAACATTACCAACGATATGAGGAGAATCACCAGAGAAGATCTACAGGCAGTATCTGCAAACGTTGTTAAACGTTCCCAGAAATGCATAGATGTCAACGGGGAGAACTTCCAGCATCCTATATAACACTATAGTAATTTAAACTATGTTTCATGTAATTTAAACAATGCTTCAGGTAATTTAAACAATAAAAGAATGATCGTCCTATCTATTACATTTTATGGACTACTTTTAAGTGGGCCATCTTATACATATGGAGAGCACTACAATTGATATTTGTTGATAACTAGAATTATGGAATCTACGTTTAGGTTTAGGCACAGATACTCATCAAATACTTATATGTAAGCGATGCCATCTTGGTATTGTCTGCAGAAATCAGACGTGTAAGAGAAATAGAACTGGACTCCAAATAATAAGAACTAACAGACTCTGTGGAAATTCCACGGTAGTTGAAAATTTTTTAAACACATTATAAATAAAATAAATAATTCATAAAATAAAATGACGAGGAATTTAAAACAATTTTTTTAGCAAATTCTGTTTTGAACTTTTTAAGGCTAAACAGAATTAATTTAAAAATTTACCTTTTTTTTCAATAAAAATTCAACACACAACGCATAGTTTTGTTTTGTTTTCTTGGTAATTTTTAACATCAATTATAAAAGAACAGATGTCAATCCATTTGCACATTTTGGGTAAAGTTTAAAAACAATCTATAAGTAAAAGATAAACTTAACTCTCCTCTTAACATGACGTTTTTTTAACAAAGATAAAATAAAACAACCAATTTGAAACCGTAAACAGACAGCCATGATTTTTGTTTTGGAAATTTATTGAGAGGAAATAGTTTTACTGGTTTTTAATTGATAAAGAGCGGCTAGAAAGGGAAGTAAATTGTTTCTTATTAATTAATGTTTGCGATCATGATGTTTTCATTTATGGCACCGGATGTCGGACAAGTAAATTAATATTTAGATTATCAATCCTCATTTAAAAGAATCAGAAACATTTATTTTGTCTTTTTTAAAAACCTAATTAAAATGCAGTAAAATAAATAATTATGACCTATTTGGGCGCCTTTTTTTTCGTCGATATTCTGTTTGTAAGGTTTAATCGTTAAAAAATCAATCAAATATTTTGTAAACATGATGAGACTGCTGAAGTGTTTCCAGTTAAAACTGTTGTCATCTTATGCTATTTAACTACTTGTTTCTTCTTCTATAGAAATAAAACAGTAGAAATGTGTGTGTCTGTCTGTGTGTAAATATTTAACTGATAAACTATTAAACTATTGGTCACATAACGCTGAATCTAATAGGAACTAGTAATCATACTAGGATTGTTTATAACGAATAAAATCTTTGACGTTTCTCAATTTTTTAGATGAGGTTTAGTCATTCGTATTATTTCGATCCATCGGACTACTGTGCTCATCTTGAGTGTAATTTTCACAACCTTCGACCTTTGACGATGTAACCTTCGACCTTCTTCGGATATATCTTGTCGAACTTGAGTCCGACAGAAACATTTCCGAGTTCGACAAGATACGACAAGAAGGTCGGAGATTACGTCGACCGAAACGTTATGAAAATGACACTTAAGATGAGAACAGTAGTCCAAAGAGTCCGAATAGTACGAGAAAAAAAATGTGTTTAGATGAATAACAAGTACAGAGATCTTTCGGCAAGTTGAAATGCAAACTGTTCATTTCAACTTGCCGACATATTTTCAGTCCTTTCTGCGCATGCCCCATTTCAGTTCAATCATGTCAAGTCGTGTAATATTAAACTTTCCTTACCCATCTCTCGGTAGCTGCATCGGTAGTGAACGCTGCTGGAGCGCTAGATGTTTTCGTTTCGATAATAACCGATGGCGTCAAAGTGATTTTTCTGAACTTTTGAAATAAATACTATATATTAGGTACAATATAATATTCAACAGAAAGATTGGTTCTGTAATATTAAATATGAAATATTAATGAATTAAATATAATTAAGCGTATTTTACGACGTGCCAAGGCTGAGCTCCCCCTCCCGCTAGTTTGTAATAATTTTTTTTTTCCTTTCAAATGACATCATCCAATTTTTTTCGAAACAAACAACTACGAATCCCATATATCTCTAAACAAAGTCGTATTTTTACACACACACACACACACACATATATATATATATATATATATATATATATATATATATATATATATATATATATGAGAAAGTGAAATTGTCTCTCTGTGTGTGCGTCTCTGTGTGTACATTTCCCCACCAAAGTACGCTGTCAATTTTCCGTCTACAGACTCGAAATTTGACATAAGGGGTATTGAGATTTGAGAAAATCTTCTTAATCGGTTTTCGGCCTGATATTTGGCTGAAAAGCGGTCAAAGTTCAACGGTTTGACTTTTAAAAACTCTAAAAAAAACTCCTCCTCCAATTTTGAGTCTAAACACTTAAACATTTTAAATGTAGGTTACATGGACCTGGTTCAAACTTTTTAATTTGATTTGAAACCAAAACATTGTATGTTAAAAGGTAAAAGTTTTGGTCTAAACATTTGAAATTCGAAAGTTTGAGCTGCCAAAGAGGTCAAAGTTAAATAGATTTGACTTTTGCGGTCTCTAGCAAGCTACTTAGCACATTTTTAGTCTAAACATTTGAAATTTCACATAACGGGTATTCAGACACGCGGCAAGCATTTTACTCAGTTTCGGGACCGAAACTTCGCTGCCAAAAAGTCAACGTTGAAAGAGTTGAGCTTTGCAGATTCTACCTAACTCCTCCGCCAATTTTGTGTCTAAACATTTGAAATTTTAGATGTAGGTAACTTGGACATGGGTAAAACTTTTTATTTTGATTTGAGACCAAGTAAATAGATGTTAAGGGATCAAAATTGGGGTCAAAGTTTAAAAAAAAAAAAAAAAAAAAACAATTACCTCTTCGGTACTTCGGAAAAAAGTGACATTCCAGGTAAAACGGCTGTTTTAGATTGATTTCTACCAAATCGTAGAATTTTACAACTTTTTTTTTAATCATTTGCCTCAAGATTATTATTCCCCCCCTCTCTCTCTCTCTCTCTCTCTCTCTCTCTCTCTCTCTCTCTATCTCTCTCTCTCTCTTTCTTTCTCTCTCTTTATCTTTCTTTCTTTTTTTCTCGTTCATTCTTTTTTCTTCTTCCTTTCTGTACATATATTTTTCACCTTTCTTTCACGCTCTCTTTTTATGCCCATCTCTTTTTATGTCTTACTTCACACAGCCCCTAGTCTTCGTCAGTTCTTTGGGTGCGTTTTAACACATCGTCTACTTGTAGACCTCTGCAAACAGATATGCCATTTATGCATAATCACTTCTTTTTTTTTTTTTTTTGCTTCCCTGTGAGTGAGAGAAGGCTGTTACAGTCTTCCTGAACCATACCGTCTTGCTACTGTAACAGAGCGCAGCAGTATGTATGCAAATGATTGAACCGTGTGCGAGGTTACGTCACAGCGAGGAAGAAGAAGAGAAAATGATTATAAAAAGGAAAAACGTGGCCTGAGAAAGAGAGAAAGAAAAGCGTTAGGAATTTTAAAAAAAGAGGAAATAAGTATATTAGTATAACAATACAGAGGACTGAAGAAGGCCAGAGAATAAATTGGTCGAAACGTGCTGAAACAACGACAACTATGAAAATAAGGATAACAGTCCGTAAATAAATAAATTAATTAATTAATAAACAGAAAGGAAGTTGTTTAGCAATGCATACAAAAGAAAACTAAAATATGATTGTTAATCAAGGTGTGACAGTAGCAGGAGAAAAAAGGCCAAAAAATTGAGAGCATAATGTATAGAATTGGTTTTAGATATTAGGATGAATTTTGCGACAGTTTGCGACAGTTCTGGACAGTCTAGTATTAGCGAGGGTTGATGACTCTTACAGTGGAGGATAGTAACGAGTTGGACATAGTTTAAGGCAGATTGTAGCTTAGACCTACCAAAAGAACTTTAGGCGATGGAAATGAGCTGATGTCGAGTGACTAACACGACTTCAGCAGATTACTTTGGTCCTTAGCGTGTTCAGGGTTGGTCGTGTCACACACACACACACACACACATATACACACACATACACACATATACATACACACACATAAATACACACATACATACACACACATACACACACACATACATACACACACATACACACACATGCACACATACATACACACATACACACACATACATACACACACATACACACACATACACTCACTCACACACCAAGAATACAACTGATATTTGCAGGATGTTCGAAGTTTAGTTTTGCTTTATTTTATTTGTTTATTCTTGTGAACCCGTGCGTACCCTATACGGCAGCCGCCAATGGCATAGACGACGACACGGGCATAAGAGTTAACGAAAGAGAGGAAAACCTTGGAAATAGCGTTGGGGGTCGGCCGTTATCGAACGGGGAGCACCATTGTATTACATTGACATCCAAATACTCTAATTTGACCCTCCCCCAACTGACAATTATTTAACAAAATTATACGCATCCAATATTTAAATCTACATCGGCTTCATAATTTAGAAAAAAAAAACAAAGTAAAATAAAAATAACATCAAAATAATTTCGATGAACTTCAAAAGCACGTGTGTTTTTTTAAAAGTATTTAGTCCCTCCTAAAAAAATTAACAAATGTTGGCAGTCTGTCTCTGCTCTATAGCTAGTTCCATGACAGGTGCTCGACTGAGCTTCTATCTATGGACCCCACCACCTCTTATCTATTCACAGCAAACACTCGTCCCGCTACAACCATTTCTAACAATTTCCCTTATTCTCTAGCTGTGTCTAAAACTAACCGAAAATTTCATGAACAATGTTTCTTTCCTAGAACTACCAATCTGTAAAACACAATACTGCAGGGCTGCTTCCCACCTCACAATAACATGAGCGTTTTCAAGTCTTATGTTCTTATTTAACCGTCCTCTTGAATAATAAAACCCTACTCAAATTCCACCATTACTTATCACCACGGTTTTGTCTCATCGGTCACCTGGTATCATTAATACAAGCGCTAGCTTTCTATTATGAAGTTTGGTCTAGATCATGGCTCGCGGAATTTTCCAATCTACTTACTCGGAAAAGCTGGGATACAGCGAAACAGACTCTGTGGATAACTACACACATACACACACGCACATACACGTACACATGTACACACGTGTTGTTGTGTGTGAATACAGTTATCAGTGTGTGCGTGCATGTATATCTCTATATTTGTTTCACCATTTTTTTTTTCATGTATAACGACTATGTGCTTTAATATCTGTTTTATCAATTAAGCTGTCTATGAGAAAATTGGCCCAAAACTAAATGTAGGCAAGTTACCAAGACGGCAGACGGTTAAGGTAATATTTGACCTTGTAATGTATTAGCTCAATGAAACTTTAACCACATCCTGGCCGACAAAGATACGGCGATGTAGAGTCAAGGAGGAAGGAAAGACCAACGAGAGAGCACTGACAAAATCTCCGATGGAGAAGTACAATGAGAACTGGGACCCTGGGGAGGTTTACTGCCACTCAAATTCCAACGAAAACCAATAGACGGTGCCAACGAGAAGTCAATGGCGATAATGTAAATTTATTTGCAAAGACTACCGATAGAGGTGGAGAGTACTCTAAAATCAGGGGAGACTTGTTGTCACTCAGCTTCCAGGGAACACCCCAGGCTGTTTTCAAGGAGAATTTTTTTATAACCTGTGTGAAATCTCCTTGTGAGCCAAAAATAATAATAATAATAATAATAATAATAATAATAATAATAATTATTATTATTATTATTATTATTATTATTTTATTACTATTATTATTAGTATCATTATTATTATATTAATAATAATAGTAGTAAATAAAATAATAATAATTATAATAATATTAATAATAATAGTAAGAATAATAATAATTAGTATCATAATAATAATTGTTATAATAATATTAATTATAGTAATAATAATTACAATAATAATAGTAATAATAATAATTATAATAATATTAATAATAATAATAGTAATAGTAATAATTATGATAATTATAATAATTATAATAGTAATAATAATAGTAATAATAATTATAACAGTAATAATAAAAATAGTAATTATAATACTTATAATAATAATAATCATAATAATATTAATAATAATAATTGTTATTATTATAATTATTATATAATTAATAATAATTGTAATAATATTGAAAATAATAATACTAATAATAATAATTATTATTATTATTATTATATTAATAATAATAATAATAATAAGAAGAAGAAGAAGAAGAAGAAGAAGAAGAAGAAGAAGAAGAAATCGAATCAGAGGGCAGACTCATAATATACAACGGATAACAGTAAAGAAAGCTGCTGAGATATTTAGAAAAACCCTTGAGTGCGGAGATTAATACATAGAAACTACATACACAAACGCGACATATCTTAAACACAAATGAGCATTGTGTGTGTATGTTTGTGTGTGTGTTTGTGTGTGTGTTTGTGTGTGTGTTTGTGTTTGTGTGTTTGTGTTTGTGTTTGTGTTTTTGTGTACGTGTGTGTGCATGCGCTCGTGTGTGTGTGTTTGTGTATGTGTATGGGCATGCGTGTGTGTGTTTGTGTGTGTGTGTTAATGTTTGTTTATGTGTATTTGTGTGTGTGTTTGTTTGTGTGTGTGTTTGTGCGTGTTTGTGTGCGCGTGTGTGTGTGCATACGCTCGTGTGTGTGTGTTTGTGTGTGTGTTTGCGTGTGTATGTGCGGGCGTGTGTGTGTTTGCATGCGCTCGTGTGTGTGTTTGTGTGTGTTTATGTTTGTGTGTGTTTGTGTGTGTTTTTGTGTGTGTTTGTTTGTGTGTGTGTTTGTGTGTGTGTTTGTGTGTGTGCATACGCTCGTGTGTGTGTGTTTGTGTGCGTGTTTGTGTTTGTGTGTGTATGTTTGTGTGTGTGTTTGTGTGTGGGTGTGTGTTTATGTGTGTGTGCGTGCGTGTGTGTGCATGCGCTCGTGTGTGTGTATTTGTGTGTGTGTGTTTATGTTTGTGCGTGTGCGTGTGTGTGTGTGTGTGTGTTTGTGTGTGTAAGTGCGTGTGTGTGTAAGTGCGCTCGTGTGTGTGTGTGTGTGTGTATGTGAGTATGTGTGTGTGTATGTATCAGCAAAAACTGACACCACACTTTAAAGCGAGGAGGATCAAGGATGCGAAGACCGAGGAGAGAAAGCACTAGCCCGACCTCCACTGGACGAGTGCAAAGAGGACTGGGACCTTGGGGAGGCTTGTTACCACCCAAATGCCAGTGTAGACTAATGGTCCCCACCAATGAGACATCAATGGTAAGCGGCTGCTACGATAAAGCAAACCCATCTGCAATGGTTATCAATATTTTGATGATGGCTTTTGTGACTACTGCTAAGTGAGTAAATAATCGAAAGAGGTGGAGAGTGCTGGAAAATCTGGGGAGACTTGTTGTCACTCAGCTTCCAGGGAACACCACAGGCTGTATTCAATGAGATCTTTTATATCTTGCGTGAAAGCTCTTTGTGATCCAATAATAATAATAATAATAATAATAATAATAATAATAATAATAATAAGCAGACCACAAGGTGGATATCAAGGAGACGGATAAGCGGACAGACAGCTGAAAAAAAACTTGGAAGTCAAGAAAACACCAATAATCGTAGAGCACTAGTAACAATCCCGAAAAACTTTGTAACAAAAATAGGAGAAATTGGAATCAGGAAGAAGGGATGGCAAAGAAGATAACAACTATGAAATGTTAAGGAAAACCCTTGAGTGCGAAGATTAATACATACGAACTATAAGTGCTAGTCAGCCGTATAGAAACTGCAACAGATGTGAAAAATAAAATTTGAGAAACAGTAAAACTGAAACTGTGCAAATGTAATAAGAAATATTGTAGTGGTGGCCTCAACTAACGCTACACAGAACTGTAGGGAATTTTGGAGGAGGATGGAAAAAACGAAGAGAGAAAGCACTATCCAGACATCCATTGAATGAGTGCGAAGAGAACTGGAATCTTAGGCGGGCTTATTGGCACCCAATGATCACGATCAGCCGGTCACTGGCGTGTGACTAGCTTCGCTTGTTACACTAAATGTCTTAGAAACGGTCTCTTGAAGATATGAAGATGACCAGTCATTAGGGTCTGCGTATCAAGAAGAAAGTCATACCTGAGATGTTGGATGTGGGTGTGGCTCCTTTACTTTCTAAAGATGACCTCTTCACCCTGGTGGTATTCTGGTTGGAATTTTCTTTCTTCGTCCCCCGGACCACTTCGTTCTTTGATGGAGGCATTCATGGCAGACTCAATAAAACACACAACACGACACAATCGTAGTATTTATTAGAAATCTTAACTATTTTATTTCTATGCATAAATATATTACAATATTTTACAATGTTTTACAAAAGGGATCAAAAGAAATTAATACTTCAACGTTAAAAATTATTAGACTGAGCTACATAGATAATTCTAACTAGTGCTGATAGAAATGGGGTCCCCCCTCTTGTTCACGGGGAGACAGAAACCTGCCTGCTTACCCCACGACGTCCGGCCGAAAAAGGGGTCTATCTAGAAAGGGAATTCTGGGATTGCATTTCTTTGTGTCTACGCTTATGGCCAAATCACCACCCGGCCATGATGTAGAGTGTGTTAGCAACCGTGACACTGAGATATAGTGCCACAGAAAGCACTATCCAGACATCCACTGAATGAGTGCGAAGAGAACTGGAATCTTAGGGAGGCTTATTGTCACCCAATGTCTAGTGAAGACAAATGGTCATTGTCAACAAGAAATCAATGGCAAGC
This sequence comes from Euprymna scolopes, assembly GCF_053919585.1. Taxonomy (NCBI): domain Eukaryota; kingdom Metazoa; phylum Mollusca; class Cephalopoda; order Sepiida; family Sepiolidae; genus Euprymna; species Euprymna scolopes. The sequence goes on along the minus strand of NC_136523.1, from coordinate 13,042,815 downwards.
GGCAGTTGCGATGATGTAAATTCATTTGCAAAAGTTATCGAAACAGGTTAAGGGTACTTAAAATCTGATGAAACGTGCCGTCACTCAGACTCCAAGGAGAACCACCAGTCATTATTAGTGAGTAATAAATTATGATGATTTGTTTGAGTACTCCTTGTGAGTACATAATAAGTATGCATTCAGTCGTACATAGTGGAGTATTCCTTTTGGAACGGCATCTAGTTTCCACCGAAAACGGAAGTTTCTAGGGAATATCGAATACACATGCGATCCCCTTACATGCATTGTAACAATTGCCAACAACTACCTTCATACTCTATCGATGCTGAGATCTAAACGAAAATTCCATGGGCAGAGCTTATTTCCAAGAACTGTCCCTATGTGGAACGCAATACCATGTGTTTCTTTCCCGACTGACCATAACATGATCGTCTGCAAATCTAACGTGAATAAATTCCTATCAAGCCATCCTCTAAAATGATGTCTGACCCAAATCCCACCCCAACTGATCATGCTGTCTCGCCATCTACTCAACATTTAGCTTTAATCCCAGAGTAGCCTCCGGGCCTTGATATGAAGTGGACCCCCTAGTAAAAAAAAACAAAAATACATCGGTCAAGAGAGATGGAATGGAATTCATAGTTTCCCCAAATGGTAACCCTTCTGGTAGTGGCCAAGCTCAACATCGCTTAACTTCAGAGATCTAATAAAAAAGAGATCAACACGTTTAATCTATTAAGACAGCAAAAGTATAGATAAAAAGGTTTGAGGAGTTCAATTAAGATTAAGACAAGTGGGCCTTTCCCGGTTGTAAAATACACTTTAACATATTTTAATTCATACAGATTTCGTATTTATTATTACGATGCCAATTTTCTACTGAATATAATATTATACACTAGCAGGACCCGTTAACCGGCGTTGCCCGGTGATAGCATAAAAAAGTAAGGCTGTTGTTATTCCTCATGTTAAGAACGACTTTCGGAATGGATCCCCCCCAATCTCCCTATGTTAAGAACAGCTGTCAGAATAGTTTTTGATCGTAAAACACTATTATTTTCATGGCAAGTGCTCGACTGAGCTTCAATCTATGGTCACCCTCGCTAAACTTTCACAAGAAACACTCGTTTAGTAGAAAACACTATCAATAATTCCCTCATTCTCTATCTGTGCCTAAACCTAAATGTAGATTTTTTTTTTTTTTTACATTTTCACCCCAAACAAGGCACATTGCCACTTTGGTGTAGGGGGCTACTATCAGGGCAACAACTACTGGGGTACTATGTAGGGATTTGGGCAGCAAGATGTCGGTTCACGTTACACTTAAACTTCTGCACGTCAGTACTGTTGGGAAGCAGGGACCTGGAATGGAATTCCAAAGTCTAGCGGTTCTGGGGAAGAAACTATTGGAGTAGAAAGATCTTTTACATCTAGGGATCCCTACAGTGTGAGGATGGGATTTAGCAGCCTGTCGGGTTTGTCGAGGGTGCTCACGTCGTGGGGGCAGAAGTGCTTGCAGTTCGTCAGAGCATTCACCACTAAAATGCTTGCAGAACAGGCAGAGGGATGCAACATTTCGTCGATGGGACAGAGGCTGAAGCTTAGATGCAGTTCAGGGCCTATCAAGTTTGCGACTCTCTTTTGAACCTTGTCAAGGAGCGAGAGACTAGTAGCAGATGCACCAGCCCAAATGTGACAGCAATACTCCATACATGGGTGAATGGTGGCCTTATAGAGGTACAGGATACTTTCGGGTGTTAGTAGTTTTCTAGCACGTAAGAGAGAGACCACCTTTTTTGCAGCGGCCCTGACAATGCCTTCAATGTAATTGTTCCAACTCATGTTTCCTGATTGATGATTCCATGAAAAAAGCTTTTTTCTTAGACCTGCACGTTTTCCTGCTTTCCAGCTGACTACAATATGTTTGTCTTCAAGTCTAACGTAAAGTTTTTGATGAACCGTTCAATTTAAGTTAACAAATTTACCGAATTTCCATTTCTAACGATTACTATATTGTCTAATTGACTACTGTACATTCTTTAACCCTTATCCTCGATTGACCTCTTGGCCTTAATAAGTGGTGATACCTATGTAAAAAAAAACATGATTGTAATTGATTACATACGAAAAAATTGAATTATCGAATGAATGTTATTATTTTTAACGGCCTAAAACGTCTAGTAAACGGTATATTGTTGTAAATTCGGAGTTTCTTTTTTCAAATGGATAACACAGAAATAATTTCCGATCTGGGTTTGAATCCGGTCATATAGCTTATAAGGTCAACAGCGAATTCGACCAGGAGACCGTCTTGAAACGTTCACTACATTTTTTTATATATGACACCAGCGACTTAAAACGTTTAAGATGAATAAAAAAAAAACATAAGTGGCCCTCTGAGGCCATCTATAATGTAACTGTTCAATGTATGTATGTCTAAAACTTTCGACAGAGGCGGCAGATTTTCATGAGATCGGTATCGTTTTGAAGTTCGACCCTTCAGACGACAAATATAGAAAAATTGGCTAAAAACATTAATTCCTTCACCCTCAACTGGGCACTTTTCTATAGGGAGAGGTCGCTTTTTCGCCGATATTTTCGAAAGTCTTCCCCTTTTTTCGATTGACCAGGCTTAATTTAAACGTTCGTCACTTCCAGTTTAGCGATGGGCACAAAAGCAAAGACATAACGTGTTTTTTTTCACGTTCTCTTTCTCCTTCGCGCCACGGGTTCGTGCCTACCTGCCTACTATCACTTTTTTTTTTTTTTTTGCTCGACACACACCTCGAAACACCCGGGCAACGCCGGGCACTCAGGCTAATCACTATATAAATATGAAATTATTTGAATTAAATTATCGCAAAAATACGATAAACGATTACTTTGCAATACGAATAAAAGTAAAAGCTCCTATTTAATTAACTCAAAAAGTTGAAGAGCTTAAAAAAATGGGGCTAGTGTCATTAAAACGAGTGTCTTTTTGTGCTCCAGAATTTAGTTTCCTACATTGTCACCGCCATTCTTAATCCACTTTTACCAGGAATTTAATGACACATGTCTGCTTCTGGCGCACGTCCATGGCAGGTATTACTTTCAACGAGTCTCAAACCGTGAATGCATAAGTTCAGTCATCATAGCAATGCATTTGCAATACCCATTGATCCATTCGTGCGGAAAAAATACGAGGCATTACATTGGGGACGTCACTTGTATAATGCGTACACATTCTAGTTATGAGTTTTAAAATAGAAAACAGATATCTCATACTCTGATTACAGCCACTTTATTGAAACAGTATAAATGACGCTGAAAAAATACGCAATAAAGATTGCAAGGTAGGTTATGAACACTGTCATGCAGAAACATTCCTCTATATAGCAGGCAGACCTGATTATATCTGGAATTATAGGACAAAATCCTATCGTTGTTTAAAGACACGAGCAAGGAGAATGATTGGCAAATAAAAGTTCAAATGGTTGACCTTAGCGGATAAACGGAAATCGCGTTATATCCGACGAAAGGGCAATCTTTCTCTTTCCAATACAAAACCCGATCGAAGCAGACGAAAATATCGCTCTCTCTCTCTCTCTCTCTCTCTCTCTCTCTCTCTCTCGCTCTCTCTCTCTCTCCAAATCTCTTTCTCTGTGGCTCTTTCTCTATATCTATTTATCTATCTCTGACGCGGTAGCTGATGTTTTGAAGTGTATCTGTATTATATCTCTCTTAGTCTGTTTGTCTGTCTGTCTGTCCATTTCACTTTTTCTCCAAAACTACAAGCCTATCTGGCTGAAAATTTTGTCATTATAATGAGGTACAGCTAACTAGGTACTATGGTATCCGTTTGATGCGCAGTTAAAAATTAATAGCGATTAATAGAAAAATACAAAACGAAGCAACAATTCAACCATCAATTCAACTATCAATTTGGCATAAAACACTAATTCTAAGTCTATGGGGTTTTTAGCGATTTTTAGCGATAATTTTAGCGATTTTTAGCGATAATTTTAGCGATTTTGGCGCCTGTATTTGTGAGGATAATCGTTCCCTTCCTCTGAAACAATATCAATATCGTTTTGTTATTCATTAATGGCGCAACACTTATCACTGTTTCATCTTAGGTTATGGTATATTAGGTTAATGTTCAATGTGAATTGCTACCACTTTGTCTTTTGTGATATTGTGATGAGGGAATCAAGTTATGCATCGACTCTCCCATGCAGCAAATAACAGGAAGAGCCGTTAAGGAAATACAGTCAAGTTTGAGCCGAGACATATACGAGAATATACGTGCACCCGCAGGAAGCACATGGAATACTAAAGAGAAAGCTGATCAAAGGATATCGAACGCGAAGCACTTTGTGACCATGCTAAGAGACGTGATTTAATAAAAAGGATAATTAATGAGATTATCCTTTGGAACATTGGATGTTTCGACCTGGCAGAAAAGAGGAGAAATATACAAATGGGGATTGGATTATATTAGATGGTGCCATTATCGTTGTAAATCTTCAAAGGAAAAATAATACTTCTCTTGGACATTTTATTTGTTTGATGGTTGGTTGCTTTTGTTTTACGGCATATCAACCCTTTTAGGTAATTTAATGCCGAATCCAGTGATTTTGAAGAGTTTTTAATAGAAGTCAGTTTCTATTTAACCCATAGTTGGAACCCTAACAGGTACTACCACTCCGAGTCTGAGAGCAATGGCAATTAAAGGGTGGCTCAACACTCCCCCAAAGCCTGCAGGCTAGGGCCGCACCATCGGATATAGTTTAAGGTCATATCCAGGACCTTTATTTGTTTGAATAATACCTGTTTTCTCAATATGTTATATTCACCCCCACCCATTTCTCCGATCTTTTCCATCTCTACTGAGTTGCTGATCTCTATATATATATTTTTTTACATTTATGTTTAAATATGTTTTTGTATTTGGACTCAGTTCATCCTTCCATATCATAAAAAAGAAAAAAAACAGAGAAAAGACATTATTTCTTTTGCTGGTTGTTCGACCCGTCTCTGACCTGTTGGGTGTTGCCTGCATATCCTTTTGGAATCATTAGTTCTTATCGATTTTTGTTTGTTTGTTTTTACAAAGGAACCACCGCTTATCATGGCATGGAGGCCACTCGAGGATACGGGTTAATGAGTGTACAGTAGTCAATTGGACAATATCGTAGTAATCATTTGTAATGGTAATTTGGTAAATTGGATTATTTAAGGGAACGGCTCATCAAGAACCTGTTTTCGTTAAACTTAAAGACAACCATATTGTAGTCAGCTGAAACGCAGGGAAACAGAGGAAAGTTTTACAGGCGTGCAGTTTGTTCCATGAACAAATAAACGTTTAGGTTTAGACACAGATAAAGAATGGGAGAAATTATTGATAGTAGATTCACCTAGACCAGTATTTTTCGTAAAATTTTAGCGAGGGGAATAGGCCATAGATTGGAGCTCAGACGAGCACTTGCCATGTAAACGACGATAAAGACGAAAACAGGCTCGCAACGTCATTTCTGTGGAGAAAAAAAATTTGCACGAAAGAAAAAAAGCGCATCCCCAACTTGGCTACGAAGTCTATTTTGAACTCTGTCAAGGCAGGACAAGCTGCTTCTAGCAGCTCCTGCTCCGATGCGGCAACAGTACTCCATCCTTGGACGTACTTGTGTAATAAAATAGTGTATATATATAGATAGATAGATATATGTAATTATTGGTGTTATGTTCTTGTGAGACTAACCGTAGCCCTCGGCGCAAGAGGGTCCGTGTGTGCCTGGCGTGTGGGGTGGTGGCTGATCCTGTGGTCGGGGCAGCGGAAGAAAGAGTTTCAAGATGGCGCCTGCCTGCTTTTATTAGAGACGGAATCTCGCAGGATCGCGCGAGATCTCGCGGGGATGCAAATTAGCTAGGCCATCTTGAGGAATAAAAATCGGTCCATTGGAGGTGCGAGGCAGTCGGGTTCTGACGTTCGTGGCGATCAGTACAGTGACCGTTGGGTTCCGTTAGTGACCGTTGGGTTCCGTTTCTATTCGTTCAGTCAGCTGAGCTTTGTTAGTTACCTTCGCGCCGTGGCTGTCATTGTTTGTTGGTTCGCTGTGTGTTGCCGTGGTTCTTCAGTGAAACGCTTCGTCGCCCACGACGAGACTCCCCGTCTCCTACACAAGATACTCATACAAGCTATTTCGGCCCCCCACTCCGAACTTGGTTTTCTTTTCTTCAATGGCGGATAGGTTCGATCTAAAGTTGATACCGGAATTCGACGGATCCGACCCGGTACTCAGCTGGGTTGAGAAGGTCGAGTTACATTGTCAGTTGTCCGGTGTGAAAAATGTCGAGCGCGTGATTCCTCTGCGGCTGACCGGCGGGGTCTTCGCTGTATATCAGCAACTCAGCACTGAGGAGAAGTGTGACTACTCGAGTATCAAGGCCGCGTTGTACAGGGCGTTCGCCATTGACCCCGCCACTGCATGGGAGCAGTTTGAGACGAGGTCTATACGCTTGGACGAAACTGTGGACGTGTATCTCGCCGAACTCTAGAAGCTGACGGTGTTGTTCGGCGGTCTTCCCGAGAGGGCCCTAGCCTACAAATTCCTGTCAGGACTCCCCGCTGGAGCAAAGCAGCTCCTGCGAGCAACCTCTACCATGTCCTCACTACCGCTGAGTGACCTAGTGGACAGAGCCAGGACAATAATGAAGGATGACTCGATGGTGCAGGAACCGGTAGTCGCCGTCGCACAGGCCCCACCAAGTGGCGAAGGACCGTCTCAGGGACCCAGCCCGCAAGGTGATGTCATCTGCTGCAGATGCAACGGGCGGGGCCACATGGCAAGAAATTGTAGAAGGCGATCGACGGCTGTTCGCTGCTACCGCTGTAACAAGACTGGGCACATGGCCCGAGACTGTGCGGGAAACGGGGACGGGGACAAGGTGCCAGTGCCGACCTCTTCCCCGAACAGAAAATAAACAAGGCGCTCCCTGTCATTCAGGTCCGAGTTAATGACACGTTATGTTCAGCCCTCCTTGATTCCAGTTGCTCCCGCACCATAGTGTGTGCGGACTTCTGTCGGGCGTGGAAAAAGAAGAACGTCAGGATAACTACCATTACTGGAAAAATACGAATGTGTTGCGGCGTGGGTGTGGTACACATTCGCACAAGAACTGGGAATTCGGCCAACGTCGAAGCGCTGGTGACACGCGAAAAGCCGCTGAGTTTCGACCTGTTGCTAGGCTACGATGCCATCAAAGCCCTGGGCGGAGTGCGCATAACGCGCGCTGGCGTTGTAGAGTTTCAGGATAGGCCCCCGGTGTGCGCAGCACTAAGAGTCGACCAGCCAGACTTCAGTGCGGAATTCGACGACCAACAGAAGGCGTGGACCGCCACTTGGAGGTGGTCAGAAGACAAGGAACCGGCCAAACTACAAAACAAAGTGGCAGAGTACCGTATGCCCGACCAGATAAGGCCTGCATACGAAAGCGAGCTCTGTGAATGGATTAAGAACGGTTGGCTGATTCCATACCCCGACGACAAACTTGGACCGCCCAAGGGCCTGATACCGCTGATGGCAGTTGCCCAACCTAACAAGTCAAAGGTGAGGCCGGTAATGGACTACAGCAAGTTGAATGCGCATGTTGATGCGTTCACAGCGGACGCCGACGTCTGTGCCAGCAAGCTGCGAGAGTGGCGCCGGCAGGGGTCCAATGTGTCCCTACTGGACTTGAGAAAAGCATACTTGCAGGTCCGGATCGGCGAGGCGATATGGCCTTTCCAGACAGTGATGTTTTCCGGGAAGAGATACTGTCTTACGCGACTCGGATTTGGGCTAAACGTAGCACCTCAGATAATGAAGGCTATCGTCAATGCCGTGTTGTCAAAAGAAGAATGGATCAGAAAGGGAACATCGGCGTATATTGACGATATATACGTGAACGAAGATATTGTGTCATCTTCGCGCGTAAGATCCAAACTTGCCGAGTTTGGTCTAAACTGCAAGTACTCTGAGCGGCTTGAGGATGGCGCCCGCGTATTGGGCTTGAGCGTTCAAGAGGAGCGAGAGATCCTGAAGTGGAGGCGTGGAACCGCAGTTCCCGACGTACCCGACGTTTACACAAGACGTGCCGTGTTCTCCTTGTGCGGGAAACTTGTGGGGCACCTTCCAGTATGCGGATGGGTTCGTGCGGCGACAGGCATCATAAAAAGGAGGGCAAATGCGGTCACCAAAGGCTGGGACGATGAGATAACCGACGAACTATTGGTTCGAATGTTAAAGGAGACCGTCGCTAGTGTGAAAAAGAATGACCCCGCCACAGGGGACTAGTGCGTGCAGTGAGACGAACTGAGCGTGTGGGTGGACGCAAGTTCTCTAGCGATCGGTGTAGTTTTGGAGAAAGATGGGGCCGTAGTTGAGGATGCCTGCTGGCTGCGACCGGCGAATGATGCTGCCCATATCAACCTGGCAGAACTCGACGCTGTAATAAAGGGCATTAACCTGGCACTTCAATGGGAAGTGAAGAAACTGCGTGTGCACACTGACTCACTTTGCGTGCACCACTGGGTGTCGGACACACTCACGAGCAAGGCCAGGGCACGCACCAAGGCAGCCAGCGAAATGCTGATAAGACGGAGGCTGGAGACTGTGAAAAAACTGGTGACGGAGTACACCCTGTCCGTAGACGTAGTGCTCGTCACCTCTGACTACAACCTCGCCGACAAGCTCACTCGGGTACCACGGAGATGGTATGAGGCTATGAAGAAAGAAGCTAAGCCATTGCCTCTGTGTGCTGCCGCCGTCGAGGAGGACGAAATCAGGAAGATACATCACGACAGTGGGCACCCCGGAGTACAACGGACCTACTACTTTGTGAAGTTGGCTAGACCATCAATACCAAAAAGCGCAGTAAGAGCAGTGGTCAGGGAGTGCCAAACGTGCCAGTCCATCGACCCCGCCCCAGCCAGATGGCGGAAAGGACAGCTGGGAGTGGACGCGTCTTGGAGTCGGTTGGGTATGGATATAACCCACTACGGCAGCCAACACTTCCTCACGCTGATAGACTGCGGGCCAACGAGGTTCGCGATTTGGCGCCAATTAGCGAGGCAGGATTCCACCAGTGTCATCCACGAATTGGAATCCATATTCTACGAAAGGGGGCTGCCTGAGGAGATCCTCACGGATAACGACACGGCGTTCTGCAGCAGGGAATTTAGGCATTTTATGGACAACTGGGGGATCCGCCTTCGACACCGATGCGCGTATGTGCCGAGCGGCAACGGCATAGCGGAGCGGTGCCACCGAACCGTGAAGAGGATCGCGGCCAGGAAGAAGTGTACGATCGCGGAGGCGGTTTACAGATACAACACAACGCCTAAGGACGCCGTGACTGGCGGCAGTGCGCCCGCTGATGCGATTCATCACTACCACGTGCGCGTCAAGGACGTTGAAGTGTGTCTACCCGACCAACGAGAACCCCAGGGGACGTACCAAGTGGGAGACACCGTCTGGGTGAAGCCACCCGGCGGCCGGTGCACCAGCAGCTTTTGGAGGGGGCGGGTCACCGGCGTCATCAGTGAACAGGCCATACTAGTCGATGATACTCCGCGCCACGTAAGGGATGTTCGGCCCGCTCTAAGCGCTGACCAATCGGCGAGCAGTGGAAGTAGCGAGTCATCCGACGATGAGCGATGGATCCAACCCGTGCCCCACGAACCTGGTGACTCAACTGCAAGCAGTGGAAGGAGCGAGTCATCCGACGATGAGCGATGGATCCAACCTGTGCCTCACGAACCTGATGACTCAACTGCGAGCTCTGATGCTGATGCTTCCGATGCCACTTCTGAGAGCTCCGATGATGAAGTCCCGGCAATACCCCTCAGCAGGAGTGCTCGACTCAAACGGCCACGTCCGCCGTGTCACGTATGTGATCTGGAGACCAGGGGGGAGTGTGAGACTAACCGTAGCACTCGGCGCAAGAGGGTCCGTGTGTGCCTGGCGTGTGGGGTGGTGACTGATCCTGTGGTCGGGGCAGCGGAAGAAAGAGTTTCAAGATGGCGCCTGCCTGCTTTTATTAGAGACGGAATCTCGCAGGATCGCGCGAGATCTCGCGGGGATGCAAATTAGCTAGGCCATCTTGAGGAATAAAAATCGGTCCATTGGAGGTGCGAGGCAGTCGGGTTCTGACGTTCGTGGCGATCAGTACAGTGACCGTTGGGTTCCGTTAGTGACCGTTGGGTTCCGTTTCTATTCGTGCAGTCAGCTGAGCTTTGTTAGTTACCTTCGCGCCGTGGCTGTCATTGTTTGTTGGTTCGCTGTGTGTTGCCGTGGTTCTTCAGTGAAACGCTTCGTCGCCCACGACGAGACTCCCCGTCTCCTACACAAGATACTCATACAGTTCTTTTATTTTTCATTTCATCTGCTTTTGCCAAATGTACGACACGCTGAGTAGTTACATGATGAGTACTGGCCAAGAATCTATCCAACGCGTCATAATTGTATAAGTGTAAGAGTTATCTGTCCCTGACAATAGGAGGCAATTAGAGTGCTCTCCCCTGGGCAAGAAGTCAACCAGAGTAACCTCCCCTGATTTCAATGAATACTGAACACACGGGCGCTGCCATTTGTATTTTGCATTGAGCTCGCCACGAACCGGAATGATACAATATTCCGCTTACGAAACTCTTATAATAATTATTGTGCATTTTATGCTCGGTGCACGATTATTTTTTGTACTAATGCAACATACATTTCCTTTATATACCCTTATTGGAATTCCTGTTCGGAATGCAACGCTGTAACATGGTAGTGATGGTCCATAACACTTTTTGTATGGCTAGTTGCACTTTGATATTTTTTCCAAGTAAATCCACTAGCCACTAATCCCAGCAACATAAATATAAATATAATCATGCATGCATGCAGCGGCTCTGCTGTTTAACAGCGTCGACGGCCATGACTCTCTAAATTGTAGAGTCGTGATAATCTCGGGAAGAAAAGTAAAGACGATAGTTTCCCCTTGCTTTCCGTCTTTATTCGGGGGGGGGTATCTGCCTGTGAGTTAAACGCCCCCCCCAAATACCTAACCTTCCTAAATGGTCACCCATCTGGTACTGGCCAGGATCGTCTTTTGAAAACCGATATGCTAACGTGTTTCTTCCATGTATATAAATATATTCAGTCAACACAATAAAATAAATATATTCCATCCATCCCACCCATAGCCCTTGAGCCCCTGGAGGGGCATAGGCCATCTACAACTTTTTATAGATGATTTTGTAGCAACTGAGTTCTTTTTACGGGGTGGGGGTGCTAGCCCCACGCCCAACCTTCCCAGAAGGTACATACAGCGCGTAGCCTTCCAAAATGGTCACCGATCTGGTACTGGCCAGGCTCAACGTTGCTTAACTTCGGGGATCTGGCGAGAACCGGTGTGTCAACGTGATTGAGTCGTACAAATATATTCAGTTAACATAAAAAATAATATAAAACAGCATGAGGTGAGCACGTATTTTTCTGTCCATCTGTAAATGAGAGGAGGTGAGTTCAATTTTAAAGATTATTAAGTATAGATTGTTTTTGTAATATATATTGTATACATAATGTAGAATAAATAGTTAATTATGTTTCATATATGTTACGATTGTGTCGTATTGTGTGTTTTCTTGTGTCTGTCATAAATGTCTTCATTACACAACGAAGCTGTCTGCAGGACGAAGAAAGAAGATTCCAACCAGAATGCCACCAGAGTGAAGATGTCATCTTGAGAGAATAAAGGAGCCACACACCCGCATCCAACATCTCAGGTATGCTTTTCTTCTCGATACTCAGACCCTAATGACTGGTCCATCTTCACATCTTCATGGGGCCGTTTCTAAGACATTTTGTGTAACACGTGACGCCGGTCTCACACTAGTGATCAGATGAGAGTGTTATAGCTTTACAAAAACGAGATAGGATTATAAATTAGGGTTTAAAGACGTAACCGTGTCAATATGCATTGGTATAGACAGAACACGGCGGATCTGGAGGAGTAAACCTCGATAAACCATGTTATTGGCTCCAGGATAAATACCGGTTAGCCTACTGAATAGCCAATTGTCTATAGATATTTTGTTTATGTTAGAAATATTATGATAACAATGAAAAGAATGTTTGAATAACAGAAAGATTCTCATCGAAGCAAAAAGGCATTTAACTTGAGAGAAATTTGCATTAAAATAGTTTCCAGGAAATAGGAATTTGATAAGTGAAAATAAACACGGATGACTACGTGACAGATCAGATGATGGTTGAATTGACGAGATCATTTACACAAGGGTTTAAAAGACACGTAGAAATTAGTAAAACGGTAGGCAGTCAGAGGTAGCAGACACAGTCGATAGTCAAAGGGAGAGAGACAGTCCACAGACTGTAATGCCTCCGGGCGGGGAAGACTGTCGAAAAATATTGATAATAAAATTCCAAGATTCGCGTGCAACTTTCCAATGGGGAAACATTGGTAAATAAAGCTGCTGTAAATATAACCAAGTTTTCGAGTCGTACGAATCTTCATTTGCAGCTTTCCCAAGGATCCGTCAAATAAAGATCAGCACATACAAGATATGTTTTCTTATTTGCCGATGTAATTCCCTCCAAAGGTGTTGATGACGTCATTAGAAGAGAAGAGAGATGTTTTTTATATATGTAGGGTTTGGTTATTTAGTGGTTAGAGCTTCAAGGAAACAGATAGAGTGTCGAACTGATCAGCGTCCTAGTGGCTCGGAGCACCCGGAGGTATATTGGGTCTAACGCCTATCGAATGTAAGGAATACAGGACCAGCATGAAGCTTTCCAATGAGAAAACATATGTAATATAATTTCTGAAAAGACAAACCTTAGACGTGTTTGTTCCTTAAGATTGATCTTCTTTGCAGCTTTCCGTCATTCAAGACCTAAGATGGACCAGGTATGTTTCCTTTTTGGCCGATGTTCCCACCCAAAAAGAAAACTGTATCCGCTCCCTATTACTGGAAAGTCCGTCTGTCATAAATGTTATATGTCCTGTTTATACACTCATTACTAGACGATAACATATACACTTCAAATATATACATTACTGACAATCGGCCATGCAGCAGGCGAATCTTGGAGACAAATAAAATTGAAATAAAAATGGAATTCCTAAATGGTCACCCATCTGGTACTCTGTCGAGAAACATACTATAAGCCCAACCTTACACCCTCATACGTTCATAAGTCCTCTAACCACCCTAATTCAATTATAAAGCTTATAGTACCATCCGTCATGTGTGTGTTTGTGTGTGTGTCTGTGTCTGTGTGTGTGTCTGTGTATATTTCCCTACGCAATAACTCTGTAAATTTTTAGTCTACAGACTCGAAATTTGATATACAGGGTACTGAGATTTGGGAAAATCTATGTGATCGGTTTTCGGCCAGAAAATTGGCTGTTAAGGGGTCAAAGTTCAACGATTTGACTTTTGAGAACTCTACCAAACTCCTCCGACAATTCTGGGTCAACACACTTGAAATTTTAGATATGGGTTTCTTTGACATGGATCTTATTTAATAACTTAAATTGAGCCCAAAATAATAAATTTAAAGGGGTCATAATAGCGGTCAAAATTTAAAAAATTGACCCCTTTTTTTTGCTCGGCACACACCTCCAAACACCCGGGCAACGCCGGGCACCCATGCTAGTATATATATAAAAGTGAACGTGTCTGTGTGTGTCTGTGCGTGTACATTTCCCTACGCAATAACTATGTCAATTTTAAGTCTACAGACTCGAAATTTGATATACAGGGTACTGAATTTTGAGAAAATTTTTGTGATCGGTTTTCGGCCAGAAATTTGGCTGTTAAGAAATCAAAGTTCAACAATTTGGCCTTTAAGAACTCTACCAAACTCGTCCGCTAATTTTGGGTCTAAACACTTGAAATTTTAGATATAGGTTCCGTGGACATGGATCTAACTTAATAACTTGATATGAGCCCCAAACAATAAATGTTAAGGAGTCATAATAGGGGTCAAATTTAAAAAAAATTGACCGCTTTTTTTTTTTTGCCTAACATACACCTCCAAACACCCGGGCAACGCCGGGCTGAAATGCTAGGATGAACTATATTAAACATCGTGTTATCCCTATAACTAGCAGTAGTTCATGTGGCGTCAAACGAAAGTGTGACAGTGGCTCAGAGAAAAGCGTAGTTGTGCAGTTGACCATCTTCTTGACTACAGACAAGCAACTTGGCTCAGTTAGCGGAGAACTATGACGAAGTATCAAGTTTTAAAGTAGGCTTGGACGAACATTCAGATTATATGTAGACGTGAATAACTTCCACCTGTCTCTTTTCCAGGGCTTTTTGTGGCGTTCTATTTTCAAGGAGGTTTTGACCTCAAAGTCAAGTTGCCGTCTCTACGGAAAGCCGTAAAATATATACCACCGTCACTTTTGGCTCTAAGAAAGGCAATAATGTTTTTGCTTCGTGGCAACACTTTAGCAGTGACAACGACTGCGATATTAAGATTAAACGCAAATATTCAGACTATATGCTAATGTATATATCTTCTTTACGTGGCTTATTGCTTTTTGCCAAATACATTAGATTTAGTTTGTTAATACAGGGTGACCAAAAAAAAAAAAAAGCTAAATGGAGGCCATCTAGAACATATGCTGTAGAACGAAGAAAAAAGGTCAAAGACCCTTGTGTTTTGATGTGATGGTTTGAATATAATAAACTAGTTATGACCAAAGTTTCATTTCATTCGGACAAAAGAGAAATAGAACCTAATTAGAGTTGGTGCCCATTTTTTTTGGGGGGGGGTCACCTTGTAATAAGTCAATATTTTGAACTAGCAAGGAGACCCGACGTTATCCTGGATTGACAAAACGTTCCACACGGTGAAATCGCTCATTTTTTTAATCTAATCGATTGTTTGCCTGCTCTAGTTAGAAACCTACCACGGTGCACCAAGGGGGAGCTTTATATGCCTCCTCGGGATGACTTAGTCCACAATACATTATAGACTACATCCACTCTACATAAACCACTGTTAGCGTTATGAAATTATTTTTTATAGAACGGCTTGTATTAAAGTCTAAAATGCAAAAGTAAGGTACATTTATTTCGAACCCGCCTCTCTTTTCAAAGAACCTACTCTTGATGTTATACACCAAGGCCTTCTGCTTCTGCAACGATGAAATTCCTCAAATGTATTTTTGATGTTAGGCTGCATAAGGGTGTTAACTTTGGTCAAAATCGGACTGATACTTCTTTAATCGAATTTTTTTCGATTATCGATTTACGATACTTATCGGAAATATTTAGATACAAAACCTATTTTCCCAACTCTTTATCTGTGCCTAAATCCAAACGTAGATTCTATGAGCAAAGCTTCTTTCTTAGAACTGCACGCCAGTGCAACTCTCTGTCGCTTACCTGTTTCCCACCTGACTACAACTTGGACGTCTTCAAGTCCAACATAAACAAACTCCTGACAAACAGCCTCTTTAAGTAAGACACTCTATCAAAACCCCCAAAACTAATGATTACTACAATACTATCTCATTGACTACTTTACACGCAATACCCCTTATCCCTGAGTGGCCTTCGGGCCTTGATAAGTAGGGACCCCCATGTAAAAATTAAAAAAAAACACTCCCAGATACATAGAGTACAAGAAGGTTGAGGTTATAAATGCTTTCTCATTAATTGGATTATACTTACTATATATAACTCACCCTTATTGATTATTTTATTTAAACAAATAATAAAACTTAAAAGTAAGTTGTTTTTTTTTTGTTTTGTTTTTTTGAGATGGGAGAAGTAATCTCTATTATTTGGACGATCCGAATTATTATTTTTATATTTGGTATTATTATAACGTTTTGGTCATGTGATCTTTGACGTTCTTCCAGCGTATGTTGTCGATCGCGGGAATCGTATTATTAATGTTTTTTCTGAAGTTAATACTCTAAATAAGAACACTAATATATATATACATATACATATGTATATACATATATATATACATATATATACATGTATATATATGCATATATACATATATATATACATACATATACATGATGATGAGTGCAACGTCTTGTCAGACGAGTGCCACTCCCTCATACACCATGAGCCCTAACATGACTTTACATTTTTATTTTTTATTTTTTTTATTTTTTTAGTGGTACCGGCGAATTCACGCACTCAAGCAGACATGACACTGAAGACGGTCATTGCTATATATACATATATATACGTACACGCATACACACATACATCTATAAAGATACACACATATATGCATACATACACAAGACATAATACATATACATACACACATGCATACATACTCAAATACATACGCATATATACACACTCATACACAAATACAAACACACATATACATACATATACACATATAAATACGTACACATATATGCACATATACATACACATACATTTAAATACATATACATACATATCTACGCATTTATACACAAACATACACATACATATACATACATATACATACATACACAAACAAACATATATATACATATATACATACAAACACACACAAACATATATACATACATATACACATAGATATATATATACATATACATACACAAGTACATATGTAAACATACGAATACATATACGTACATGCACATACGGATACATATAATAATGGCAGATCAATTATTACATTCTTCCAGCATTTCAAGCCTACACACATCACAACTTTTCCATTTTATAGACAAATGCCTGAGGGAGTATCTATACAAAGATGATGTTATAGAGATTTAGCTTTGTACGACAGCTAAATCTCTCTCTCGGTTCAAAATGTTTAGGTCAAGCCACAAGCAAGAGCAAGATAACCAGCAACAAGTTAAACTGCAGATAAGCTTAATGCGCGTACTGGTCTCCCGCTTTATGTTTTTATAATCAGAGATTTGCTTCTCCTAGAGAGGTTGCCTTCACTACGGCTTACACATGAAAATAAACACATGCATGCACACATACATGCATACACAGAGAATGCGCACAAACATACATATACATGTGCACACACATGCAAACATACACACATAGAGGCACACATTATAAGCATGTACTTACGTATGAATACACACACGTATATAAGCACATACATGTAAAATACACATGAAGGAGCGTTCCAAAAGTCATATATCCTCAATATCCATGATGAAGGTGATGGATACAATTCAATGAGTTTGACAAAAACAAAATACATAGAATCAGATGAAAAATCCGAATGTTTTTGTTTTTATTTTAGTTTTGGTTTGTTTTTATTTTTAAATAAAATGTTTGTACACAAAATCTCACGTCCCGAAGGCAGACAATGGATACAAAGAAAAATCAAATATAACCGTCCAACCGCACCTGTAGGCCGTCTGAGATCTGTGATCACCCACAACATAACCCATAATAAACCACCTACAACTACAAGATATACCGCAATTATTAACAATAAACCGTGCAGCCATCATAATCAGAATCAATATTTTAATCTTAATACTCCTAACCCATCTAACCGCCTTGGGAGAAAGGAAAACATCTGGTTTAATCCTAAATTGAGCTTAAATGTTAGTTTTAACATTTAATATACCTAAAGATTTTTAAACATTATGCAAAACTCCTTCAACCACTCACATCGATATAGTTCTATCTTTAATAAAAACTCAATAAGGATTTCCTACTCAATTATGCCTAATTTAGAACAAAGAATCTTAACATATAACAATAAAAAATCAAATCTGACCCAAAACTCAGTTTCCCAATTAAGCCTAAAAACAATTGTAATTGTGATAACAAGCTTAATTGCCCACTCAACAATTATTGCATCCATAGGGATGTTATATATTTTTGCACAATACAATCCACATCTCTCTGCCCATCTTCCATCTGATATAATCATTGATCCAATAAGCGAGCTAAACAGTCAGCCGAACAACTACGTCATTACTAATACTACTATTACTACTACCACTACTAGTACTACTACTACTACTAATAATGATAATGATAATTTTTTTGTAATCAACCTAAGACTAATAACTCTGATAATCCCCAAGCAACACTCTTACACGTATTAATTCGACTTACACTCATCTCAATGAACAAAATTTAAACCATTCCCCTACCTCAGACCCCAATACAAATCAACAAACATATAATAGAGCCGAGCATCTCATAAAATACACACTTATATCGGCGCCAC
Organism: Euprymna scolopes; assembly: GCF_053919585.1. Classification (NCBI taxonomy): domain Eukaryota; kingdom Metazoa; phylum Mollusca; class Cephalopoda; order Sepiida; family Sepiolidae; genus Euprymna; species Euprymna scolopes. The sequence continues at coordinate 13,024,573 of NC_136523.1, read as the reverse complement.
CTCAACTGTAATTAAGACCAGAACAACCAAAACCCTAATAATAAGCAAGGGACCTCTCTAACTATTTTACTTTTAAAGCTTAAAACTAATAAAAAGTCCTTTTTCAATTAAATGGACTATGAAAAAAAAAAGTTAATTCTTACAACCTAGGCTCTAAGTCGAGTCAGCTCTGCACATCGGAAGCTAAAAAATAATTATTTTCCTCAAAGTAATAATATGATAAACTCTAAAAGCGAACTAGTCCCATTGTGCGGACATACAACTAAATTTAAATGTGATCAATTTGGAATTGCTTAACTTTAAATAATTCCCTTAAAATCTCATTTCCATAAATTATAGATCTATTCCTTTCACGTCCTCAGCACTATCATGTTACCCCATAAATATATATATATATATATATATATATATATATATATATATATATATATATATTCCCTATCCTTTTCTATCTCTCCATTGGTCGGCTGGCCATCCCCCCTCCCGCGGACTCTGCTAGAACGTTTATGCATGTTTACATTAGGGTAGGTTGATTTGTAACTTTTTTTCTGGAAAGTGAACAATTTCTACGCAGAGAAAGTTAGTTGTGTGTGTATGTGTGTGTGTGTGTGTGTGTGTGTGTGTGTGCCTGCCTATCTATCGATACCTCCATATGTTTTCTTATTATCTTTTTGTTTTTTGCCAGACATTCACCCGCTATTTCAGAGAATCCAGGTGATAAATCTTTTCAAGATTATGTCTGTATGCATGAGTGCATGCGTTTATGTATGCGCGTATGTATCTATAAATGAGGCTATATGCGTATGTGCCTCTGCATATGTGCGTGCGTATTTGTGTGTATCGATATGTCTGTATGTGTGTATGTAGTGCGAAGTTCTGATGGAAATGGAATCAGCTAAAAATTTATTTTTTTTTTAATTCAATCAACTTCACTACCACTGAGACATAAGGAGCTACTCTAAATTCAGGCCCAAATTTATAGTGTCCTGAGTGGGGAGTTGTGCAGCAAGATTTTTGTTCACATTACATTTAAATTTCTGCTTTTATTTTGGTGCTGGTATGATGAGTAATAATATAAATAAATGCACACTGTGAATGCCTTTCTCTTCTGTGAATATGTAGTCCTGGCGTGTATATGCACTCTAATGGTTGTATTCATGTGTGCATTTGAGTGTACTTATGCATAGGTTTACATACATTTGTATGGAAGTCAGAGCGTAATTCGTTTTATCTTTATTGGTCGCCCTCTTCTTTCTCTAATTCTCCTTTATTACTTCCTCAACCATTGCAATCAATTAAAACTCTCAATAGAACTTTCCAATTCTTCAGATAAATTCTTTTTACCTAGAAGCTTACAGCTCCAAATTTAAACAAAAAATACTTCTGAATCGACCTCGTAAACTTAGCCCTAATTCCATCAATAATATTATCCACTGCCCTAATTATTATTTTTACAACGATAAGTTGTCATGACAACCAGATTCATCACTCTTTCCTTACTCCACAGAGTTGAACTGCCTTTATTCTTGGGTCAATACCCTCCCTTACCTTTGAATTAATTGCCACAAACTTGGATATTTTACCTTCACCACCTTCTTGGATTCACTGGACTTTGACTCAACAACCATGGAAACACCGTCCCACATGAAAGCATTTCTTTTCTTTTTTACCCCATTTCATATGTCTCATTGTTATTTTTCATTTCATTTTCACGCAAGTATGAATCTTTTTCATACTTAGTTTTTTTTTTTAACTTTACAGCAAAATTTCTTTATACATTTTGCTAATTCCTCCCTTCTGACGAGAAGGAATGTATTTCTTTGAAACTTCGAGGATTAAGGACTTTAACCTTTATTTAGCTTTCCTTTCCGAATAATAAATGTGTTTAACTCTTACTAAATATTTCTCAAGATATTTTAAACCTATATATATATATATATATATATATATATATATATATATATATATATATATATATATACACACAGTAGGAAACATTCCAAAGCCAAATATTTTTCTTCTATAATATTTTATGTCTTACACGCGTTTCTTTGAAGGGGAGAATACACTTAACAACTCATCAGAAACTGTTTATATGTTCCTCGGAAAAAAACAAAACAGTTGGGGAGTTTTATTTTACTTGCATTAAAGTTTGTGAAAATAGATGTAAATATTTAAAAATGCTAAGATATATATTTTTTTAATTTACTTATTAAATAAATATTGAAATTCCCCTATAATTATAGGCATGCTTACTGGTTTTTACGTTCAGAACTAAGGCAAAAAAATATAGATAGATAGATAGATAGATAGATAGATAGATAGATAGATAGATAGATAGATATAAGTGCTGGGACGATTAATCGGAATCGGTACTTTTGTGGGTATTTGAATCGGTATCGGCATCAGAAAAACTGGTGCCTATTTTTCGATTCCAACAATGATTCTTTTAATTAACTTTTTTTATTTGATTTTCTTTCAAGAAAAATATTCCACCGCCGATAGTAATACTAAAATAGTTGATATCTGTAGATTTGAAATTATTAGTAAAACTAAAATCGATAGATCATCCTTCATATTAAACATGTGTTTTTTACGGTAATCGTGAAAAATAACAAATTTATAGTTAAATGTTTAGAGATTTATGAAGAATCGAAATCAGTAATTGTATCGGAATCGGGAATTTAACACGGAATCGGTAATTGTATTGGAATCGGAAAGAATATTGGAATCGTCCCATCCCTAATAGAAAGATAGATAGATAGATAGATAGATAGATTGATAGATAGATAGATAGATAGATAGATAGATAGATAGATAGATGTGTGTGCGATAGGCAAATAGGCAAGAAGGCGCACCATCTGGATAAGGCAATTAAGTTCCATACTTGCTTCCCCCATCTACGCCACTCCCTGTGCCAACCGCCTCTTTTCAACTTTTCAACAGGTGGGCCAGTATAAAAGGACTCTTAATAAAGCCCAGCGCGACAGCTAATTTCTACTTTCGACGACGCGATATATCCACCATAAGAGCCACACAAGAAAAATGCCTACGAGACAAACACGGGTATACCGGGTGTGTGCGACGGTTGTCGATAATAATAAAGCCAAAAGAAAAAAAAAAAAAAAAAAAAAAACAGGAACGTCATCTTTAGCATACTTCCGGACACTAACTTCTTTCATTTTCGTTTTACTCTACTTGTATATTTTCTATGGCGTGTCGGGCCAATAGTGTTTGTCGATTCTCGGGTAATTACACACGCGGATGTGCACGTGTCTATAGGCGGTAGCGCTCACGTCGAAAAATAGGGACGGGGAAACTGTCGGCAATATGTTAAAAATACGGTTAGAAATACCTTTTTATGTTAAACATATGTTCCCCCAAATAAGGCCTATTGCCATTGAAGCGTAAAGGGATCCCGTGATATGGTCCAGATTTATAGGCGTAACGTAAAGAGGAAGTTTGTCAGAAAGATGTTTGTTAGCTTTACATTTAAATTCATGGTTGCACGGTCAAGTAAAGAAGGGAAAGTGAGGGGATTCATAGTGCAAGGTAAATTCTAACACTAATATGAATTCTAACACTAATGTGAATTCTAACACTAATATGAATTCTAACACTAATATGGATTCTAACACTAATGTGAATTCTAACACTAATATGGATTCTAACACTAATATTAATTCTAACACTAATATGGATTCTAACACTAATATGGATTCTAACACTAATGTGAATTCTAACACTAATATAGATTCTAACACTAATATGGATTCTAACACTAATGTGAATTCTAACACTAATATGAATTCTAACACTAATATTAATTCTAACACTAATATGGATTTTAACACTAATATGGATTCTAACACTAATGTGAATTCTAACACTAATGTGGACCAAAGGAAAAAGTAGAAAATTTTCCGGCATCTATACGAAAGCTTTTTGGCATGGCGGTACATTGTTGAACTCTTTAAATTTCCGCGACACAAAAGAATATTTAACTATGCTTACCAACGTTTATTCTGATGATGTATATATATATATATATATATATATATATATATATATATATATATATATATACATATATATATATATATATACATCTGAAATTTATTTATACATTTATACAAACATTGATGGTTACATATGTGCATACATGTTTCTGTAATCACCCGCGTTGGGGGATTACGTCTTCAGGCCAAGAATTATCGTCGAGAACTGATATTTCTAACAAAAACATTTTCTTATTTCGTTTACAAAGTTAGAATGTAACATGGGTGGGGATTATGAGCGGGGACACGTGTGGATGGAGATGTGTGTCTGCGCCTGCGGATGGTCTGACTGTGTGTGTATGCGTTGTGTGGATGCTGGTGTGCGTGTGCCGGTGTGTATATATGTATGTGTGTATGCATATGTGCATATGTGTGTACATGTGTGTGTGCTTATATATATATATATATATATATATATATATATATATGAGCAAACAATTAATACAATATGATAAAAAAACACTTTGAAATGAGTTAAAAACATATTTAATCTGAAAGGGAAACCCTAGATAAATGGATAGTCCGCGGAGTTTTGAAGAAATACTCTCCTTCTCATCAGAGGGTAGGAATTAGTAAAATGCGGGATCGGATTTTGCATGCAGAAGTATTTGATGAAACAACAGATAAGTCAAATATCTTACTTGAAAACAAACAAAATTAAGCAGAGGGAATATGGTAAAAAAAAAAGGTGATTACACACATGAATGGATAGTCTGGTGGAAGATAAAAAATCCAGTGACGGTAAAATCCAAATGTAAAACTTCAAGAAAGTTAAAAGAATTTCCATTTGTACAAGTAAAATACAAGGAAATCCCGTAATTGGAAGAAGATGGTCCATAATAATCCGAAGGCAGAAATCCATGGAATAATTCACAAAAATGTGTACAAAGAAAAAAAGAAAACATTCTAATAATATTAATAAAAGAAAAATAAGATGTGCTTTTGACTCTAGTTCCGAGACATAAATATAAATAAGAAAGATCTGGGAAGAGAAAGAAGAGAGAGAACAAAAAAAATGATAAAGTTAAATATAAAATAAAGTGAAACAAAAGTCAAAATGACCCAGACATGAAATGTAAAAGGCGCAAAAATATATATAGGGCAAAATAATATAAGTCAACTGAAATGTACCGGTCATCACTTTTAAAAATGTCAGCAAGAGTTGTTAAAGGACACTAAAAGGAAAATAAAAATAAATAAATAAATAAATAATAAATAGAAAATAAAGAATAAATAAATAAATAAATAATAAAATATAATAAAAAATATATAAAATAAAATAAGAATAAAAATAAAAAAAATAAAAATTATTTAAGGGGAGAGGATGGCCAGTATCTGCAATTTCAGGAAAAAAAGTAAGTAAATTCATATAGTAAAATTTAAGTAAATATACATACAAGATATGAAAGTGTGGGTAGATTGATATATTAGATAGATAGGAAAGTTTAAAGAATAAAACAGAAAATGCAGATAAAAAACCGGCCGTGCAAAGAAGAGATAAATAATTAAAATAAAGGATTATTAAATTATAAAGTATTAAGAAGTATGTCGAAAAACGATAAAGTTAAAGAAAAAATATTTTATATCTATATAAAGGGTAAAAGTAATAACTATGTAATTTCAAAATTGCCATAATTAAATTTGGACTTATGTTTACAGAAAGAGATTAGTTCATTTTTAGAATTTATTATATTGTTACTTTGAGGGGAAGTAATTATAGTTATAGCTTCAGTTGTGCAGAGGCGACACGACTTAGAGCCTGGAGTATAAGACTTAACTTGAAGATTTGTTTTCTCCGTGATAAAAGCATTGTTTAAGTATAAATTCAAAATGTACGTTTAGCAAGTCAATTCAACGCAGATTTTTTTTTAAATAAACAAACATTTATTTGTTTATGAATCGAACTTGTCAAATAAGGCACAGTATTTTTTCTATCTTTTTTTCACCTTCCTGCGACCTCGAGTATCTCCCGGATTGGACATTTAAAGATCACCGTTGATTACCACTCCAAGAGTTTTGGTTTTCTTAGTGGAATCATGCAACGCGGAGAAAGAAGATGAAAAACAAATGTGCATCACTAGGTGTATCAGAATTTTTGTAGGAATTTTTGACACCCCTAACACGAAACTGCGAATAAAATATTTAAAAATAACTCGTAATTTCTCTTTTAAAAGTGAGTTGTTTATTTTCTTTATAGATTATACTTCCAAAATAAACTATTAAAGTAGTATAAAAAGTAATAGAAATAATATTTTTTTTATTTTTTAAAAAACAGTAATGAAATTAATTGAATTTAAACTTTAAAAATCTATCAAAATTTTTCTATTGATTCTATTTTTACGATATTTTCAGGGTCAATGTGAAAATTTATGCTCTTTCTAATAAACCCAATATAATATTTTAGGCAAACTTTTTTTTTAATTCACGCCTCCCCCATTTTGAAATGTCTATTAAAAAGTAAATAATTAATTTACTCACCAAAGTTTTATATATCACAAATTGAAGATAAAAGTTCAATAAATAAAGAATAATATATTCAAATTTAAAATAAAAACAAAAAAGTGTTTTTTTAGAAATTTACCTGTAAAGTCTGAAGTTTAAAATCTTTTTTCTTTTTTAACACGTTGTTTGTTCTTTTTGGGTTTTTTTTTTAAAGAAACCTTGGTCCTTGCTCCTTTAATTGAAAACACATTAGGCTTGAATTACATTTTTCGAGTAGTTATAAGCTTGGAAAGACAGGGGGTCGAATTATTCAATAATTTCACAAAGTTTCTGATACACCTAGTGTTACTCCTGGCGAAGACGTAATTACGTCGAAAAAATCGATTTTTAAACAA
>NC_136523.1:13002678-13012678 GCF_053919585.1 Euprymna scolopes | reverse complement strand
GGGGTGAGTCTAAATTGGAATTGACCAAAAAGGAATGCTGGGTTTCCCAGATTGCATATTTCGCAGAGTCCGTCATGCCTGAAGAATGGTGAAAAGAATCTGGTGAGTTTTGTAAAAGGTATGTAAAAATGGAAGAGGGGGGGTGGAAGAAGAAGAAGAAGAAGAAGAAGAAGAAGAAGAAGAAGACGAAGAAGAAGAAGACGAAAGAGAAGAGAAGGAGAAGGAAAAAAAGAAATTGAAGGAAAAAAGGAGAAGGAAAAAAAGAAGAAGGAAAAAAAGAAGAAGGAGAAAGAGAAGAAAAATGAAAAAAAAAGAGAAGAAGGAGAGGAGGGAGAGAAGAAGAAGAAGAAGAAGAAGAAGAAGAAGGAAAAGAAGAAGTAGAAGAAGGAGAAATAAAAAAGAAGAAGGAAAAAGAAGGAGAAGGAAAACGAAAAAAAGAAGAAGAAGAAGAAGAAGGTGAGGAGGAAGAGAGGAAGAAGAAGGAGAAGAAGAAAAAAGGAGAAGAAAAAAGAAGAAGAAGAAGAAGAAGAAGAAGAAGGAAGAGAAGAAATATGAAAAAAAAGAAGAAGAAGAAGAAGAAGAAGGTGGAAGAGATGAGGAACGGATAGAAGGAGGAGGAGAAGGAGGAGGAGAAAAAGGAGAAAGAAAAAGGAAGAAGAAGAAGAAGAAGAAGAAGAAGATATAAATTAGACGGAGCTGTATACCAGCGTTGCCCAGTATTCGCGAAGAACTCATGGCTTAATATTTGGACAAATATTTTAATCTACATCTTCATAAAATTATAAATGTTTATATTTTCATATATATGTATGTAGAAGATTCAAATAAAACTAATTAACCGATCATTATGAATTTTGGTACACATCTACTAGGCGTAGGGGTCGAAATGTGAGTTGTATACTGTTTCATTTAATTTTATACAAAGAAAGTGGAAGAGGGTGGAATTCATTTCATGGAATTCCACATTTTTTTTCCGAAATGTTAATCATAAGTATTCGACCGTAATTAATAAATATTCCCCAAATTTCAAGAATTTTAAGGGACAAAATACGGACCCAATATTTATTTTATAAATAGTTCCCAGGTATTAAGCAGAGAAGCCAACAAACGAAAAGAAGAGTAAAACTTCTTCTATATAACAAATATAACAATTATATAATTTCTAATATATAACAAATATAACAATAATATAATTTCTAATATATAACAAATAAAACGAATATATAATTTCTAATTTATAACAAATAAAACAATTATATAATTTCTAATGTATAACAAATAATAAAAATATATAATTTCTAATTTATAACAAGTATAACAAATATATAATTTCTAATACAAAACAAATACAAAAATAATATAATTCTTAATATATAACAAATATAACAATTATATAATTTTTAATATATGACAAATACAACCATTATATAATTTCTAATATATAACAAATATAACAATTATATAATTTTTAATATATGACAAATACCACCATTATATAATTCCTAATATATAACAAATATAACAATTATATAATTTTTAATATATGACAAATACAACAAATATATAATTTCTAATATATAACAAATATATGATTTCTAATACATAACAAATATAACAATTATATAATTTCTAATATATAACAAATACAACCATTATATAATTTCTAATATATAACAAATACAACAATTATATAATTTTTAATATATGACAAATACAACAAACATATAATTTCTAATATATAACAAATATATAATTTCTAATACATAACAAATACAACAATTATATCATTTCTAATATATAACAAATACAACCATTATATAATTTCTAATATATAACAAATATAACAATTATATAATTTCTAATATATAACAAATATAACAATTATATAATTTCTAATATATAACAAATATATAATTTCTAATATATAACAAATAATACAAATATATATTATTTCTAATATAGAACAAATATAACAATTATATAATTTCTAATATATAAAAATATAACAATTATATAATTTCTTATATAACAAATAGTAAAAATATATAAGTTCTAATATATAACAAATATAACAATTATATAATTTCTAATATATAACAAATACAACAAACATATAATTTCTAAGATATAACAAATATCTAATTTCTAATACATAACAAATACAACAATTATATAATTTCTAATATATAACAAATATAACACTTATATAACTTCTAATATATAACAAATACAATTCTATAATTTCTAATACATAACAAATAAAACAATTATATAATTTCTAATACATAACAAATATAACAATTATATAATTTCTAATATATTAAAAATATAATAATTATATAATTTCTAATATATAACAAATAATATAAAATATATAATTTCTAATATATAACAAATATAACAATTATATAACTTCTAATATATAACAAATATAACAATTATATAATTTCTAATGCATAACGAATATAAAAATTATATAATTTCTAATATATAACAAATATAACAAATATATAAGTTCTAATATATAACAAATATAACAAATAACTGTTACCAAAGACAATGTAAATTACTCTTCAATTTACCTGGATAAGAGTCCCTATGAAACTTTGTGATATATATTGGGTGACTTTCTATCAGTATTTTGTTTAATTTTGGACTTTTGGGCCATTATAGACGCTCTGAAGATAGCATGTTTTTGTTGGAGATGTTGATTGTTGGTTTACCTCAACAATTCAACACTACTTCATTTTTGTACCGAATAAAAATTTTATAATACGTTAAAACACACAAAACTTATACAGGTAAGTAGGAGAGTAACTTATCTTGCGTTAGGTAACGTTTATCTCTATTATTTTATAAAAGGAACTTTGTGTGCGTATGTGTGCCTATGGGTTCGTTCCATATAGACTCGATTATCGGCTGATTTTTATGAAATTTCTCACAAAACTACTTCATGTGACTGGCAGTGATCTTAGATAGGTTTTGTATCGGAATGTCTTTGGTAAGCATCGATAATCGATAATCGAAATAATCCGATGAAAGAACGAAAAGGCTATTTTAACCAAAGTTAATGTCTTATGCAACCTAACATTACAAGTGCATTCGAGAAGTTTTATTACCAAACAAGCTGAAAGGCCCAACATATAAAATCAACAGTAGGTACTTAGATATAACAAGGGCGCATTGGAAATTAACGTTTCTTTTTTAAGCACAATTGAACCATAATACTTGACTTTTGCATTTGAACTTTCATCCAAGCCTTTATATATAAAACAAAATTTTATAAATCAACACTACGTTCGCTACAGTGCAATTTAGACTACAATATACTGTGGACTTAATCACTGCCGGGGGGGAGGCATGCTAAGTTTTCTCTCAGTCCACCGCAATTGGTCCCCAACTAGATTAGGTGATTTCTATGATTCGATGGCAATAAAGATGAGTGTGAAACATTCGTTGGTCACCATTCATTTCCGGACAACATCGTTTCTCCCTGCTGGTTGGTTATACATATATTAAACATTTCTACTGAGTTTTTTCGTATGTTGGCTAAATCCCCGATTCACCAAATATTTAAAATCAGTCTTGAATTAGACAAATTTCCTGAATTTCGATTTCTTCTTAAGATCTCTTAAGCTTAAATGCTACATTTTAGATATTTTTTGGAAACATCATGTATGTAACGTTGCCGTTACAAACAAGAAGAAATAAATAAAAATCCGGGTCGCCATATTTTTTTTTTCTTAAGAAAATTTATATTATCGTTTCTCTCCCGTCTCGACACCATTGCTGCCACATGTCCATCTGGCCTGACTGGCGTTTCTCCTTACTCCAACCACATGCCGGCCATAGCCAGCCATTCTCGTCCTCGACTATACACGTACATTTTCTTGACGCGCACTTCTCTTTCTCCGCCAAGCATGTGGTGTCCTTTTTTTTTCTCTTTCTTTTCTTTTTTCTTCTCTCACACATTTCCTAATTTGCATATGTGCATTTATCGGCTACTACTGCTAATCTCTTCACAAGCCAGCCATCCTTTTGCTGTCGATGATCTTATTCCCGACGCTCATGTGCACTAACGTTACAATATAATGGATGTTGATCAAAATTTGAATAAGGATTCTAGACATAATATTTACTATCATTATCTTTTTGTCCGACTAATTGTAATCGTGCAAAAAACTAGTGCAAATCTCTTCAGGGATTAATTTTACTTGTTCTCTGGTTGGCATGATTCTAGTTATCAACAAATATGAATTGTAGTTTTCTCCATACGTATTAAATTAATCTGTAATAAACATCTCAATCGTCGGTGTGTGTGAATTTTTGGATGTGTGTGTGTGTGTATGTATGTATGTATGTATGTATGTATGTATGCATGTATGTATGTATGTATGTATTTGCCATGTCATGTCATATGCTACTGGTACCATGTAACCCAGTACTACCTGCCTCAAAGTCGGCTCACCGGCGACTAAACTGGTTCCCCCACCAAATTTGTTTGGTGAGGAGGGTGGCTAGTCTCCCTGAAGGATTAAAAACAAGACCTTCCAAAGGGCGAACGAACCCTTTTTCGGGGTCAACGGTAAACTAGCACCGTGTGTGTTTGTGTGTATGTATGTGTGTGTTTTGGGGTGGAGAGAGCTCCTGTAAGCCGTGGTGAAGGCAACCTTTCTAGGAGAAGCAAATCGCTGATTTAAAAAAAACATAAAGCGAGAGACCAGTACCCGCATTAAGCTGGTTTGCAGTTTAACTTTTTGCTGGCTATCTTGCTCTTGCTTGTTGCTGGATCTCAACATTTTGAACCGAGAGAGAGACTTAGCTCTCGTACAAAGCTAAGACTCTGTAACATCATCTGTGTATAGATACTCCCTTAGGGATTTGTCTATAAAAATGGTCCTGTGGCGATGGATGTCATTTTTGGGCTCATGGACTTTAAGTGTCTGAGGGAGTGGCACTCGTCTGAGAAGACGTTGCAATCATCATGTATGTATGTATGTATGTATCGTTTTGAAGTTCGACGTTTCGGAGTACAAATATCGAAAAATTAGCCAAAATCATTAATTCCTTCACCCTAAACTGGGCAGTTTTCTACAAGGAGGGGTCGCTTTTTACGCCAACATTTTCACAAGTCATCGTCTCCGTTGGATTGACAAGGCTTAATTTCAATGCTTGTGATTCTGGTGTTGCCAAGGATACATCAGCAACTGCTTGGTTAATCGGTGTGTGTGTGTGTGTGTGTGTGTGTGTATGTGTGTGTGTGTGTGTGTGTGTGTGTGTGTGTGTGTGTGTGTGTGTGTGTGTGATTACGTTTTTTAACCTTCTTTTTCTCCCTTGTGTTATGGGTTCGAGCCTGCCTGCCTACTATCACTTTTTTAACACCTCTCTTCATCCAAACTGCTTACTGTTGTTTTGATTACCCCCTCCTCGCTAATACCACTGTTTTTTACCCCGGGGTTCCTTACTACACCACCTCGACACACCCGAGCAATGCTGGGGAACGCCTGGCACCCCCGCTAGTTAATAATAATAATAAAAACATTTAAACGGTCGTAGCAGATTATAACAAAAGAGCAGCCACGCATACATAAAGGCGATTATTTCTTTAATTATGCTTTATCGTTAATTTCATGGCAAGTGCTCGCCTGAGCTCCAAACTATAGTCTCCCTGGTCTGACTTTCACGAAAACACTCATCTAGCTTAAACCACTGTCAATAATTTTCTCCACACTTTATCTGTGCCTAAACCTAAACGTAGATTCCATGAACAAAGATTCTTTCTTAGAACTGCACACCTATGGAACTCTGTTCCGTTTTTGCTACTTTCCAACTGACTACACTATGGTCGTCTTCAAGTCCAACGTTTACAAGATCTTGATGGGCCGTCCCCTTAAGTAATCTAATATATTATATTTTCATTACTAACAATTACTACATTTTCCCATTAACCACTGTACATATATTAACCCTTATCTTGGCCAAGCAATTGAGTCTGTACACAAACACTGGAATGGAAGTAATATTTTATGAGGGTCATCACAAAGATTAAGCCGTTTATTATATTAACTCAAAAAGTTGGAGAGCTGCAAAAACGAGAGTGGTACCATTAAAACGGGCAAACTTACTACACTTTTACCAGCGATGAATGAAGAGTGTGTATGGGTATCCGGTGCACAATTTTTCATACGAGAGTCATTCCAAAAGTAAAGCCTCCTATATTTTAACTCAAAAAGTTTAAGACATACGAAGACGAGAGAAGAACTATTAAATATTAAAAAGAGAGACCTTTGTGTTCCAGAATTTATTTTTCTACATAGTCGCCCGCATTCTCAATGTACTTTTGCCAGCTATGAACAATGACCGTGCATTATTTCCAGTGTGCGCTTGTCACACAAGGATAGTTCCAAGCCATTATATACATTACGATGTTGCATATTTGCACGTACTTCGTAAGTGTGCGTGTTGTAAACGATGATTGCTATTAGAATGACTCTGCCAAAGATTTGTTCCAGCCGTATATAGTGGTGCCTACAAGTTTTGCAGTGGGGGAAGGAAAAAGTTTACAGTATGAATGTTTGGTACATTTTAAATTAGGAAATCAGTCAGGAAGTGGAGGAGATAGAAAGAGAAAGGGGGAACGGGAAAAAGGAAAAGGTGAGTTGTTTGTTTTGTTTTTTGGTTTTGCAGAACATGATTAAGTTTTGCAAAAGGAAGTAGAGAAACAAAAAACATCAATGTTAGGTGCATTCCGTCTCAGGAAGCCAAGGTCATCAGACAGCCTGATCTGATAGCACTAGGAAGTTCCTGTCATGATGACATTAAAATTTGCAATCACGTCTGATCCATTAGGAGGCATTATATTATTTGGAATTCTTATTGAGATTTATTATTATTTATTCATTTATTGCAGATTATTATCCTCATCTTTTAGTTGTTCTTTCACGACGTTTCAGCCAACTATTCCTCTGGCCTTCGTCAGGTTGTTAACCGCGACGGAATGGGAACGCCGAATCTCCTAACTGCATCTTCAGCACTGACTGAACCTACAACTTTCGGAGGAATGTAATTTACACGTCTAAATACAATTGTGAATTATTTAAGACATTTTTCCCCATCATTGATGACGACACAAGAGTATGCGACCCTTGTGGATTAAATGAAGAGTTCCGTTTGAAATTTCGTGCAGATTCCGAGTTGAACAGAAAGATTCACGAGTACAGCAGAAAGAATCTTGAGTTCGTAAAGATACATCTGAAGAATGTCGGTGGTTATATCGACAGAACCGTTGTAAAAATAATATTAAAGATGAGAACAATAGTCCGAATGATACAAAGAATATGAATCGTCATCTCAAGAGTTCCAAAAGCATAAACGGTTTAACATAGTTGACTAGTAATTATAATGGAGAATGAATATCGGGATTTATTAATATAAGTAATTGGAATTCTTATTGATATTTATTATCATTTATTCATTTATTTATTATTATTTATTTATTATTATTTATTATTTATTTATTATTTTTTATTCATTTATTTATTATTATTTATTCATTTATTTATTATTATTTATTATTTATTTATTATTATTTATTATTACTTATACATCTATTTATTATTATTTATTATATATTTATTATCATTTATTATTCATATATTATTTATTTATTCATTTATTTATTATTTATTTATTATTATTTATTTATTATTATTTATTTATTATTATTTATTATTTATTTATTATTATATATTAATTTATTTATTATTATTTATTCATTTATTTATTATTATTTATTATTTATTTATTATTATTTATTATTATTTATACATCTATTTATTATTATTTATTATATATTTATTATTATTTATTATTCATATATTATTTATTTATTCATTTATTTATTATCTATTTATTATTATCTATTATTTATTTATTAATATTTATTCATTTATTTATTATTATTTATTATTTATTTATTATTATTTATTCATTTATTTATTATTATTCATTATTATTTATTATTTAGTTATTATTATTTATTATTATTTATAATTCATTTATTATTTATTATTTATTATTATTTATTATATATTTATTATTTATTATTATTTACTATTCATAAATTAATTTATTATTATGTATTATTAGTTATTATTTATTTATTATTTAGTATTATTTATTATTTAGTCATTTATTTATTATTATTTATTATTATTTATTATTATTTATTCATTTATTTATTATTATTTATTATTATTTATTATTTATTCATTTAGTTATTATTATTTATTAATTTATTTATTATTATTTATTTGTTTATTATTATTTATTATTTTTTATTATTATTATTTATTCTTTATTTATTATTATTTATTATTTATTTATTATCCTTTATTATTATTTATTCAAATACTTATTATTATTTATTATTAATAATTATTGTTTATTATTTATTTATTATGATTCATTTATTTATTATTTATATAGTATTATTATTTATTCTTTATTTATTATTATTTATTATAATTTATTCATACATTTATTTATTATTATTTATTCATTTATTTATTATAATTTATTATTTATTTATGTATTATTATATATTATATATTTATTATTATTTATTATTTATTATTTATTTATTATTATTTATTATTATTATTTATTATTCTTTATAATTTAATTATTATTATTTATTATAATTAATTATAATTTTTTATTTATTATTATTTATTCATTTATTTATTATTATATATTATTTATTCATTTATTTATTATTATTTATTCATTTATTTACTATTATTTATCTATTATTGCTTATTATTATATATTAATTTATTTATTATTATCTATTATTATTTATTATTATTGTTAGTGTTTATTCATATATTTATTCATTATTTATTATTATTATTTATTCATTTAGTAATTATTTATTTATCATTATTTATTATTATTTATTTTTTATTTATTTATTAATTATTGTTTACCATTATTTATTATTGTTTATTATTGTTTATTATTTTTTTATTATTATTATTTATTATTTATGATTATTTATTGTTTTTATTATTATTTATTATTATTATTTGTTATTATTTATTAATTTATTTATTGTTATTTATTATTGTCTATTATTATTATTTATTCATTTATTATACTTAGTAATTATTATTATTTATTCAGTTATTTATTATAATTTAATATTTATTTCTTATTTATTATTATTTATTATTAATTTATTTTTATTGATTATTATTGGTTTTTTATTATTAATGTATTATTATTAATTATTTATTTATTATTATTTATTACTATATATGTTTTTATTTATTATTATTTATTATTTATTTATTTTTATTATTGTTTATTTATTGTTTATTTATTATTTATTATTATTTATTCATTCATTTATTATTATTTATTATTATTTATTATTATTTATTTTTTTAATTATATATTATTATTGATTATTTAGTCATTTATTAATTAGCATTTATTATTATTTATTATGATTTATTCATTTATTTATTATTATTTCTCATTATTATTTATTATCATTTATTATTATTTATTATGATTTATTCATTTATTTATTATTATCTATTATCATTTATTATTTATTTATTACGTATTATTATTTATCATTTATTCATTTATTTATAATTATTTATTTATTTATCTATTATTATTATTAATTATTATTTATTATTATTCATTTATTTATTATTATTTATTCATTTATTTATTATTATTTATTTATTTATTTATTCTTATTTATTAATTCATTATTACTACTTATTATTATTTATATTTGTTTATTATTTATTATTATTTATTCATTTATTTATTATTAATTCTTATTGTTTACTATTTATTAATTATTATTATTTACTATTATTATATATTATTATTATTTATTATTATTGATTATTTTTTTATTATTATTTATTATTTATTTATTATTATTTATACATTTATTTTTCATTATTTATGATTT
>NC_136523.1:12860178-12997678 GCF_053919585.1 Euprymna scolopes | reverse complement strand
ATCACACCCCATAAATAAATATTTTACAACACAAAGAACTTGAAGTATAAAAAACTTTTCACCAAATTATCCGAATTCTGTATTAAATAACCTGAAAAGGGGTTGATATGCCGTAAAACAAAAATACACCAAACATCAATATTTAATAGAGGGTGAGTCACGAGAAACAGACGTTTTTTTTGGGGGGGGGGGAAACAAAACGCACTAAACAGGTTTAAAGACTACCTTCCTCATCTCTAACCTTTTCATGGCAAGTGCCCGACTGAACTTCAATCTATAGTCCCCCCTCGCCAAACTTTCACAAGAAACACTCGTCTAGCTGAAAACACTATCAATAATTTCCCCCCCCACTCTTTATCTGTGCCTAAACCTAAACGTAGATTCCATGAGCAAAGCTTCTTTCTTACAACTGCACGCCTGTGGAATTGTCTTCCGTTTTCCTGCTTTCCAGCTGACTAAAATATGGTTGTCTTCAAGTCCAACGTAAACAAGTTCTTGATGAGCCGTTCCACTTAAGTTAAAAAATTTATCGAATCTCCATTACTGATGATTACTATATTTTCCAATTGACTACTCTACACTCTTTAACCCTTATCCTCGAGTGGCAGCTGGGTCTTGATAAGTGGTTATGCTGATGTAAGAAATAAAAAAAAATAGGAGAGTAAGGAACGGTCTAAAAACATCCGTTTCCCGTGACTCACCCTCAATTAAATTAGTGTGCAAGGGTGTGTAAGCAGGCTGTTGGGTACAACAAAAGAAATGTTCTGTTTGCACCTGATGTAATTCTTGTGGTAAAAAAGAGCAAATATTCCCAAGAATAGTGAACTGTTTTTGTTTTTGTTTTTTTTTTTGTTGTTTTTGTTACTAATGTTTTTTTTTTGCTTTTTGTTTTTTTGTTTGTTTTTTTTGTTACTTATGTTTTTGTAATGTTTTTGTAATGTTTTTGTAATGTTAAAACTTTGTTACTTTAAATAAAATAGTTGCAAAAACAAATAATTTTTTCTTACAATTTATCACAAACGACTTTACTATGGCATTTTTGTAACTAATCACTTTTTTGAGGGATTCACCGCCAAACCCACATATCAGCTTTTTTTTTTGTTTTTTTTGTTGTTGTTCATAATGTTTTTGCAATGTTAAATCTTTTGCGTTGATTTTAGCGCCCCAGAGTCTCGTATGAAAAATATCTCTTAGTAAAATACTCCCAGTAACGAATTATCTTAAAGCGCCTTTTTTTTTTTTTTTAATTATTATTGGACTCAAGAGAAGTAATTAACATGATTGACTAAAATCGAAACAATTACATGAATTGCCATCAATAACGACCGTCGTTACAACGGTAGTGATCCCCTATTATTTACAATATCGTCACATTTTACATTTTTTATTTTATTAATTTATAAAACTTTTACATTCAACGAAGTATTTGAAAAAAAGTCATGTTTTTCCTTAAAATTTTAAGTAAAATTAGAGTTACCTCCCTTAGAACAATACTTCAAAAATTCCGATTAATTTGGCCTTTTGTCTAGGAACAAAGTGTAGTATCTGTTTTGAGACTCACTTCACCTTTTCTGACCACGACCAGTGGAAAAGCAATCCTTTTAGACCAACGTAATTTTTTTTTTTCCTATCCAGAGTGCCCCTTTTTGAGGAGCTGGATTTTCCTCACATTAAAAACCGACCTTGTGTCTAACTCTGCCTTCGTGGGAGGTAAGTGGTTAAGAATCATAGTGTATAAGAAATAGCCAAAGCTGAATTATTTCCCTTGCATAAATTCTAAGCTTACAACTTATTTTATTCTAATATGGAGTTATCCCCCTTTCAAAACTATTATCTTTAAAATAGACAAACTATTAAGATTGCCTATTTTTACTTTGGGGTGGCAAAGCAAGGAAGATAATTTATCTCAACTTAATTCGTATTATTTGGATTACTCTAACTCCTGTTCTCATCTTAACTACTGATTTCACAAATTTTTAGGCCAAAATAACCTCAGATCTTCTTCAGACGTATCTTGTCAAATTGGGGATCTTTCTGTCGAACTCGGGAATCCACCCAGAATTTCAAACGAACCTGTTGTAGTACTACGCGGGCCATTTGTAAACAATCTCATATATGCTGTCTGGTGGCAGACAACCGTCACTTTAGATGTATCAGAATTTTTGTAGGAATTTTTGACACCCCTAACACGAAACTGCAAATAAAATATAAAAAAACTCGTAATTTCTCTTTTAAAGGTGGGTTGTTTATTTTTTTTTAATGGATTATACTTCCAACATAAACTATTAAAGTTGTATAAAAAGTAATAGAAATATTTTTTTTAAACAGCAATGGAATTAATTCAATTTTACGAGTTCAGTATTTTTCAATTTTTAAACTTTAAAAATCTATCAAAATTTTTCTATTGATTCTATTTTTACGATATTTTCAGGGTCAATGTGAAATTTTATGCTCTTTCCAATAAACCGAATATAATATTTTAGACAAACCTTTTTTTTTAATTCACGCCCCCCATTTTCAAATGTCTATTAAAAAGTAAATAATTAATCTATGTGCCAAAGTTTTATATATCACAAATTGAAGATAAAAGATCAATAAATAATATATTCAAATTTAAAAACAAAAAAAGTAGTGTTTTTTAGAAATTTACCTGTAAAGTCCGGAGTTTAAAATCTTTTTTAAGAAAAAAAAAACCCACGTTGTTTGTTTTTGTGTTTTTTTTTTTAATGAAACCTTGGTCCTTGCTCCTTTAATTGAAAAAAAATTAGGGCTTGAATGACATTTTCCGAAGAGTTATAAGCTTCGAAAGATGGCGGGTGGAATTATTCAATAGTTTTCATTAAATTTCTGACACTGATACGGCGTCAATTATGCCGTGTGCTAAAAATAGCAAAAACCCTTCTCTCGTTTCTAACGGAAAAAAAAATGGTTATAGTGAACGGTGTATGCGTTATTTCCAATACTTATTTCTATGGACACCTCCAAAATTAACCACAGAATTAACCCCACCCCTATATGTAACACGATTTAATTTATTATAAGTTGATATTATTAATATAACTCTTGTACCATTTAAAAGAAGGGCAAAATAAACTAGTAATAATTAAAAAAAAAAAAATTCATCGTACGAAAATAATGAAATTGCGAGACGAAAATCATGTTTACATAATTGACGTTGTAAAATAACGTTTCCATGTAGTAAGAATTACGAACGTGAAAACATACCCGTGTTTAATAACTCTAGCAAAAATCAACTAATGGTCAGATTTTCATGAAATTTTCGATACTTATCAATTTTAGATATATAGAATGCAGTTTCCGTAAACGAGGGGAAACATTTTTTCAGTGCGTGTCCTCCCCTTCCATATTTATATTTTCGAAATTTGAACAACATATATTTAAATTGATCAATATTTCAATTTATTATGAAACATAAGAGTTCAAATAAGTAAAAAAATGAAATATTTTTTAAAGTTTAACACCTACATGCGAAAATAATAAACCCGTACGAAGTTGGAAACTCCTAGAAAGGGATCAGACAAAAAGTAAAAACTAATGAGACGTCATCAGTTGGCCAAACGAAAGGAACCTACGAACGTCTTGTCAACACCTCGTCTTAGGCCCTCAGAGTAGCAAGGCGAAAGAATCCAATGACTCACGTACCCAACCTTTGTCAGCTCGTGTACAGCTATAGAGGCACTAAAAAGAAGAAAGGTAAACCCACACACATACATAATGCCACGATGAATATAATAATTTTTAATTAGTGTTCACTCAACTTCTTTACACAAACACGTGTTGAACTATAAACATTTTTATTTTTATTTATTTATTTTATACAAGGAAGTCACCACTTATCAAGGCCAAGGGGGCCACTCGGGGATAAGAATTGGTCCCCCCTTGCCAATCTTTTTCAAAAAACACCCGACTAGCTGAAACCACCGTCAATACTTTTCCCCACTCCCTATCTGTGCCTAAATCAAAACGTAGATTCCATGAACAAAGCTTCTTTCTTAGGACTGCACGCCTGTGGAACTCTGTTCCGCTTGCCTGTTTCCCTCCCGACTTCAACCTGGATGTCTTCAAGTCCAACACAAACAAATTCCTGATGAACCGCCCCCTCCCCAAGTAATGACACCTTACCAATTCTCCAATACTATTGCTACACTATCCCTTTGATTACTGTACACACAATAACCCTTATCCCTGAGTGGCCATTGGGCCTTGATAAGTGGTGAACTCCATGTAAAAATAAAATCGTTAGTAATGGAGATCTGATAAAGTGTCTTACTTAAGGGGGGCGGTTCATTAGGAATTTGTTTATGCTGGACTTTAAGACATCCAAGTTGTAGTCAGGTGGGAAACAGGCAAACAGAAGATAATTCCACAGGCGTGCACTTCTAAGAAAGAAGCTTTGTTTATGGAATCTACGTTTTTATTTAGGCACAGATAAAGAGTGAGGAAAATTACTGACAGTAGTTTCAGCTAGATGGGTGTTTTTCGTGAAAGATTGGCGAGATGGACCAGAGATTAGAGCTCAGACGAGCACTTCCCATGGAAATAACGATGAAACAACGACAGGCTCTCAATGTCCTTTCTGTGGGGGAGAGGTTGCAGGAAAGAGAAAAGGGCACCCCCACTAGGCTACGAAGTCTATTTTGTACTCTGTCAAGGCAGGATACGCTGTTTTTAGCAGCTCCTGCCCAGATATGGCAGCAGTACTCCATCCTTATATAAAAAATGTTTTATTATAAACGTTCGCATTTCTACATTTTTATTAAATGTTTATGTTTTCTTAATATCAGGGGATCAAACTGTTTGCTATTCACTTTGTCGGGACAAACTAGTCCGAGGATCAATGAGAAGTCAGCGGTGCTTTGATCTCGTCGGATGATATTGTTGAGAACGTTGTGTCTAGAGAATATCCTGACACTTCTACATTAAAGAATGTACAGTCCATATACGTAAACTGACTGACGACAACGGCAATTATGACCACTTCACACCACCAAATATGTGCATAGCTAGGTTTGTCAGAAACTTTGTGAAAATTATTGAATAATTCGACCCTCTGTCTTTCCAAGCTTTAACTACTTGAAAAATGTCATTCAAACCCTTTTTTTTTTATTTCAATTAAAGGAGCAAGGACAAAGGTTTCATTTAAAAAAAAAAAAAAAAAAAAACGTGATTTAAAAAAAAAGGTTTTAAACTTCGGATTTACAGGTAAATTTCTAAAAAAAACACTCCTTTTTTTGTTTTAAATTCGAATATGTTATTTATTGATCTTGTATCTTCAATTTAGGACATATAAAAATTTGGTGAGTAAATTAATTATTTACTTTTTAATAGAGATTTCAAAATGGGGGGAGTGAATTAATTCGATCCCCTGTCTTTCCAAGCTTATAACTACTCGAAAAATGTAATTCAAACCCTATTTTTTTTTAATTAACGGAGCAAGGACCAAGGTTTCATAAAAAAAAAAAAAAAAAGGTGGTTTGAAAAAAAAAAAGATTTTAAACTTCGGACTTTACAGGTAAATTTCTAAAAAACACTATTTTTTTTTTTAATTTGAATATATTATTTATGGATCTTTTATCTTCAATTCGTGATATATAAAACTTTCGTGGGTAAATTAATTATTTACTTTTTAATAGACATTTCAAAATGGGAAGGCATGAATTTAAAAAAAAAAACGTTTGTCTAAAATATTATATTCGGTTTATTGGAAAGAGCATAAAATTTCACATTGACCCTGAAAATATCGTAAAAATAGAATCAATAGAAAAGTTTTGATAGATTTTTAAAGTTTAAAAATTGGAAAATACTGAACTCGTAAAATTCAATTAATTTCGTTACTGTTTTTTTTTTTAAATAAAAAAATAATATTTCTATTACTTTTTATACAGCTTTACTAGTTTATGTTGGAAGTATAATACATAAAGAAAATAAACAATCCACTTTTAAAAGAGAAATTACGATTTTTTTTAATATTTTATTCGCAGTTTCATGTTAGGAGTGTCAAAAATTCCTACAAAAATTCTGATACACCTTGTGCAGTGGACTGCAGTGCATAACGGACAATCTGAGGAAATCGTCATCGTAATTAAGAGTCGCCTCCCTTGTCAAATTAAAACTTTGTATTTGGCCGAGTCAATTAGAGTTATCTCCCCTGAGTCTTGTACTTGTATCCCCAGTAATTACTGTCTTCCATATTTGTTGCCATCACGTTTTGGCTGGCTTTTGAAACCGCTGTCTTCAGACGACAACATCTATGGAAGACAGTTATTACTGAGGATACAGTTAAGAGATCCAGCATTTCTATCCGTCGCGCGATTAACCACCTGACGAAGGCTAGAGGAATAATTGGCCGAAACGTGGTGAGACGTCAGACGACAACTATTAAGATGAGAATAACAGTCCGCAAATAAATAAATGAATATACAAATTACTTATCCTCAAGGATTCCAATAATAAAATAAAATATATAACTGGTTAGAATAAATTTGATGGGTCAATAGATATCGTACGTTATCTGATTGACTTTTTCTCATCAATTGTGTGTGTATGTTGTATGTGGGTGGGGTGATTTGTTGTTAGCATTTGTTTAGCGATATAAACAACATAGAAACTCTGTTAATTTCTCCCCGCTAATTTTAGATCTTTAAACCAGGCAACGCGTTACACGTAAGACATGACAAAATATTGCCTCCTCTAAAATTATAAAAACTTCTTCGATTTTTTCTTGCCTGATGAGATCAATAATGGTCTGTCTATCGTCGCAAGATATAACTATATTTACATAAAGAAAATAAAAATTATAAATTTGCTCTCTTTAAGTGAGCACTATCAACGACCCTTGTTTGAATTCAATGATTCTAATCTTTTGAATATTTTCAACCTGGAATATATATATATATATATATATATATATATATATATATATATATATATATATATATATATATATATATATATATATATATATATTCCGCATTTTGCTAATTCCTACCCTCTGATGAGAAGGATAGTATTTCTTCGAAACTCCGCGGATTAAGGACTATCCATTTATTTGGTGTTTCCTTTTCAGATTAAATATGTTTTTAACTCATTTCAAAGTGTTTTTTAACATATTTTATTAACTGTTTACTCGTATTATAAGCTCTATTTTCTATTTGGTTTTATCGAGCTTTTACATCTGGCTGAGATAATTTTATAAATATTAATTCTTTAATATTTATAATATACTTTAATTTCACCATCTTGGATCATTTTGGTAAATTTAATTATAATTTTTATTTTATATACATATATATATATATATATATATACATATATGTGTGTGTGTGCGCGCGCGTGTGTCTATATAACAAAGAACCGCAACTCATGACTCCTTGCTCTATGTATCGCATGTGGTGGATTTGTTTTTATTTATTGATATTTGAAAGAGAAGGTAAACTCCTATACCAAACCCGCTAGGTTGAACTCGTCAGCCCTGTAAGGTAGTTTAATCTAAGGGAAAGAACCCTGAAAGAAAATTCGGAGTGGAGCCCGCAGGTAGTTACTTTTTACCAAACTGTCAAGTTTGTAGCAAGTCCTGCACTTGGAACAATCTCCAATCATCCTGACTATGTCATGCCATTGGATTCAGATTTTTTTTCCAATCGAGAGAGTGTGGACAATGCTGTGCAAGTTTTCTTTGCGTTAAACTAATTCACATGCAAGTTGTGATATTGCTGCACTGCTGCAGTTGTGGGTCAGCTACAACACAACAATGAATAACGCAGGAGAAAATGTAACATTAGAAAACACAGAGCAATCAACATCTTCGATACAGAATTCTGGTGCTACCAGATCAGGCTGTCTGAAGATATTGGCTTCCTGAGACGAAACGCACCTACATTGATATTCCTTTTTGTTTTTCTATTCTCTTTTGTAAAACTTAATTATGTTCTACAAAACTAAAAACAAAAACAACAGCCCCCTTCCCTCCCCCCTTTTTCTTCCCCTACTTCCAGGTCCTGGATATGACCTTAAACTATATCCAGTGGTAGGGCCCCAGCTTGCGGGCTTTGGGGAGTGTGGAGCCACCCTTTAATTGCCATTCCTCCAAGGTCCACTCTGATCCGGAGTGGTAGTACCTGTTAGGGTTCCAACTATGGGTTCAATAGAAACCGACTTGAAAACAACAAATATATTCTATTAAAACAATTTTCTTCAAAATCTTTGGATTCGGCATTAAATAACCTGAAAAGGGTTGATATGCCGTAAAACAAAAACAACCAACCAACTAACCAACGATACAGGATTATCCCAGCGGTGTCTGACATGCGAGAAATACTTCGGAGCTTGAATCTGTCTAACAAGCCATCTTCGAACCCACAGAACAATTGCATGATCACGGTCATCTATGCAAGCGATGGACAAACATCATCATCGTCAATTGGTATTTAATAAGGCAGTTTACATTGTGGGAAAAATTGAATGGTAAAAGAGGAGATGAACAAAAATAATTAACTAAAGACAGTACATGCCGTATTTTATTCAAACAATTTATCAAAAAGATTTGTTTTTCAATAAATATTCCGTTTTTTTTTAATATTTATCCATATAAATATTTATAAATAAATAAATATTTATATATTATTTTAATTGGAATTCATTATTGAGATGAGTATTATTTATATTAATCTATTTATTGCGGACTATTATTCTCATCTTTATTTGTTGTTGTTTCACGACGTTTCGACCAACTACTCCCTTGGCCTTCGTCAAGTGGTAACGCCATATATATATATATTATTCCTTAATTAGAATTCATTTTTGAGATGAGCATTATATATATTAATTTATTTTTATTTCGGACTATTATTCTCATCTTTATTAGTTGTTGTTTTTCATCTTTTATTGGTTTGTTTATTCACAACGTTTCGGCCAACTATTCCTCTGGCCTTCGTCAGGTGGTAACCGCGACGGATAGGCACTTCGAATCTCCTAACTGCATTCTCAGCAATCACTGCCATCCGTAGTTGTTGTCGTCTCACCACTTTTTGGTTAAGTAAGCCTCTGATCGGCTTTGGATAGGATTGAAACCGCTATCTTCAGACAATCATCATCTGGAATCGTAGAGATTCAACGTCTCTATCAACTGCGCCACGGGCCACGAAGGCGATCAAGATTGGATTTTTTTTATCTTATAAATCCACGATTATTTATTATCTGATCTTCCATGGTCGGGTCCGTACCGAATGGTATATATTATTTTAATTGGAATTCATTATTGAGATGAGTATTATTTATATTAATTTATTTGTTGCGGACTATTATTCTCATCCTTATTAGTTATTGTTTCACGATGTTTAAACGTCGTGAAACAACAACTAATTAATATGAGAATAATAGCCCGCATTAAATAAATTAATATAAATAAATATTTATATATAAATATATTGTTTATATATAAACAATGTTGTGAATGATATTACCGTTAACATCTAAAATCAAGTTACTATAAATGTAATAAAAAATGACTACAAGTCGATAATAATGTAGATGAATGATAATCATTTACAAATTAAAGAGAGAAAGAAAGTGGTAGAAAGATAGACAATGATAAACAGGCATATATTAAAAAACAAGGAAACTGAAATGATTTTTTTTTTAGAAATTCTGCTGTCGGTGAAGCATTTCTGATATTTTTTAAATATAAACTAAAAATAGAAAGGCCTGTGCGTTTCAATTGGTTTAGATTCTGTAAACATCTGTCGATATCCAAGTTAGATGTGCGTTGACATTTCCGAATGAAAATAGCACAGACTCAGGTTTTACATGTATTGTATGGTTATCATAAAAGGTAACCCGTTGTATGATCGTCTAAATGTTGCTGTCTATTAGTGATTTAATTTATTCAGGGTATAGTGTATCGCATATGAGTATTACTCAAACCAGATGGTCAACGATAGAGAAAGAGTCATATACGATACACTATGCCCTGAATAAATTAAATCACTAATAGACAGCAACATTTAGACGATCCTATAACGGGTCTCCTTTTATGATAACAATACAACAACCCCAATTTTTTTTTTTTTTTTTTTTTTGCGGGGGGTATATAGTTTTTATTAACCTTCCAGATCTCGATCGCAAAAGAATCGAAAGTGAATGTCTTTGCTTGCGTGGTTAATTCAAAAAGTCTTATTTTCACACACGTCAGCGTCCCCCCTACCAGTGAAGAAAGGGAACGACCTGTTAAGCCGTCTGTTCTTCTCTACGTCCAAACCCAAACTCTCTGACTCCAGCTAACCTGATCACGTGACTCACACGCAGATCCGATCAGCTGACCCTCACTTCCGGTAAAACGTGTCTATAATATGATTTACCATATTTCTTTCTTATGTTCGACCTTTTTTTTTTTTTAATTACATTTTCACCCCAAACAAGGCAAATTGCCACTTTGGTGTAGGGGGCTACTATCAGGGGCAGCAACTACTGGGCTATTATGTAGGGATTTGGGCAGCAAGATGTCGGTTCACGTTACACTTGAACTTCTGCACGTCAGTACTGTTGGGGAAGCAGGGACCTG
Source organism: Euprymna scolopes (assembly GCF_053919585.1). Taxonomy (NCBI): domain Eukaryota; kingdom Metazoa; phylum Mollusca; class Cephalopoda; order Sepiida; family Sepiolidae; genus Euprymna; species Euprymna scolopes. The sequence goes on along the minus strand of NC_136523.1, from coordinate 12,987,099 downwards.
GAATGGAATTCCAGAGTCTAGCGGTTCTGGGGAAGAAACTATTGGAGTAAAAAGATCTTTTACATCTAGGGATCTCTACTGTGTGGGGGTGGGATTTAGCAGCCTGTCGGGTTTGTCGAGGGTGCTCACGTCGTGGGGGCACAAGTGATTGCAGTTCGTCAGAGCATACACCACTAAAATACTTGTAGAAAAGGCAGAGGGATGCAACATTTCGTTGATGGGACAGAGGCTGAAGCTTAGATACCAGTTCAGAGCCTATCAGGTTTGCGACTCTCTTTTGAACATTGTCAACGAGGGAGAGACTAGTAGCAGATGCACCAGCCCAAATGTGACAGCAATACTCCATACATGGGCGAATGGTGGCCTTATAGAGGTACAGGATACTTTCGCGTGTTAGTAGTTGTCTAGCACGGTAGAGAGAGCCCACCTTTCTTGCAGCGGCCCTGGCAATGCCTTCAATGTAATTGTTCCAACTCATGTTTCCTGTGAACGTTAGATCAAGGTGTTTGAAAAATGTACTCTCAGATAAAGAGTCGTTGGCCATTGCTATAGGTGGTAGAGAGGGTTTCTTGTAATTATTGAATGAAACTAGTTTAGTCTTAGCAGCATTGAACGTGACCAACCATTTTTGTCCCCATTCCACTACAGATTGGAGGTCTTCCTCTAGTGGTTCTGCCATTTCTTTAGAAATGTGATCATTCGTCTTCCTGTCGTGCCTGCCATAGAGTGTAGTGTCATCAGCATATATACCCATCTCAGAGGCAATTTTGTCGAGGAAGTCATTTATGAATATCAGGAACAATAGACGTCCAAGGATAGAACCATGGGGAACCCCCGCATTTATATCATATTGTTTAGATGTACGACCGTTGAGGACAACCTGGATTTTTCTCTTATCTAAGAAGGATTTAATTATGTTAAGTATTCTACCAGTGATACCGTATGATCTAATTTTCCTGAGGAGACCCTCATGCCATACCCTGTCAAAAGCCTTAGATATATCTAGAGCTACCGCTCTGCCCTTCCCCGCTTTGTCCAGTGAATGGTATATACGTTCAGAGATTACAGTTAGGATGTCTGCTGTGGAACAGGCTAGTCTAAATCCATATTGTTGGTCAGTCAGAAGTTTAGCATCTGTAAGGTGATGTACTAGAGCATGGTTAATTAAGGTCTCAAATATTTTGACAAAAAGTGGGAGGAGGCTAATGGGGCGATAATTTGATGGGTCAGTCCTTTCGCTAGAATTTTTGAATACTGGTACAACAGAAGCAGTTTTCCAACAGGCCGGAAAGCAAGCTTCATTAAGGCATTTGTTGTAAAGTTTGGAGAGAACTGGAGCTACTTCGGCTGAGCACTTTTTTAATAGCACAGCTGGGATGAGATCGGGTCCACATGCTTTTGAAGTGTCAAGGTTTTTTATGATAGCATGCACCTGAGCAGGGGTGATTTTCAGATCGTCTAGTGGGGCGTCTTTCCGCATAGTAAAGTCACGTAGGGGGTGGTTGGAAGGGTCTAGTGTGGAGTTTGAGGCAAACCGACTGGCAAGCATGTTAGCCTTGTCGGTTGCTGAGGAGACAACCTCGTGATTGTTGGTTAGTGGGGGAATTGTTGATTGCCCATTATTTACTACATTGTTGTAGATTTTCCAGAAGTCTCGAGTTCCTAGTTTTTTTGCTTCGATGCGCTTTTTAGTGGTTTCCGTAAATTCTCTCTGAGCTGTCGCAACACGTGTTTCTCTTTGAATACAATGCAAGTCTGGTATAAGGACCCCAAATGTACAAAATTAAGGCTTCCTGAAAACCGTTCCCAATCATTGTGTCAAATTCGTGCACCATATTCTATGATCTTTGTTTCAACCAGCAGTGGTCTACTATTTGCTTCCCTGGCACAATCATCAAAATAGAGCAATCTCTCGTGCAAAAGAACATGAGTTTAATTAGTTTCTTTCTCCTTTGTTCTTATTGGAATTATTAAGGAGTCACTGACGGGGTGCCCTGTGATTGGACGAAAAACAACCAATCACAGGCTTCCCTTTTAGATTCCTTTCCAATTCTCTGAGAGTTTTTTTTTCAAATTCTCTACCTCTTTTGCATGCCAGGCATCGGAAACAACGCGCGTCTGTCAGCTCTCTCCGCTATTCACACCAGACACGTGTGAGGAGTTTCGATAGCAATTGCAGCACCAAAGAAATCAAGACTCCCTTTTTCCCCCCTCAACCCGGCCAAAGTTCCACAGGAAACAAACATCGTTAACAGGACGAATTGTGGTGTCGTATTTCTGATATTTTTTTTAAATATAAACTAAAAATAGAAATGTATCTATATATAAATGGAAATAAACTTTAAATAATAAAAAAATAAAATAGAATAATTAACCTTTTTTCTGATTGGTCTAAAACTTTTGGTTATTTGAAGCCGCCATAAAAAAAAGAAATAAAAGAACTGTCATCCGTTAGCATAGTTAGAAAGCAATCGTTCGTTTTGGAAATTAGAAGAGCATCGCCCCCCCCCCCGGCAGCTATACTCTGGTAGTTGACCCGTTATATCCTACAATTTTTTATTTTATTTAATTTTTCAAGTTGGATCCAATTTTTGCGTTGCGTTAGTTTATTAACGATGAAGATACAGAACAGTAAAGAATGGATTTCTACATAACACCGTTGTTCCCGTGCGGTTCATGTTCTGCATAAGTGTCGAAGCGTGTTAAGGTCCTTTCCTGATCCTGGTGAACTTGAAAAAAGAATCTGATCAACTTTAATCATCCTTCTCGTATAAGGGAGTAGCTGAACAGATGAAAACCAAGCGTAGTAAGTTTTGTAGGCCTATCTAATCTCTTGAAAGTATTCACAAAACCTACAGAATCCCACAGATAAGTTCTGCAAAACGCAACATTTTTTCTTCCTCATCTTTCCTATCAATACAAGATTTTTCATAACAATTTTCATTTGTATTTGTGTTTCTTTCTTTCTGTTGACGTCACATAATTTTGTTATAGTTGGGAAAATACCAACACTCTGTCCCGAAAAATCCTTTAAATGCCTTTCGCTTTTCTTCCTTTTCATTAATAATTTATGTAATAGATTACTTTAATGTTATTTTTTTCATTTTAAAAGAAAGAACTCAACTTTTCATATAGTAAATTGTTTTTTTTTTTTTTTTTACTTTAATCTATAATATAAATATCACATGTCTGCTTAAATGTTTGTATGTATGTATGTATGTCTGTCTGCCTAAAACTTTCGACAGAGGCAATGGATTTTCACAGGATCGGTATCGTTTTAAAGCTTCGACCCTTCGGACGACAATTACCAAAGATTGGCTAAAAATATTAATTCCTTCACCCTTAACTGGGCACTTTTCGACAGGGGGAGGGTCGCTTTTTTCGCCGATATTTTCGAAAGTCATCCCCTCTTTTCGATTGACTTCCCTTAATTTAATTCTTCGTCACTTCCGGTTTGGCGATGGGCGCAACAGCAAAGACGTCACGTTTATTTTTTTTCACGTTTTTTCCTCCTTAGTGGTACGGGTTCGAACCTGCCTGCCTACTACCAATTTTTTTTTTTCTCAACACACACCTCCGAACACCTGGGCTAGTAAATAAATAAACGTTAATTTTCAATTTTTTATTATAGTCATTTAATTTTTAAACTAGCAGGGTGACCCGACATTGTCCGGAATTGAATGATGATCAACGAATATTTCACACTCCCATATTTTTATTGTCATCAAAATCGATGAAATAGCCAATTTTGCAATCAAATCGATTGATGCCTGCTCTAATTGGGGACCCATCGCGATGCACCCGAAGGAAGCTTCACATGCCTCTAGCAACGACGAAGTTCACAATATATCGTAGTCTAGGTTGCACTGTAGAGGACCTACTGTTGATTTTATAAAACTATTTTTATATATAATGACTTGAATTAAAGTTTAAAATGAAAAAGTAAAGTACCATGCTCCAATTGTGCGCTAAACAGAAACATTAATTTTGAATGCGCCTCTGTCATATCTAAGAACCTACTGTTGATTTTATATGTTGGGCATTTCGGCTTCTGTCGTAATAAAACTTATCAAATGCACTTGTGATAGGCTGTGTAAGCTGTTAACTTTGGTTAAAATCACCTGTTCCTTCTTTCATTTGATTATTTCGATTATTGATTATCGATATTTATCCAAAGCAGTCCAATACAAAAGTTATCTAAGAACACTGCCAGGCACATAAAATACCTTTCGTGTGAAATTTCATAAAAATCGACCCAGCCGTTTTTGAGTCCATAGGGAACCAACACATAGACACACAGAAAAAGTTCCTTTTATATACTAGTAAAGATTCTTTTCTTTTGTAGAAAGAAAATATTAAGATGGAAAAGGGGAAAAACATAAAAGAAAACAGAAAAAAAGGAAAAAAGGTAAAAAAGAAAAGGGAAAAGAAGAAAAGGGAAAAACAAAAGGAAAATAAAGTAAAAACAAAAGAGAAAAGAGGAAAAACAAACAAAAGGAAAAAGGAAAGGAAAAAACAAAAGAAAGCAGAAAAAAGAAGAAAAAAAGGAAAAGAAAAGAAAAAAGAACAGAAAAAAAGGAAAAAGGAAAACAGGAAAGAAACGAAAAGAAGAAAAGGAAAAGACAAAAAAACAAAGCGGAAAAAAGAAAAACAAAAAGGAAAAGGAAAAGAAAAGAAAAAAAGAAAAACAAAAAAAGGAAAAAACAAAAAAGAAAGCAGAAAAAAGAAGAAAAAAGCCAAAGGAAAAAAAAATTTAAAAAAACAGAAATAAAAGGAAAAAGAAGAAAAGGGGAAAAAAACAAAATGAAGAAAAGGAAAAAAAAACGAAGCAGAAAAAAGAAAAACAAAAAAGGAAAAGAAAAGAAAAACAGAAGAAAAGGAAAAAAAAAGAAAAAGAAGAAAAGGAAAAAACAAAAAAGCAAAACAGAAAAAAGAAAAACAAAAAAGGAAAAGGAAAAGAAAAGAAAACAGAAAAAAAGGAAAAAAAGAAGAAAAGGAAAAAAACGAAAGCAGAAAAAGAAGAAAAATAGAAAAAAGAAAAGAAAAGAAAAAAGAACAGAAAAAGGAAAAAAAAAGAAAAAAACAAAAAACAAAGAGAAGAAAAGGAAAAAACAAAAAAAACAAAGCAGAAAAAAGAAAAACAAAAAAGGAAAAGAAAAGAAAAAAGAAAAATAGAAAAAAAGGAAAAGGAAAAACAAAAAAAAATAAAAGGAAAAAGAAGAAAAGGAAAAAACAAAAAAAACAAAGCACAAAAAAGAAAAACAAAAAAGGAAAAGGAAAAGAAAAAAGAAAAACAAAAAAAATAAAAGGAAAAAGAAAAAAGGAAAAACAAAAAAAATAAAAGGAAAAAGAAGAAAAGGAAAAAAAAAAACAAAAATAAAGCAGAAAAAAGAAAACCAAAAAAGGAAAAGGAAAAGAAAAGAAAAAAGAAAAACAGAAAAAAAGGAAAAAGGAAAAACAAACAAAATAAAAAGAAAAAGAAGAAAAGGAAAAACAAAAAAAACAAAGCAGAAAAAAGAAAAACAAAAAAGGAAAAGAAAAAAGAAAAACAGAAAAAAGGAAAAACAAAAAAAACAAAAGGAAAAAGAAGAAAAGGAAAAAAAAACAGAAAAAGAAAAACAGAAAAAAGGAAAAAGTAAAAAAAACAAAAGAAAAAGAAAAAACAAAAACGGAAAATAAAATAAAAAAGAAAAACAAAAAAAGGAAAAATAACAAAAAAAAAGAAAAAGAAGAAAAAATAATGGAGAATCTATTGATTAAATTCTTGAAACGTTGAGCAAAGATGAAAATATATTTTCTTGTAAATTTTTAAATTTTAACGAGATATTTTTAGTTTCCATTTGGTGTCCTAAGGAGAACTGCTTCCCAACACCCTGGAAAACCTCACCAGTATCCCCTGTATTTAAAAATTAAAGTAACCGGTCATCTTCCTCTCAGTCCAGACCAATAACTCTGATGTGTGTTCTGAGCAAGTTGCTGTAATCTGTGTTAAATAGAGAAGTATTCCACCACCTCTGCAAAAATAACCTTCTCAGACATATGCTAGAGACACTAGACATTTATCAACTATAAGAACAAACAGGTTACTCCACCATTGGCCATATTCAGGCTGTCAGTCAACTGCAAGAGAAAGCTAATGAATACAAGATTCCACTGTGCTTTGCCTTTGTGGGTTACGAAATGGCTTTTGACTCTATAGAGTTTGATCCACTGTTCACTGCCCTTGAGAACCAAGGAGTTGACTTTACATACATCATCTTGCTGAAAGACCTGTACAGTGAGGCTACCTTTACTTTAAAACTACATCATGACAGCAACAAGATCAAGCTGACGAAGGGCAGCAAGACAAGGTGACATCTCGCCAAAACTCTTCACAGCCTGTCTCCAGGGTGTGATAATCAGTTGGATTAAGTGGGAAGGTAGAGGAGTAAACATCGATGGCTAACACCTGTCGTGCAATATACTTTCCATTCTGCGAGATTTACAGCAAATATACTAACAGCTATACTTTATCGAATTAGCGAATCTCTCGATGAAGGCTTCCTTTCTAGAGCAATTACTCTTGACATATCAAAGACCTTTGGTAGGGTGTGGCATAAAGGTCTACTCTAAAAGATCTCCAGCTATACCATAGCTGGAAATGTCTTCTCAATTATTAAATGATTTCTCTCAGATAGGTTCATAAGAGTAGTGGTTGATGGACAGAAATCAGAAGCTCACAGTATTAATGCTGGAGTTCCTAAGGGGTTTATCCTGGGCCCAACTTTTTAATCTACATCAATGATATCCCAAATGACATCCTAAGACCATTTGTAGACATTTATGCTGACAACACTTCCATCTATGGCAACACATCAAAGGCCGTAAATGACCAAGTACTCTCTGATTCTCTCTCCTCTGAGTTTGAGCATATGGTAAAATGGGGAAAAAGGTGGCTGGTTAATTTTAATGCATCTAAAACCAAGCTTCTATCTTTACATCATCAATGCTCTGATCCCCATCTGGCAGTAATCGAAATGAATGGCTCCTGTTTTGGGGAGGCTCCATGTTTTTCCAAGCATCTGGGTCTGACCTTTACATCTGATTTGAAATGAAACACGTACATCAAATCTGTTACCAAGTTTGTTGGAAAAATGGTGGGATCATTCTACCGCTCCAGTAGATATCTCACTGCTGATGCAATTCTCTACCCATATAAGGGCCAAGTACATCCAGAGATGGAGTACTGTTGCTACATATGGGCAGGAGCTGCTGGAAGCAGCTTATCCTGCCTTGTCAGAATTAAAAATAGACTTTGTAGCCTAGTGGGAGATGCTCTTTTCTTTTCCCTGCAAATTCTTTCTGCCAGAAGCGATGTTGTAAGTCTGTCTCTGTTTTATCATTATGTTCATGGCAAGTGCTCCTCTGAGCTCCAATTTATGGTCCTACCCCACCAAACTTTCACAGAAAACACCCGTCTAGCTGAAACTGCTATCAATAATTTCCCCCACTCTTTATCTGTGCCTAAATCTAAATGTAGACTACATGAAACACTAGACTAGCTGAAAACATTATCAATAATTTTCCACACTCTTTATATGTGCCTAAACCTAAACATAGATTCCATGATCAAAGCTTCTTTCTTAGAACTGCACGCCTGTGGAATTGTCTTCCGTTTTCCTGCTTTTCAGCTGTCTATAATATGGTTGTCTTCAAGTCCAACGTGAACAAGTTTCTGATGAGCCGTTCCACTTAAGTTAACAAATTTACCGAACTTCCATTACTATTGATTACTATATTGTCCTTTTGACTACTCTACACTCTTTAACCCTTATCCTTGAGTGGCCTATCGGCCTTGATAAGTGGTGACGCCTATGTGAAAAAAAAAAAAAAAAGAAATGATCTATGGTCTCCCCTCGCCAAACTTTCACAAGAAACACCCGTCTAGCAGAAAACACTATCAATAATTTCCCCCCACTCTTTATCTGTGCCTAAACCTAAACGTACATTCCATGAACAAAGTTTCTTTCTTAGAACTGAACGCCCATGGAAACCTATATTCAGATTCCCTGCTTTCCAACTGACTACAATATGGTCGTCTTCAAGTCCATGTGAACAAGTTCTTGATGAGCCATACCCTATTTACCAAATTTCCATTACTAACGAGTACTACAACATTTTCCAATTGACTATTGTACACTCATTAACCCTTATTCTTGAGTGGCCTCCGGGCCTTGATAAGTGGTGATTCCTTTGTAAAAAAAAAAAAAAATTATCATCAAGTACAAAAACGATAAAGAAAAAAAATTTTTTCACAAAATAATTTTATTATGCCATTTTTTTATAAAATTAAAATCGTCAAAATTTGTTCCCATTATTATTTTGTAAATAAATGATTAATTTTTTTACCCCCATGCAATATATATATATATATATATATATATATTTATTTCCCAGTGGTGAAAAAACCGGACTAGAGTGCTCAATGTGTAGTCAGAGCAGTATATAGGAAATTTATTACTGTGAGTCCAGAATGAGTTTACATATTGTTTCAGCTAGAGGAAGATCCTCAAAGAGAGGAAATATCCAACTAGCATCGTCAGAATTCATAGATGGACTAAGTTATAAAATCAAATAAGAATGGAAAAATCGTAGATGAAGGGAAGTTAGAAAAAAAGGGGGGAGTGGAAGAGAGAGGACGTTTGAATTTAAATTATATACACTCCTACTACTTTAAATTCCAACGTCCTCTCCCTTCCACTCCCCCTTCTTTTCTAACTCCCCTTCATCTACGATTTTTCCATTCTTATTTCATTTTATAAGTTAGTCCATCTATGAATTCTGACGATGCTAGTTGGATATTTCCTCTCTTTGAGGATCTTCCTCTAGCTGAAACAATATGTAAACTCATTCTGGACTCACAGTAATACATTTCATATATATATATATATATATATATATATATATATATATATATATATATATATATATATATATATATATATATATATATATACACACACCAAGTAAGATGGCCATCAGTGTTTTGTCTTTATTGAGGAACAAACTGAAGAACATAAAATACCAGTACAATATTAAAAAATAAATTTTCAACGACTTTTTTCATTCTGAATTAGAACAAAGTCATACTTTTCACAACAAATATATTTTCAGATATTGTACTGATATTGTTGGAATACTGTTTACATTATTCTCATGATATATATGTGTGTGTGTGTGTGTGTGTGTGTGTGTGTGTGTGTGTGTGTGTGTGTGTGTGTGTGTGTGTGTTTGTAAATAAAATGATTGTCGGTCATTTTTAATCAAAATATGCATATGTTGATGTATATATATATTTATATATGTCTCTTCCTTTCTCTTTTTTTTTCATTTTCTTTCTTTGAAGATTGTAACACTGGGTGTGAGGCAGCCAAATTAGCTGCCAATATTGCCCTGCTTTTTATTTTTTTATTGAAACCAACCGAGAGCTCTTTTTAGTATCCTCACTGTTCCTTTAAGTGCAATTGTCTGGATCTAGTTATATATATATATATATATATATATATATATATATATATATATATATATATATATATAGGGTGATTGAAAAGTCTCTCCCCATTCAAAAAATTTTGTACTTTAAGCATCATATTTTTTGAGTGATATTTTGTATAAACCTTTGTTATGATAAGCGAACAAATGTAATCGGATTAGTCTGATACACATTTAGGGATTAATGGGGATTAGTATTTAATGCAAAAATTCCAGCGAAATCTGCCCGTTAGTTTCCAAGAAGAACTGGAATGAACAGACAGATAGACAGACTAAGATATATATATATATATATATATATATATATATATATATATATATATATAAGAACAAGTAGATAATAAAACATGTTAAAAAACACTTTGGAAAAGAGTTAAAAACGTATTTAATCTGAAAAGGAAACACTTGATAAGTGGATAGTCCTTAATCCATGGAGTTTCGAACAAATACTTTCCTTCTGATCAGAGGGTAGGATTTAGCAAAATGCGGGATCGAATTTTGCTTGCAAAAGCATTTGATGAAACAACAAGTAAGTCATAGATCTTACTTGATACCAAAAAAGTGAAGCAGAGGGAATAGGGTGAATAAAAAAGTGATTTCACGTGAATGGATAGTCTGGTGATGGGTAAAATTTCCAATGATGATAAAATCCAACGATGCAGAATCCAAGAAAGTTAGTTAAAATTCCATTCGCACAAGTAAAATCCAAGGGAACCGCGTAATTGGAAGATAATCCAAAATAATCCAAAAGGCAGAAATCCGTGGAATAATTCACAAATAGGTACAAGGAAATGGGAAAGAATTCCAATATATTATTAAAAAATTATATATATATATATATATATATATATATATATATATATTACGGCACAATCACGTTGACACGCCGGTTCTCACCAGATAAGCAAAGTTAAGCAATGTTAAGTCTGGCCAGTACCAGATGGGTGACCAGTTGGGAAGGTTAAGCGCTGTGCATACAGTTCCGAGTCGTAGAAATTTCTAGGTTGGTATGTGGGGGCGCATAAATTCACTGGGGGAGATGTACCCCCAGTCTTCGTTAAGACATGTATCTAGGAGAAGGAAACTCTGATGTAAAAACTTGCAGTTTACTATATACTCTGTCCTGTGGCAGCTGTCTGCACCGACAAAGGTTAGCAGTAATACCAAAACGTGAATGGTTCTACACAAAGTCTTCACCATTATAGATAAATCATCTGTGTGGATTTCTAAGCAACTTAGTTGTTGTAGCAGAAGCTCATACGTTGAAATCGACCGGAGACTTCATCATATATATATATAAGCTCCAAATCAAGTTGTTGAGCTTTGCATTATCCACTAAGTCTCCTCTTAAAGAATCGATCTTATTCTCGTCCTTTAACTCCCTCATGTTTACATGTAATTTACTTACTTGGAGCATTATTACAATAAAGTAGGTACACATCTCAGGGTAACACAGAAGGGTAGTATATATGTAAGTAATATTTAAATATGGTTTATATATTTTTATAATATTACTTAAATTGATACTACCCTTCCGATTTGTCATTATTTAATAGTGGCCAATATTTTTGGTACTATTACCTATGTATGCTTCAGCTTTACCTTTTTATGTTGTACCTAATTTTTATTTTATTTTGTACCTAATTTTAATTTTATTTTGTACCTAATTTTAAGTTTATATTGTACCTAATTTTAATTTTATGTTGTACCTAATTTTAATTTTATTTTGTACCTAATTTTAATTTTATTTTGTACCTAATTTTAATTTTATGTTGTACCTAATTTTAATTTTATTTTGTACCCAATTTTGATTTTATGTTGTACCTAATTTTAATTTTATTTTGTACCTAATTTTAATTTTATTTTGTACCCAATTTTGATTTTATGTTGTACCTAATTTTAATTTTATTTTGTACCTAATTTTAATTTAATGTTGTACCTAATTTTAATTTTATTTTGTACCTAATTTTGATTTTATGTTGTACCTAATTTTAATTTTATTTTGTACCTAATTTTGATTTTATGTTGTACCTAATTTTAATTTTATTTTGTACCAAATTTTGATTTTATTTTGTACCTAATTTTAATTTTATTTTGTACCCAATTTTGATTTTATTTTGTACCTAATTTTAATTTTATTTTGTACCTAATTTTAATTTTATTTTGTACCTAATTTTAAGTTTATGTTGTACCTAATTTTAATTTTATTTTGTACCTATTTTTTATTTTATTTTGTACCCAATTTTAATTTTATTTTGTACCCAATTTTAATTTTATTTTGTACCTAATTTTTATTTAATGTTGTACCTAATTTTAATTTTATGTTGTACATAATTTTAATTTTATTTTGTACCTAATTTTAATTTTATTTTGTACCTAATTTTAATTTTATTTTGTACCTAATTTTAATTTTATTTTGTACCTAATTTTTATTTTATTTTGTACCTAATTTTATTTTGTACCCAATTTTAATTTTATTTTGTACCTAATTTTAATTTTATTTTGTACCCAATTTTAATTTTATTTTGTGCCCAATTTTTATTTTATTTTGTACCTAATTTTAATTTCATGTTGTACCTAATTTTAATTTTATTTTGTACCTAATTTTAATTTTATTTTGTATCCAATTTTAATTTTATTTTGTACCTAATATTTATTTTATTTTGTACCCAATTTTAATTTTATTTTGTACCTAATTTTAATTTTATTTTGTACCCAATTTTTATTTTATTTTGTACCTAATTTTAATTTCATGTTGTACCTAATTTTAATAAGTATTTACCGTTTTATCCTATTCCTTCATTCACATTTCATTTCTAAATGTCATTAAGCCAGTTTTTCTATATTTGCATTTTGTATGATTCTGGCCATTTTCCTCTTCTGATGAAAAGCATTTAGTGTCGAAATGTCGTTGTCTGAAGAGTTTTTTTTTTCTTAAATTTCCCTTTAACTTTTTCTTAGTCTTCTGATGATATAATGAAGTTATATAGAACTTTTATTCCTCATCTTTTATTTAATATTAATTTTTTTTGCTCCCCTTAATAGTGTTGAGCTTTTCTTATCTTGATAAGTTTTTCTTTGTTATGACGGGTAGCCATATCATAATTGAAATGTATTCTTACTCATGTATATAATAAAAATTTAAAGATTTGAAACTTAACCATTTTACGTCATAAAATTTAAATTACTAAATTTTGATATATATATAATATAAAGCTGGACGTCTGTGTGTGTGTGTCTGGTCACGAATAGGCTCCTGTATGATTGACTATTATAGAAAACTGATCACATATAATAATAGAAGATGTATCGAGACACAGGAATAGGTATGTTTGATCTGACATAATGATGATTCATTTAAATTGTGAGGTCTACGTACGCGCCTGGTCCACAAAGTATGGAAATAAAAAATTTAAAAATGAAAAGAAAACGTTTACAAGTGTTTTTTTATATAGATGTACATAAGAATACTTTGATAAGTATCTTTTAACTTAAATAGGGATGGTATAATACAATTGTGGGGTCTGCGTTCGCGCCTGGCCTCCATAGAATGGAAATAGGCGCAAACATTAATAAAGACTTTTCATATATATCTGCGTAAGTATAATTTCATAATTATGTTTCAGTTTGTAGAAATATGGTATAATAAAATTATGGGGTGTTCGTTCACGCCTGACCTCCATAGAATGGAAATATGTCACAAAGTTAAACAAGGTTTTTTAATATAGATCCACAAAATATTGTGATAAGTGTTTCAGTGTGAAAAGGTATGGTATAATAAATTATGGGGTTTATCTATTTTATTTTTACTTTCATCATATTTTGCTTTGGTTTTGATACCCCCAAATTCGAAGCTATCTTTTTACAACCCTTCCTTTTCATAACCTATCATACTTTCATAAATCAGAGTCCATTTTCTGTAGGCTGTTTTCGAACCCAGTACTTTTGCTAGTATATATATATATATATATATATATATATATATATATATATATATATATAGTATAATGGTAATTAATAAAAACTGAAGAAAGTGCTCAATACTGTTGTAGAGCAAATATGCATTCTGTTTTTTATTACCATATCTTTCTGTTAAGTTACATTATTGTTTCAGCTACCCGACCGTTTTTTTGGCCGTCTGTAGCTCCTTCAGACTTTTATAGAAATGTTCGCTGTTATAACGAACATTTCTGTAAATGTCTGAGGAAGCTACAGACGGCCAAAAAAACGGCCGGGTAGCTGAAACAATAATGTAACTTAACAGAAAGATATGGTAATAAAAACAAAACGCATATATATATATATATATATATTTCTCTTAATCTGTCTGTGTCCACCCGTTCCACATTTTCTTTTTTTACCAAGCCAATCTGACTGAAATTTTGTATTGACCTTTGTTCTTATAAGTATTAAGGGTATCAGTTCAAGGCACAGTTAGGGATCAATAGGGATTGGTATTTAATGCAAAATTTAATCATATGCAACCATCAATTTGGCAACGGGCTATAATTTTCCCCATTCTTATTGGCTACAAAGTCTAGTATATATATATATATATATATATATATATTTATATATATTAGTGATGAGACCATTTTCTCAATTCCAATACAATTACCAATTTTTTACTAAATTACTGATTCCAATACAATTACCGATTTCGATTATTTATAAATCTCTAGATGTTTAACTATAGAATAGTTATTTTTTTTTCCCATTACCATAAAAATATATGTAAAATGTTCAGATAAAAATACATTTGTGGGAGGAGGTGGTCTATCGATTTTACTTTTTACTGATTGTTTAAAATCAATAAATATTTATTATTTTATCATTATTACCAGCAGTGGAAGATTTTGCTTCTAACAAAATCAAAAAAAAAAAAAAAAAAAAAAAACAATTAAAAGAATCGTTTTTGGCATTGGAAAATAGGCACAAATTTTTCCAATTCTTATACCCCTAGAAGTTTTGATTTTTCAAATTCTGATTAATCGTCCCAACACTAATATATATATATATATAATTATATATGATTGTTGAGCTGGATTAAATCCGACGATATGAAATAAAATGGAGGTGGAAGGACCTGGATACTCAACGTGATCAACGTGGATACTCAAAATGACCATCCCTCTTGAAGAAGCCCGCATAAATCGGGCGAAACGTTGAGTATCCAGGTCCTTCCACCTCCATTTTATTTCATAATTATATATATATGTGTGTGTATGTGTGTGTGTGTGTGTGTATGAATGAATGAACAAACATTTTCAAGTTGCAAGTCTTTGATTTGAGTCTTGGAAATATTTTCCATTTCTTTGGTTTAGAAACGCAAATAATAATAACCCTAACCCTAACCTCTCCCGTCCAATCTACAGACATGCAGAAGCTTTAGCCATAGGAAAGACATAAAACCCAAACGTGAGCTTCGGTATTGTGATCGGAGTCATTTGTCGTTTTGGAATAAACTTGGGTAGTCTGTAATCCGTGTCCAGTTTTAACGGCTCACCATTCAGGGCCACAGTCCTTCAAGAAAAACAGAAAAAAATATTTAACCTTAAAATCTTTAATTTTGATGATCAAATTTTAAAAATCTTCTATTGCAAAAAAAAAAAAAAAAAAAAAAAAAAAAAACTAAATATAGCCTACATTACACACAGAAATACTTTAATAACTTAAAATGGTGATCAAAAGTTTGAAATGTTATATTGGATAAAACTAAATATAGCCTACATTGTGGCAGCTATGTTAAAAAAAAAGTCCTTCAAGAAAAATACGAAAATATTAAAAACATTAAATGGTGATCTAAATCTTAAAATCTTCTATTGCATAAAACTAAATATAGCCTACTTTATATACCCTTATTCCTAGTAACTTTAAAAAAAACATCCTTCTAGAAAAACGCAAAAAATATTTAACTTAATTAAACATTAAATGGTGATCGCAATTTTAACATTTTATATTGCATAAAATTAAATTAAACTAAATATAGCCTACATTATACACCTTGAAGCCTACATTATACACCTTGAGTAGCTGTGATAAAAAAACAGACCTTCAAGAAAAACATGAAAATATTAAACTTTAAATAGTGATCAAAATGTTAAAATTTTATATTGCATAAAACTAAATTAAACTAAATATAGCCCACATTATACACTTTTATGCTTAGTATAAATAAATATTTCAAGGCATGAAGGAGTTTAAGCATAAAACGTTTTCCAAATTTACTGGATTTGCTATTAAATAACCTGCAAAGTTTTGATAGCAAAATAAAACAACAAGACCAAACATCATAAATAAAAACTTGAAGATATAAAAAACTTGAAACATAAAAACTTTTTTTTCAAAAATTAGTAGAATAATGTAGTTGCACTCCCAAAAAGTGGCAGCATCAATCCAGCAAGAGAGTGCCACTATGTTTGTTGAGCCAGCCCTGGGGGGGGGGGGGGAGTAGGAAAAATACAAAGAATAGATGACAAAAAAAAAATGAAGTAGGTTTAACGAGCAATAAAAGAACTTATCAATAGACAATGAATAGAAATTTATTCTTAATGAAGATAAAGAGAAATAAGGATAAGGTTTATATTCGAGTGATGAATGCCGATAGCAAAAGGACTGAACAATGGACTAAGGATAGATGACAAAAGAAAAGGAAGTTTAGCAAGTAATAAAAGAAATTATCAAGAGACAATGAATAGAAATTTCTTCTTAACACAGAGAAATAAGTGTAGGTTTAATTCAGGGTGTTATGAATGACCAGGTGATTGAATGACCAATAGGTAGGGAACTTGACGGTGGGGGGCAGTTGTACATTTAATTAATTGACACCTGAACTCCGAGATGGACGGTCCTAGATATGACCTTAAACTATATCCAATGGTGAGGCCCTTGCTTGTGGAATTTTGGGGAGTGTGGATTCACCCATTAAGTGCCATTGCTCCCAGATCAACTCTGATCCGGTATGGTAGTACCTGTTAGGTCCCGACTTAGAGAAATTGACTTGAAAAAAAAAAAATATTCTATTAAAAAAATTTGCTTCAAAATCACTGGATTCAGCATTAAATAACCTAAAAAGGGTTGATATGCTATAAAACAGAAACAACTGACCAACCAACTGAGATGGACAGTTAGATTTTGGATATGGCCGAGAGCAGTTGGTCGCTTGGAGGTTCTCTGAGGGAGATAGAGATAGAACTGACGGCAACAGACGCACATGGCCTCGACAGTAGATATGAAGTTGGACGTCAGCATGTAGAGGGCAGTTTCACACACACAGATTCCAGCATATATATATATATATATAGATAGATAGATATAGATATAGATGCAGTGTAGGGGGCTACTATCAGGGGCAGCAGCTACTGGGGCACTATGTTGGGATTTGGGCAGCAAGATGTCGGTTCACGTTATATTTGAACTTCTGCATGTCAGTACAGTTGGGGAAGCAGACACCTGGAATGGAATTCCAGAGTCTAGCGGTTCTGGGGAAGAAACTACTGAAGTAGAAAGATCTTCTACATCTAAGGATCTCTACTGTGTGGGGGTGGGATTTAGCTGCCTGTCGGGTTTGTCGAGGATGTCTACGTCGTGGGGGCACAAGTGTCTGCAGTTCGTCTTCTCTTTTATTTCATTGCAGAGCGTCATGTCAAGTTTAAGCACCCCCAGGAATCTGTAGCCTTCTGCATCAGGATCACCTAATCTTTCACCATTTGGCAGCTTTATTCTCTCGTTAAAGAGAAACTATTGCACATTTGGAAATTCCAAACTCCATATTTATGTCTTCTGCTGTATAGTTGAACCAAAGAGTCAATTTCCTGTTCTATTTTTCCAATCAATTTCAGATCATCCATAAATAACATTTGACAATTCTTCAGTCCGTTCCTCTCCAGTTGGTAACCTATCTTTGTCTCCCTTAGTGCATGTATCAATGACAAAGAATAAATGACAAAAAAAAAGGAAGTAGGTGCAGCGAATAATAAAATAAGACAATGGATAAGAATTTGTTTTTAACGCAGACAAAGAGAAATAAGGGTAGGTTTTAATTCAGGGTGTGACGAGTGACTCGGGGTGACTGAAAAGTGGGGAACAATAGAAACGACACTTGACGATCGGGTGAAGGGATCAGTCATTTGTTTAGTTACTTGAGACCTGAACTCCGAGTTGGACAGCTGGATTTTGAATACAGCCGAGAGCAGTGGGTCGCTTGAAGATTCACGAGAGAGATCAGGGAAATTGAAGTTGAAGCCGAGCGAGGGCAAATCACTGAAGATGGTTACGGCCAGACTAATGAATAGACAACATTGGGGTTGCTACTTTTGGGTGATGAAGCATATCACACACTCAGAGCATAACTGATTGAATTAAGGTACTTGTCTTGCATTATTTATTGTGGCGTGATCACAAGGATGATTGGACTACAAGCGAAGCTTTTTTCAGAGCATTAATTCAGTCAGGATTAGCAGAGCATATTGGTGTTCTTACGTCAAGATGAAAAATTATTACTGAAGAATTGGAAGAAATCCTGTACATTTTAAAAATCAATTCTGACATCTGATTAGTTCGTACTTATCAGCATTTACTAGTATCACCCTGTTCCTTGTTGTCATGTTGTCAAAAATTTTGCAGTTCTCCCTTTTTTGGTAAAATGTAAAAGTCCTTTAGTTTTAACAGTGTTTTGTTTCAGAATAAAATGTGTGTATGTAAACAAATAAGAAAAGAAAAAAAAAAACATTTTAGTTTCAATTTTGTTTTGTTAAAAAGATAATAAAATAATTAAAATTAAAAATGAATATGTATGAATAAAAAAAATAAGAAAATAAAAGAATTTTCTGGAAAAAAAAAAATCTCAAATAAGAAAAAAAAAACATTTTAGTTTCAATTTTGTTTCGTTAATAATAAAATAAGTAAAATAAAAATTAAATGTGTATGAATAAAAAAATAAGAAAATATTTTCTGGAAAAAAAAAATGTCAATTTTTTTTTTTTAATCAATAATTTATCTTGACAAAACATCTAAACTAAACCAGCTCAAATTTTAAACATTTTATAAGACATTTAATTTGTTAAGAAAAAAGAAGATATTTTGTTAATTCTTAAATTTTGTTCTCAATCATTATGGATTCGACTTCTCAATCAGGCTTCTGAAAATAAATTTATTTAAGTTTAGGAATTAGCCCTTTTGAAATTTTCCAGTCAGAGTTTCTTGGGCTGTTAGCAATAAACTAACTTCTTTTTTAAAGAGGGAAGGATGGATTTTACAAGGATGTTCAATGGATAACAGCCACCGAGTTGATCTGGTCTGGGTTAGATGGTTCCTTGACCGGTATATATTGGTCAGCAAGATCCCTGCTAGTCCATTGAAAATTCTGTTTTCTTACTGTCTATCCTTTGATAATTCTGACCCCCCCCCTCTTTTTTTTTTCGTAGACTTTTAGCAATTCTACCGGCTTTTCTTTCTTTGGACGTTTTTTTTTTATTTTTTAATGTTAATTTTATTTTTTTTGCCAGTTAGTAAATATGTTGGTTAAATTTTGTTCTGATTCTATATAATATTCCCTTTTCGACTACATTTCTTAGAAACTGATATTTAATATCAGTTAGTTTTGGATCTTCAGAGAATTTATTGAAATTTGGGTTCATACTATACAAGACTGATTACCACTAATGATTATTATAGAGTCTTTCGTTAATTCCAGTTTTAAAATATTTTTTTAGAACAGCATTTAGGAAAAGCGATGCTTAGAATGAGATCATCCGACAAATTCTGCCTCACTAATGGCTACAAATTGTGTTTTTTAGATTTTCAAAAAACCATTTGTATCCAATTATACTTTTCCAATCTTCGGTTTCACCAATCTAAATCTGAAAATTGTAGGGGCTATGTATCTACGGACAAATTTATCTTTAGTTAACCTTTGACAACTGAATATTTTCGTTTACTAGCCAAATAGAAAATTTACTAGCCAAACTCACATGATTTTTAGAATATTACATTTTCGTTCCATTATAAAGATTTTTCTGTTGTTTTTTTTTAAATAAGTGTAATTTTAAATATGAACTGAATTTTATGTTGAGACTTGAAAGTATAAACATTCAAATTTTTTCAGATGTTTTTAAACAGCTTTCGTTAGGAAAAAAGTATATTTTATGGTTTAAATAATTTGACTTTGTCTGTTTTATATAAAACAAGCACAAAACTATATGGTCCCCGACTGATGCCTTGAATTTTAGGAGAAAAATAAAAAATTAGCCCCAAAAGGTGCGTTTTTCACACCTAAAACACCCTGGGACTCAAGCACCAGAATTTTCTTCAGGTCAAATATTACGTTTTCAGATCTATATCAATGTGGTCTTATTTTGGGGTAATTTTCAGCAAAATCTAATAGTCAGAAAAGACTTTATGTCCCGGAAAGTGCTATTTTTAGCCATTTTGACCCCTTTTGACCCCCTGGAAAAGCAACCAGATTTTTCCCAGGCTTTTTTATTACATTTCTAGATGTATGCATATGTGATCTCGCTTTTGGGTAATTTTCAGCAAAATCTAATGGTCGGAAAAGATTTTATGTCCTTGAAAGTGCTATTTTTGGCAATCTTGACCCCTTTTGACCCCCTGGAAAAGCAACCAGAATTTTCCTAGTCAAATATTATGTTTCGAGATGTATATGTATGTGATCTCGCTTTTGGGTAATTTTCAGCAAAATCTAATGGTCAGAAAAGATTCTATGTCCCGAAAAGTGCTAATTTTGGCCATTTTTAACCACTTTTGACCCCCTTGTGACACAACCAGAAGTTTTATAAAAAGTCCGAGAATGTTACATTTCCTCTCTTGGGTAGTTTTAAGTTCATGCAAGATTTCAGAAAAATGTAACGAGTAGTTATTGAGAATTGTGAAAACGAGCAGATGAACAAACGAGGGTGAATTCTAAAGTCCAAATGCGACTGTTTCACTCGCAACATAAACTCTTGACGCAGATTTCTTAAATGCTAACGATTGTTCCTTGGTTTCTTTTATGACAAAGAAAGACTTGTCTTACCTTGTTTAAATCTTAAATTTCCTTTTTTTCTTTCTCTTCTCGCACAGTCTTCCTAATTTGCATAAGCGGTTTTCGACTTTCTACTACTACTGCTTCTAACCGTAACACTAATCTCTTTGCAAGCCAGCCATCTTTGCTGCTGCTGATATTGTCCCACGCACTCCTATGCACTATGTTATAGTTGTCCCAAGCGAAAAAAAAAAAAAAAAAAAAAAAAAAGCGACAATTAAGTCAAAGAAGCTTTTCCAAGTCAGAGAAACTGTTTTTATTCTAACCCAAAGAAAAAAACAAGTGACACTCCTCCGAAGGTTTAAGGGTCAATCCTCAATGCGTACAATCAAAACAAAGCAATAGTGAATTATTTAAGTCTTCTAATCAGTTATGGCTGACAGAATGAGAACATGATGCGCCCATGGAGTAAATAAAAAGTTTGGTTTGAAATTCTGTACACTTCTACCTGATCATAATTAATGGAACAGGAGCATACTACCCCGTGGATTAAATAAAGCGTACCATTTAAAATTCCATGCAGATTGCCAAGTTCAACAGGATACACCCAGACATCTAGTGAAACCTTGTAAAAACAATACTCAAGATGAGAACAGTAGTTTGAATAATTCAAATAATACCGAAATTAGTGTAAGGAAAAATTCAAGATGGCGCCCGACTCTCTCTTTAACACGGTAAGATATCCTCAACACGGCACAAGAAGCAACAGCCACACGATTCCCCAGCCAACTCAATCGTCACTCCCCCACGTCTTTCCCCTCACCCGCTTTTATCGTCGTTCTAGGCCGACTAAATTTGCATATTCCGAGAATTCGTGTGACTTTGCGAGACATCATACTTTACAAAAGACGACGGTCGCCATCTTGGTCTTTCTTTTCTATTTTTGGTCGGTAACGCTGAGCTGGTCTCGAGGTAAGTCTTTTTCCCCTCATCCGTCTCTCCCACGTACCCACACAACAAGCAAACACGCGGGCGCTTATCTCCTGGATGCACGTTACAATTAGTTAATGCAATGTAATTTAAAAAGAACATACTTTGATCGGAGACCCATCGGACCAACAGGTTGTAATTGGTAAACGTCAACTAAATGTTTGTCGAATTGTGAAAAGGTAAGATTAGCATCTTTGCTGGAGAAGACGTTTAAGGCGTACACCGTCACAGAACCTGGAGGATAATCAGTCCTGCAAAGAAGAAAAACAATCAAATAAATACTTATAAACATACAATTGCTACAATTAAAACCTTTAGACATATTAAACGTAAAATATAAAGGACAAACGTCTGTATGTATGTATGTATATATGTCTGGCTAAAACTTGAAAAATACTCAACAAACCCTTATAAAGTTGGTAGTTTTAAAATCAGTGTAACCCTAGAAAATTCACAACAACAAAAAAAACATTATGGGAGGCATTTATTGGGCATTTATTTCATTTATTGTTATCAAGAAGCAAACATGATTCGTAATGTTATCATGTAATGTTTGTTTTGAAGCCCTTTGAGATGAGGTGTCATGGCATAGTGGATAGAGGTGTTGAGTCTCTATAGTACCAGATAAGCATCGTCTGAAGATAGTGGTTTCAATCTTACTCAAGCATTACTCCTCGACCTAACGTTTACAGGGAATATGATCTGGAATAGATACATTGAGAGCATTGCCAAGGCTGCTGTGAGGAAGGTTGGCTCCCTCTACCATGCTAGAAAACTACTTATGCCTGACAGTATCCTATACCTCTATAAGGCCACTATTCGGCCACGTATGGAGTACTGTTGTCACATCTGGGCTGGTGCATCTGCTGCTTGTCTCCCGCTACTAGACAGGGTTCAAAAGAGAGTCGCCAACCTGATAGGTCCTGAACTGTCATCTAGGCTTCAGCCTCTGTCCCATCGACGAGATGTTGCATCCCTCTGCCTGTTCTACAAATACTTTAATGGTGAATGCTCTGACGAACTGCAAACACTTGTACCTCCCCGACGTAACTACCCCCGACAAATCCGACAAGCTACTAAGTCTCATCCCTTTACAGTAGAGATCCCTAGGTGCAAGACAGCCTTTTACTCCAATAGTTTCTTCCCCAGAACTGCGGGTCTTTGGAACTCCCTTCCGGGATTTTGCTTTCCCAACTGCAATGATATGCAGAAGTTCAAGTGTAATGTTAACAAACATATTTCTACTCATCTCCCTTCATAATGACCCTGCTAATTAAGTCCCTGATAGTAGCCCCCTGCTTCAAAGTGGCACTGTGCCTTGTTTGGGGTGAAAATTGAATTAAAAAAAAAAAAATTTTAAAGCTGGCCAGAGAATTAGTTGGCCAAAACGTGAGACAACAACTATGGAAGGCAGTAACAAAGACTCAGCATTCCTATTCGGTCATGGTTAATCACCTGAAGAAAGTCAGAGGATCAGTTGGCCGAAACGTAATACAACAACAATGATTGATGAAGATCAGTCCGCAAACGATTAAGTAAAGGGAAGTCACTTTGACTTTTCACAGTTTTTTTCCTTATATTGACTAGAGTTGTTTCCCCTTACCTTGCCTAGAGTTGTTTCCCCTTATGTTGACTAGAGTTGTTTCCCCTTATGTTGACTAGAAGACTTAAATAATTCACTATTGCATTGTTTTGATTGCGTGCATTGAGGATTGAACCTTAAACCTTCAGAGGAGTGTCACTTGTTTTTTTTTCTTTAGGTTAGAATAAAAACAGTTTGTTTCGTTGTTTTTAGAGTTAAAGCAGCAAGGGGACACACCTTACTCAACTGATCAGCATGTTAAGAGGGTTGAGAGGGTAGGTATTTATTTGCTTCCCCACATAAGCAAAATATGACACAAGACAAGGTCGCTTTTTATGTGGGGTGAAGAGAAGGGGGGAGGGGAAGGGGAAGGGGGAAGGGATGGTATATATAGGGTTGCCCCTACATGAACCAACAACCAATTGCCATAAGGGGAATGGTCTCAAAGTGCAGAATCTGGGAACAGATGGTATTTATTTGCTCCCCCACCGAGCAAATTAGGCACAAGGCCAATTTTTAATGTGAGGAGTGAAGGGAGGGAGAAGGGAAAAAGGGGACCAGCTCCCGAGAGGTGGGAAATGAGAGCTGGTTAAAGGTCAGGCATGTGGGATTGCCCCCACATCTGGTCTTTGCTAGTCATAGCTAGTCTTAGCTAGTCATAGCCTGCAGCATCTGCCGGAACAGATGGTATTTATTTGCTCCCCCACTGAGCAAATTAGGCACAAGGCCGTTTTTAATGTGAGGTAAAAACCAGCTCCCCTAAAAGTAGGCAAAAAGGGGGCACTCTGGTTACCAAAAATAATAATTGTCCCAGTATAGAGGATTTCCCCTCCATTGACTGGTACAAATTATCTTAAGTGCAGCATCTGCCGGAACAGATGGTATTTATTTGCTCCCCCACCGAGCAAATTAGGCACAAGGCCGATTTTTAATGTGAGGAGTGAAGGGAGGGGGAAGGGGAAAAGGGGACCAGCTCCCGAGAGGTGGGAAATGGGAGCTGGTTAAAGGTCAGACATGTGGGGTTGCCCCCACATCTGGTCTTTGCTAGTCATAGCTTGCAGCATCTGCCGGAACAGATGGTATTTATTTGCTCCCCCACTGAGCAAATTAGGCACAAGGCCGTTTTTAATGTGAGGTAAAAACCAGCTCCCCTAAAAGGGGTCACTCTGGTTACCAAAAATAATAATTGTCCCAGTATAGAGGGTCTCCCCTCCATTGACTGGTACAAATTATCTTAAGTGCAGCATCTGCCGGAACAGATGGTGTTTATTTGCTCCCCCACCGAGCAAATTAGGCACAAGGCCGATTTTTAATGTGAGGAGTGAAGGGAGGGGGAAGGGAAAAAGGGGACCAGCTCCCGAGAGGTGGGAAATGGGAGCTGGTTAATGGTCAGGCATGTGGGGTTGCCCCCACATCTGGTCTTTGCTAGTCATAGCTAGTCATAGCTTGCAGTATCTGCCGGAACAGATGGTATTTATTTGCTCCCCCACTGAGCAAATTAGGCACAAGGCCGTTTTTAATGTGAGGTAAAAACCAGCTCCCCTAAAAGGGGTCACTCTGGTTACCAAAAATAATAATTGTCCCAGTATAGAGGGTCTCCCCTCCATTGACTGGCACAAATCATCTTAAGTGCAGCATCTGCCGGAACAGATACTACACTTTGATCTCTGCCAAAAAGCCTAGCGAGGTTGTAAGAGGGTATATATTTAAATGCTGCCCACATCAGCATTATGTGGCACAAGGCCAGAAAGTGAGAACCCCGCAGGCTCCCCTAAAGAAGGGGCACTCCTGCACTCCTGCAATTTTAAAAATTGCCTGAGTAACCCCGTTGGCATTCCCCGGTCGGGGCGCCTCAGGCAGCAACCAATAAACTTGCCCCACCGGAAAGCCCGGTGGCAAGGCCTATAGAGAGTGGACCTCCTAGGTATTACCCAGGCGGCGTACAGGTACTGTGCCGGTTCCCGGCCCCTCACCTGTTAGGCTGAGTGTCAAGTGACGAATCCTTGACGAGTACTACCCTGTCTCCATGCAACCGAAGCCGCTAGGAGACCTTCCCCATCAGACAAAGTATTTGGGCGATTCTATTTATAACAATGCATGATAAGGACGACCTAATAGGATGTTAGAATCAAGTTATAAAATATACTGACTTTCTTTGAACTCTTCAGTGCAGCTTTCTATCTTAACACAAGAAAACTACTGAGTTCTGCTGACCCTGACTGGATTAATTCTTTACCTGAAAATGCCTATCTGACTTAATTGTCCTCTTTTTTTTTTTTTTTGCTTGGGACAACTATAATAACATAGTGCATAGGAGTGCGTGGGGAAATATCAGAAGCAGCATGATGTCAGATGGAAGGGTTTGTGGAAATTAGTAGTTTATCTGGATTCACCACTCGTGTTCCCACTGGTAACAACAGCTCAATGATATAGCGATGTGGAGCAAAGATATGAAAGCTGCTGAAAAAAGAAAAGACAAATGGTATGAAAATCTGATCGAAAGATGCAAAGAAGAAGATGGATGGGTTATGGAGTTTTACCATACTGGAATGGGTTTGCTTGTTTTTGTTTTACGGCATATCAACCCTTTTCAAGTTATTTAATGCCGGAATCCAAAGATTTTGAAGAAAATATTTTTAATAGAATATATTTGTTGTTTTTAAGTCGATTTCTATTCAACCCATAGTTGGGATCTTAACAGCTCCTACCACTCTGGGTCAGAGTGGACCTGGGAGCCATGCTAATTAAAGGGTGGCTCCACACTCCCCAAAGTCAGCAAGCTGAGGCCTCACCACTGGATATAGTTTAAGGTCATATCCAGAACCTACTGGAGTGGGAGCCCGAGGTTTCATTTAGAAGGTTTTCGTTCATCTACTGAGAAGCTGATTCAGGTTCACGTAGTCTGAAACAAGCAAGCTGCTAACAGAAATCCAAAAAACAGCTTGAGAAAGATTCAATGTGGTTGTGACTTGGGAGAAATGACAAGAACTGGACAGTATCCTGTACCTCTATAAGGCAACCATTCGCCCATGTATGGAGTATTGCTGTCATATTTGGGCTGGTGCATCGGCTACTAGTCTCTCGCTCCTTGACAGGGTTCAAAAGAGAGTCGCAAATCTGATAGGCCCTAAACTGGCATCAAAGCTTCAGCCTCTGTCCCATCGACGAAACGTTGGATCCCTCTGCCTGTTCTACAAGTATTCTAATGGTGAATGCTCTGATGAACTGCAAGCACTTGTGCCCCCACGACGTGAACACCCTCGACAGACCCGACAAGCTGCAAAATCCCACCCCCACACTGTAGAGATCCCTAGATGTAAAAGATCTTTCTACTCCAGTAGTTTCTTCCCCAGAACCGCTAGACTTTGGAATTCCATTCCAGGTCACTGCTTCCCCGCCTGTACTGACATGCAGAAGTTCAAGTGCAACGTGAATCAACATCTTGCTGCCCAAATCCCTACATAGTACCCCAGTAGTTGTTTCCCCTGATAGTAGTCCCCTACACCAAAGTGGCAATGTGCCTTGTTTGGGGTGAAAATGTAAAAAAAAAAAAAAAAAAAAAAAAAAAAAAAAAAGAGCGCCCAACGTCAAATTAAACGGCAATGCCAACTGACGTCAGAGCAATGGAAACATTGTAACATTCATACTGATCTTTTGCAGAGAGCAAGAGCTAACACCAGACCAAGAAAGACTCTTCCGAAAGAGGGGGCAAGGCACGGTATCCTGCTGATAATGTCACTATTCTTGTGGGCCTGGATTTTTTTGTTTTTAATTTTCTTCCTTTGAAAATTGTAACACTGGGTATGGGGCAGCCAAACCAGCTGCCAGCATTGCCCTGCTTTTTATTGAAACCAACTGAGAGCTCTTTTTAGTATCCTCGCTATTGTCTGGATCTTTTTTGTACTTGGTTCACCAAGAATATTAGTTTAATAGGACTTCAGGTTCTTCTTCATAAACCCTGTGGCACCTATAATAACTGGTATGATTGATATCTCTCTAAGATTCCAGTTTCTTTTCGTATCATACATGAGACCTTGATATTTGGTCGGTTTCTCTCTTTCAGCTCTGTTCAGACCGCCATCATTAGGGACACTCACTTCAACGAAGGTTGCAACTCTCTCTGACTTATTCCATATAACTATGTAAGGTTTCACAGCAGCATTTTCAAGGTAGGTGGCTGTAGGGATTACATGGTCGTAATGTATGGTACATAAGTCATTTCGAACTGTTCTTTCAGCTTGATGTTCCCAGGATTTGCTGCTCAGTGGAGCTGCCGGTGACGTAAAAAGTGTTAATCCTGTTATTGTGTAAAGGGAAGTAACTCTGACATTTTTCATAGTTTTTTTTTCCTTTTCTCGACTCACTTTGCGTGTGAGAGAAGGGGATGGGCTGAACAAGGAAGAACGAGGTGTTGTGGAAGAAAAAAAAAAAGCGGGGGAAGGAAAATAAAGGATAAAAGTTGTGTTACACTTTTCCAATGTTGGGAGTCCAAAATAGCTGAATAAAAACAAAAGAATGACTGCTGTTGCTCAAGTGAAGAGCTTTTTTTTTTCACAAAGGAGTCACCACCTATCAAGGCCTGGATGCCACTCAAGGATGATGGTTAATGAGTGTACAGTAGTCAACAGGAACATATAGTAATCATTAGTAGTGGAAATTTGGTAAATTGGATTATTTAAGGGGATGGTTTATCAAGAATTTGTTCATGTTGGACTTGAAGACAACCATATTGTAGTCAGCTGGAAAGCTAACACCTTTATCATCAGTGAAGAGAAGAAAATAAGATATTGTGCAGAATATAAATCGTGCTATTTTTTTAAATAGAATTTTCAAGCTAAATTCAATTTTTACGGTGTCTTTTGTTTATTAAATTACTAGATGAAAATACAGAATAGTTACAAAAGCACCCGTCTTCCCATCCCCACATAAAAATGAGTTTTTAAACAATAATGCGATTGTAGTTTGTGTTATTCCATATTGACACAGCTGAGCTGGAGCTCCACTGCACCCAGGCTGTCCACTTCCTACAGAGGTCCAGTCAACTAGATGATCGAGGTTGGGATCAGGTTGGTTGGTTGGCTGTTTTCGTTTTACGGCATATCAACCTTTTTCAGGTTATTTAATGCCGAATCTAGTTATTTTGAGGAGCGAGTTTTAATGGAGTATATATTTTTTTTTTTTGAAGTCAGATTCTATTTAACCCATAGTTGGGACCCTAACAGGTACTACCACTCCGGGTCAGAGTGGACCTGGGAGCAATGGCAATGAAAGGGTGGCTCCACACTCCCTAAGGCCCGCAAGGTGGGGCCTCACCATCGGATATAGTTTTAGGTTATATCAAGGACCTGGGATTAGGGTAGCCTGGTGTTGGTGACTGGTCAGGTATCTTTTCCAGCCAGATGTCCAGTTGTTTCTTGAAAGTGTTGGGGGCCACTCTCCTCATATTTCTTATTGCAGCTGGAATACAGTTGAATGTTCTTGTACCACTGTAAGTTAAGCTGTGGTGGATGAGGGACTTCATCCTCTGTGTAGCCCAGGTATGGTTTTTATATAGCAGAGTTTTCCTTGCCGCGAGTGGATTCTTTCCACTATTGTTGTGTTTGGGACCCTTCCTTACAAGATTTTCCATATATAGATGATAATATATCGTTCTCTTCGGCGTTGTAGTGAATACAGTTGCAGCTCCTTCAACCTCTCTCAGTAATTCATTTGATTCACTCAACACATTTTGTTAGTGAATGCTCTCTGAGGTGCTTCTTATTTCAGTACGGTCCGTATTCTGCATAAGTATTGAAAATATTCCAGCTCAAATGCGTTTTCTTTCAACTCAAAATAATTTACGCGAGAGAAATCTATATATTAATACGATAGCGTGAGTGTTATTTCCTGTGTCACGCTTACATCTGAGTCATTTAATTGTTACGAACTTCCATCTTTTGTAATAAATAATTTTACTAAGAATTTTCATAAGTTTTGATTTCAGTTTCGATTATAGCTGATGGCCCTCAAATTTTATATATATATATATATATATATATATTTCATAAATTTTTTTTCATTTTCAATTAAAGCTGATGCACTCAAGTCATATGGATATAAGGTAGAAGATGGTCACACACTTTAAATCCCGCTCGAAACTGGAGCACTATACACTTGAAACCACCGGACCAACACGTAAATTCTCGTCTCTTCGCCATACCTCCAAAATGAAGAAAAAGAAAAAGAAATTCACAAACCGGACTTTCGACCCTGATGAGGCTATGTATTAGCGAAATATAGGACTTACAAAAAAAAAAAAAATCAATAAACAAAAATGATTTTATCATTATATTCGACACTTCAAAGTTTTCAAAAATTTCTCATTTAAATATGGATATAAATTTTGGGGGGAGATCGCAACATTATAATACATAAAAATAATCTGCAAGAATTAAAATATCATATTTAAGCGTACTTTACGACAAGGGATTCCTTACTAGCTTAAAAAATACTTTTGCAGTTTTAACAAAAGGGATACAATAATATCAGAACGTCTCCATTTACGGTGAACATCTAAAGAATGCCAACATCAATATATTACATACTAGCGGGGGTACCCGGCATTGCCCGAGTGTTTGTTGACGGGAGGGGGGAGTTTTAAAAAAATGTTATGGTAGGTAAGTAGGAAGGATCAAACCCGGAGTCATGAGTAAAAGTAGGAAAATAAAGTGTGAAAAAAAAACAAAAAAAAACATCTGCAACGTTAACAGTTCGGCCAAAAAAAAAAAAAAAACGACTACGGTAGGTCGGCGCGAACGTGAAAATATAATGTGAATTGTCCAGCACGCTAACCACTATGCCACAGAGCACTGCAGCTTAGTTTAGTGATTTTAAATAACTTCACATGAAAGAACTACGAAGCCAAACCGGTGTTCTCTTCTCAACTGTTCCTTGTGAACGATCCCCAAACGGTGTTAAGTGGTGGCAGGGGGAGGAGGAATTTATTAGAGAGAAAATATTTTACCACTTCCATTGATCTTAACCGATTTTGGCCGTGACTTCTCAGCAGAAAAAGTATAGAAATCTAAGATTATCGAGGAATTTGAGAAATAATAAGCCTATAACACACCTCAGATATTGTTCTGCCGTTTGTGCATATTATATTTGCATGAAATATCTTGATTTTTAATCCTATTAATGTCAAAATCAGACGGGAAAAAATGAGTTCATTTTATTTATATAGAGATGAATGAGTTCACTGTCGAATTTCCATAGATCCCACTAGTAAGAATTAATTATCTAAACGCATCTTCCTGTCATGGGAATTGTAAATATAACTTTCATTTTCAATCAAGATAAAAATTGTAAACATGAACGGTAAATTCTATTTCTATTATTTCGGACTATTAGTCTCATCTTTATTAGTTGTTGTTTTTTTTGTTTTTAATCTTTTTTTTTTTATTGGTTCACAACGTTTCGGCCAACTTCAGACTATTAGTCCCATCTTTATTAGTTGTTGTTTTTTTGTTTTTAATCTTTTTTTTTTTATTGGTTCACAACGTTTCGGCCAACTTCAGACTATTAGTCTCATCTTTATTAGTTGTTGTTTTTTTTGTTTTTAATCTTTTTTTTTTTATTGGTTCACAACGTTTCGGCCAACTTCAGACTATTAGTCCCATCTTTATTAGTTGTTGTTTTTTTGTTTTTAATCTTTTTTTTTTTATTGGTTCACAACGTTTCGGCCAACTTCAGACTATTAGTCCCATCTTTATTAGTTGTTGTTTTTTTTGTTTTTAATCTTTTTTTTTTATTGGTTCACAACGTTTCGGCCAACTTCAGAGGAAGTTGGCCGAAACGTTGTGAACCAATAAAAAAGATTAAAAACAAAAAAACAACAACTAATAAAGATGAGACTAATAGTCCAAAATAATAAAAATAGAATTAACATATAATGCTCATCTCAAAATAAATTCCAATTGAGGAATAATATATATATATACCAATCGGTACGGACGCAACTATGGAAGATCAGATAATAAATAAACGTGGATTTATAAGATCAAAGAATCCAACCTTGATCGCCCTTCGGGGCCCGTGGCGCAGTTGATAGAGACGTTGAATCTCTACGGTTCCAGATGAACATTGTCTGAAGATAGCGGTTTCAATCCCACCCAAAGCGTGCCAGAGGTAATTGGTCAAAAATGTGGTAAGACGACAACAACTACGGATGGCAGTGATGGCTGAGAATGCAGTTAGGAAATTCGAAGTTCCTATCCGTCGCGGTTACCACCTGACGAAGGCCAGAGGAAGTTGGCCGAAACGTTGTGAACCAATAAAAAAGATTAAAAACAAAAAAAACAACAACTAATAAAGATGAGACTAATAGTCCAAAATAATAAAAATAGAATTAACATATAATGCTCATCTCAAAATAAATTCCAATTGAGGAATAATATATATATATATGAACGGGAAAGTATTTTGTACTTGCAGTTCCAAAAAGAGTCTCAAATCTAACAAGTCCCGCACTATTGGCCAAGCTCCAACCTCTGTCTCATCACTGCAATGCTATATTTTTTCGTCTATTTTACAAGTACTAATGAATTCATAGCACTTGTGCCCTCTAAATGTACATAGTCCTGACTAATCCGACAAGCTAAGGTTACTAGATGTTGGGACAGACTTCTACTCTAATAGATTTTTCGCTCAGACTGCTAAAGTTTGGAATTCTCTCCCTGTTTCCTGCTTCTCTTAATATACTGACGTGTAGAAGTTTAAATGTAATGTGAACAAACATCTAGCTGCTCAACTTCCTACACAGTGTCCTTGTTATACAAGGTGCCTAAAAAGTCAATAAAAGGTTGAAAATCATTAATGATTATTTTCTCTATTTCAGATATTTTACAGATAATTTAAAAAATTTTTTTTTTTTATTACATTTTCACCCCAAACAAGGCACATTGCCACTTTGGTGTAGGGGACTACTATCAGGGGCAGCAACTACTGGGGCACTATGTTTGGATTTGGGCAGCAAGATGTCGGTTCACGTTGCACTTGAACTTCTGCATGTCAATACAGTTAGGGAAGCAGGAACCTGGAATGGAATTCCAGAGTCTAGCAGTTCTGGGGAAGAAACTACTGGAGTAGAAAGATCTTTTACATCTAGGGATCTCTACTGTGTGGGGGTGGGATTTAGCTGCCTGTCGGGTCTGTCGAGGGTGTCTACGTCGTGGGGGCACAAGTGTCTGCAGTTCGTCAGAGCATTCACCATTAAAATACTTGTAGAACAGGCAGAGGGATGCAACGTTTCGTCGATGGGACAGAGGCTGAAGCTTAGATGCCAGTTCAGGGCCTATCAGATTGGCGACTCTTTTTTGAACCTTGTCTAGGCGCGAGAGACTAGTAGCAGATGCACCAGCCCAAATGTGACAGCAATACTCCATACATGGGCGAATGGTTGCCTTATAGAGGTACAGGATACTTTCAGGTGTCAGTAGTTTTCTAGCACGGTAGAGAGAGCCTACCTTTTGCACAGCGGCCCTGACAATGTTTTCAATATAATTGTTCCAACTCATGTTTCCTGTGAACGTTAGGCCAAGCAGTTTGAAAGATGTATTCTCAGACAGGGAGTCACTGGCCATTGCTATTGGTGACAGAGAAGGTTTCTTGTAATTATTGAAGGAAACCAGTTTAGTCTTGGCAGCATTGAATGTGACCATATTCAATATTTACCATATTCAATATTTTGCAAATTTATTATGGATAGGTATAGCATTGAATAACGTATGCAAATCGTGAAATTGTTTTACCAAAATCAAGTGTCAATTGTTTTGACTTAATGAGCTTATATATATATTATTCCTTAATTGGAATTCATTTTTGAGATGAGCATTATATATTAATTTTTATTTTTTATCTTTTTTTCAGGCTATTATTCTCATCTTTATTAGTTGTTGCTTTTGATCTTTTATTGGTTTTTGCTTATTCACAACGTTTCGGCCAACTATTCCTCTGGCCTTCGTCAGGTGGTAACCGCGAAGGATAGGAACTTCGAATCACCTAACTGCATTCTTAGCCATCTCAAAAATGAATTCCAATTAAGGAATAATATATATATATACCAATCGGTACGGACCCGACTATGGAAGATCAGATAAATAAACGTGGATTTATAAGATCAAAGAATCCAACCTTGATCGCCCTTCGGGGCCCGTGGCGCAGTTGATAGAGACATTGAATCTCTACAGTTCCAGATGAACATTGTCTGAAGATAGCGGTTTCAATCCCACCCAAAGCATGCCAGAGGTTAATTGGTCAAAATGTGGTGAGACGACAACAACTACGGATGGCAGTGATGGCTGAGAATGCAGTTAGGAGATTCGAAGTTCCTATCCGTCGCGGTTACCACCTGACGAAGGCCAGAGGAATAGCTGGCCGAAACGTTGTGAATAAACAAACCAATAAAAGATGAAAAACAACAACTAATAAAGATGAGAATAATAGTCCGAAATAAAGATAAAAAATAAAAATTAACTCAATGATCTTATCGACAACATTTCCATGTAAGAGATAGCCCAAGTCACAACAATAATGTTAACAAACCCCAAACCCTGCAAGAATTGCAGGAAAACATCAGGAATGAAATAAGGGAGTTAAAAATGGGCAACATTTAAAAGACATTATTTTTTTATAAATAAAGATTGTTTGAATTTTGCAGTTTTCAAAAATTGCCCAATGTCTTAGTTAGACTGTGCTTAAATTACAGAAAGATATCAAAAATAAAGAAACTGTTTGAGTTCCAAACCCTCCAGTGACTTTTTTGGACACCCTGTACATGATCCCTTATGTCCAAATGGCAACATGTTTTGTTAGGGCTGAAATGGAGTAAAAATTTGTAAAAAAATTTGTTAATTTTAAAATGCCGTTAATAATGATGGGATAATTCCAATATTTTTTCCTGATTTCGATAGAATTACCAATTCTGTTCTAAATTCTTGGTTCTGATGCAATTACTGATTCTGATTCTTTTTAAATTTCTAAATATAGAGTTGATTTTGGAGGGGGTGCATTACGGTAAAAACCCATATGATATGTGCATATAATTTTGCACATATAAAATATGCATGTGGGAGCGAGATATAAATTTTAGTTTCACTGATAGTTTAAAATTAATAAATAGTTATCATTTCATCATTAATATGAGGCCTGGAAAATTAATTTCTTAACAAAAACAAATAAAATTAACTAAAGGAATTGTTTTTGGCATCGGAAAATAGGCACAATTTTCTGATTCCAATATTCCAAAAATTGTCAATTTTTTTTGATTCCTGATTCCGCTTTATTGTCCCAACACTAGCTGTTATGCAACATACCTTTTTCGATTAGTGCAGTGTGCATAAACTCGAGTATGTCTTTTTGATCCCATGACGACAACATCCAATACTTTGGTGCCGACCAATATCTTGTAGAGAACACTCAACCAATAATCCTAAAATAAAAAAAATAAAAAAAATGGAGATGAAAAAGTTATTAGATGAAAGAAATATAGTTTTTGGTGATTCTATACAGGTAGGATAAAACCATGTGCCCCCTCCAGAATGACCTCAATACGGGTTCAATGTCTCCTCTTGTATCTGCAAGAATTCGACCGG
Source organism: Euprymna scolopes (assembly GCF_053919585.1). Taxonomy (NCBI): domain Eukaryota; kingdom Metazoa; phylum Mollusca; class Cephalopoda; order Sepiida; family Sepiolidae; genus Euprymna; species Euprymna scolopes. Next base: position 12,952,385 of record NC_136523.1, on the reverse strand, counting down.
GCTTTACCGGGCGTCTCTGCTAGCTTAGATAAATACTTTTGCAGTTTTAACAAAAGAGCTACAATAATATCAGAGCGTCTCCATTTATACTGAACATCTATATATTACATATGAACATCTACAGAATGCCGACATCAATATATTACATATGAATGAGTCCCCTGTGGAATTTCCACAGGTCCCGCTGTTTTATATTATTTAAATTACTGCTCTCATCTTGTTGTTGAATGGACACATGTGTTATATATATCCCCCAGTCGTTAGTAAAAGTAGGAATTGAGAACGGAAAAATGAATTGCTTTGAGGAAGAAACGAACAACGCGTTTACTTGAATTAAACGAACTAGAATTTATTTCGTGAAGAAACACATGAAAGAAAAGGGTACAGCACGCGTTTAGTTGGGCGTGCGTCTCTCGCTGTTTACTGGTGAGAAGGAAAGACTATTGTCGTAGAGAGAGAAAGAGAGAAAATGAGAAAGAGTCAATCCAGGCCATGGAAATAGAAAATGTGTAAGGTGTACGTACTGTCTGTTAACTCTTGCCCCTACACATACAGTAGCAGGGGACGTGACGTGCGCGGGCGCGCGAGCCCCGAAAGGGGTGTATGGTTTGTAGACCATTCAGCTTGGAAGGTGAGTTGAAAAGAGGGGGAAGCAACTTATTGCTCTTGCTTTTATAGTTGTTTCCAGTGGTCTTTTGCACATGTGTGGATTTCCTTCAAAGGGGATTGATGTTGCCCATGTGTGCGTACATGTGTGTATGTTAGCGTGTGTGTGTATGCACGTGAATGTGGGTGTATGTACGTGAACGTGAATATATCTACGTGTGTGTATGTGTGTGTACATGTGCGTGTATGTTTGTGTGCGCGTATGTATATGACAAGAAAACTGGCTTGAAATGTGAACGCGTGTTTTTGTGTGAGATTAGGAAAGGCTCCCACACACGATATTAAATCAGTATTGACATGGTTTGTTAGTTTTGTTTACCGGCATATCAACCTTTTCGGTTATTTAATGCCGAATCCTACAAGTTATTTATACTTTGATTTTATGCAGTTCGATTTATTTTCAAACTTTTTAGGTTCTTCTTCTGTTACATAAGGGCTGTCCCCTTCTCATGTAAGCAAGAAGGCAGACTAGAAAAGTGAAAATAATTTTAGAAAAAGGCTAGAATCGAACCCTGTAGGCAAGTGTTAAAAGATAATGGATAATTGAAATTCTAGGAATGCAGTCGATTGTTAATTCTTTTAGAAATAACTGGATATTAAATATGTCAGTTAAAAGAATGGACAATGCGAGTTTATAGATAATGATTAAAAATAGGTTAGATGATGAACAATTAAAATTTGGGAATTCTTTGTTTGTTAAAAGTGTGTTTGGACAGACACATGTAAAATTCATGTGAAATTTAGTCATGTTGGTTAAGATAACACTTCTGACGTCATAAACAAAGTAGATTCTCAATAAATTGAAATAGAGTTCAGAGTTAAGAGATAATCAGAGAAGATCACAACCACAGTCACAGTGATAGTGTCAGTAAAAGACGATAGTCGGGAGTGACTTAGCGGAACTGATACCCTTCATCTTCAGACAACCTGATCTGGTACCAAAAACGAAGGAACAAGAGAGATAGAGTAGCAATAGTTGGAACCTTTAATAAACAGAGAGAGAATAAGAAGTGAGAGTTATACAAGGTGGAATGATAAAATTGTCGCCTTAAAAAAGACATGATTCCATTTCCATTTGACGAAAAGCAGTTTTCTTTTTTTTCTTGCAGACCATCTACTAATTGGATAGTTGTGTACAAATCCCAAGAGTGATAGGAGCCTTCTGCTATGACAACAGGACCATTGCCAGCACCCTCAAAGTGCATCACTTTTTTTTTTTTTTTACATAGGCATCACCACATTATCAAGGCCAAGAGGCCACTCAAGGATAAGGGTCAAAGAGTGTACAGTAGAAATTGGACAATATAGTAATCATTAGTAATGAAAATTTGGTAAATTTGATAACTTATATGGAACGGCTCATCAAGAACTTATTTACATTAGACTTGAACACAACCATATTGTAGTCAGCCGGAAAGCAGGAAAACGGAAGACAATTCCACAGGCGTGCAGTTCTAAGAAAGAAGCTCTGTTCATGGAATCTACGTTTAGGTTTAGGCACAGATAAAGAGTGGGGGGAATTATTGATAGTGTTTACAGCTAGACGAGTGTTTCTTGTAAAAGTTTGGCGAGGGGGGACCATAGATTGAAGCTCAGTCGAACACTTTCCATGAAAATAACGATACATCAGAGACAAACTCGCAACATCTCTTCTGTGAGATAGAGGTTGCAAGGAAGAGAAAAGGACATCTCCTACGAGGATACGAAGTCTATTTTGAACTCTATCAAGGCAAGCACAGTCCTTTCTAGCAGCTCCTGCCCAGATGTGGCAACAGTATTCCATCCTTGGACGTACCTGGCTCTTATATAGATAGAGAATAGCATCAGCAGTGAGATATCTACCAGATCGATAGAAAGATCCCACCATTTTTCCACAAATAACATAGACGTGCCCAAAGTGAGGAAAACAAAGTTTCTGGCCACGGTTATGATCTTTAGGTGTAGTTTCAAGTGCGGGCCACATTATGCCACCTCACATCTTCAAAGTTGGCTTGAAAGTCACATCTGGATGTGCTGAAGAGTTTGGAAATCCCTTAGTGCAATCAGTCCAAAGAGACCAAGCCTTGGCTTCAGAAAGAGTGCTATGACTTACTGGGCCAACTTGAACTCACTGTACTACTATGAGAGGGTGAAGATGATAGACAAATTTAGTAAGAGATAGGTGTGATGGTAAGTTAATTTCAAATTACCACGAATCCGAATGAAATCTTGCATTCAAACACTAGTGCTTAAATATGATATTTTAATTTGTTCAGATTTCGTATATTATAAAACGATGAATGAAATGGACAACACTTGCTTATTGAAGAGACACATGTTCTTTAGAGATTATTTATTTTCTCTGCCAGATTTTATAGCATTTTCATAAAAGAGTATTTTGAATCAGTTTCTTCTTTGGATTTTATATTCTCTCACTTTTTTGCATAATTTGTCACTTCACCAATCTACTTCTGCCTATCTTAATAGATACATTATCTAATAAGATTATTTTCATCATTACAATTTTTTCCATGGTGTAAGCTAGAGTATACTAACAGGAAGACCTGAATTGCTCGGGATTGAGTGATATGGTTTGAAACAGTGTGACTTCAATCAGTCCAAAGAGACCAAGCCTTGGCTTCAGAAAGAGTGCTACGACTTACTGGGCCAACTTGAACTCACTGTACTATTATGAGAGGGTGAAGATGATAGACAAATTTAGAAAGAGATAGGTGTGATGGTAAGTTAATTTCAAATTACCACGAATCCGAATGAAATCTTGCATTCAAACACTAGTGCTTAAATATGATATTTTAATTTGTTCAGATTTCGTATATATTATCATAGAGTTGTGACTTCAAAAGGGAAAAAAAATATTTGGTTGGCATCAGTTAGAATCAAAGGTAAAACTGTAGCATATGAACCAATTAAATATGAACCAATTAAATATGAACCAATTAAATATGAACCAATTAAAAATTAAAAATTAATTAAGATTAACGTACAAAATGTATAAGGATTTCTTTAATTTTCACCGATTTTTGACCTCTTAAAAACAATTTTAACCGGCTAAAGATCCATAAAAGAACGGTCCATAAAAAGTCCAATCATTTGCGGCCCCTAGTGTTGCTCTGTGACTTTTAGTTGAATTCAAATACAATATCTTACTTTTATCAATTCGTCAAGTCGGCTTAATTTGGAATTAATTTACATTTTAGTTTAGATAATAGTTCGAGGTTTTTAGTTCGGGAGGTTCCTTTTCGCGGGTGGCTTATTTTTTTTTTCTCGTTTTACATGTAACAGAGCAATATTCGTTTGTAGCATACATGAAAATAAAAAGATTTCAGAACAAAAAGAGCAAGTCGATAGGTAATGTGAGTTGCCGGATTTTAAGTCAAGGCTGCAATAAGAAAAGAGTTACCGTTAATTAGCACAAAATAGATTTCAGAAAATTAGAGAGACAAACATTTTTTAAACTTAGCTTTAAGAGTGGAAGAAAAATGCGATATTCACACCTCGAGGTCATTTCGGAAAAGGAAGCAGGCATGTTTAGCCGACTAATTCTAGGTACATATATTATATAGGGGTGGTGTGCATATGTCGGGGGGGAGGTATTGCTTTTATTTTTATTTTATTTAAAGATAGAGTTTGAAAATATGGAGACAGACAGACAGACAGACTTTTATATATTAAATTACTCATCTCAAAACTAAGTTATACAGCCATTAATGAGTTTTAAAAAGGTTAAAAAAACAAAAAAAAACTTACAGGGTTAGGGTCGAGTGTATTGTAGTCAATAAGTCCATAACTTCCACCATAAAAATCCTGCCTTAACACAACCTGAACATTGTAGCGTGCCGCCAACCCAAGTTTGTCCAACCACCTGGCAATTTTCATGGCAAGAAAAGAAAACGATATGATGCATTAATATAGGGGTCCATAATAAAAAAGGGGCTGACAAATTAGAATGTTTGATGTTCTTTTTACGTTTTTAATTTAGCAACATGAATTCTTGATATAAATGGCAGCAGTGTTTAACAGTGGCAATAAAAGTCATGCCAAACAAGGTTTGCTTAAATGTAAATACGTATATATCTATATCTGATATATATATATAAATATATTTCTTGAGAAATATATTTTCTCATAATATATACCAATCCTTATTTAAGAAGCTCAATGTAATTACAGAGCAAGATAGTGAATAAATGACAAGAAACTTTATTTCAAAATTCATGATGTTGACCATCTTATAATTTATTCCTTTAATTCAGTTGACATTTACAATTCTTGACAGTATCTGTTTTGTAGCGCAAAATCAATCACTTAATTATTATATCAATCAGTGAATCTATTATGCCTTTAACTCATCAGAAGAAATAGCAACAATCAATCAAAAGGAAGTAAAGTGTGATTTGACATGATTAAAATCTGCAAATTGGAAGAGAAGCTGCAAATACCTTTAATATGTTTATTTCCTTTTGAGGGATTGATTGTTGCTATTTCTTTATTCTCTTCTATGTGTCTATGTCTACTAACGTTAGTAACATGACATTTTCTATAATATAAATCTCACCTGTCTGTTTAAATGTATGTATGTATGTATGAATGTATGTGTGCCTGCCTAAAACTTTCGACAGAGGCGGCGGATTTTCACGAGATTGGTATCGTTTTGAAGCGCGACCCTTCGGATGGCAAATATCAGAAAATTGCCAAGACATTAATTCTTTCACCCTCAACTGGGCAATTTTCTACAGATAGAGGTCGCTTTTTTCGCTGATATTTACGAAAGTCATCCCCCCTTTTCGATTGTTTAGCCTTTATTCAAACGGTTTGGCAATGTGCGCAACAGCAAAGACATCACTTTTTTTTTTTCACTTTCTTTTCCTCCTTCGCACGTGTTGTTATTACTGAGACCACACATTTTTTTAAAAGCATTTATCAAGCCTTCATCTTGCGCAACCTTTCTTATTAAAGTTCTGAATTTTTTTAGATGATGGTTGATTGTTTATATGACTTGAATTGATCAGACTATTGTTCTCATTTTGAGTGTCATTTGTGCAACGTTTTGATCGGATTGTCCTCCAACCGTCTCTGGTTGTTGTTTGGAAAAGAAAAAAGTTACGGACTTAATTGACGGGGATGCAAAGCGACTCAAAAAGGCAGCACGTATGCTAAAAAAAAAAATTACTAAGCAGACAAAGTCTAGATTTTTGTAGCTTTTGGGAGCTTCTAATTGTAAAAAAAAAAAGCAAATCTTGTACACTCTTAAAATTTTGGCGCTGAAAGGGAGATAATCCATTGTCGATCTTTATTAGAGTTGCCTCCCCTTTGTCAACCAATTTTTTTCACAAATCCGAAACTATAACCATAAAATAGAGACTTACTCACAGAATACAAAAATATCTACGAAGCCAGTAACTTTTCTCCTTTCTTTTCCAAACAACAAGCACGATGGACAATCCGACCAAATTGTTTCACAAATAACACTAGGATGGGAACAATAGTCCAATCAATCCAAGTAATATAAACAATCAGCCCTCATCTAAAAAAATCAGAACTTTAAGATATGTTTGTTAGCGCTTAGAGGGTAGTTTCCCACGATAGTGTCACACACACTCAGAGTGCAACAAATTTTTGCAGAAAGTATCGGAGTCTTTGTTTTTTCTTTAGAGTTGTGGTTTGCATATATATATATATATATATATATATATATATATATATATATATATATATATATATATTTATATACCATGTGAACCATCTCTAAAAAATTCAGAACTTTAATAGAAACAAAATGTTTAGCAAATAATATTTTGAAATTTTTGGAAGTAAATAATTGTCTTTTTTCGTAAAAAAAAGTAAACGTGGAAAAAGGGGAAAGATGCTATATAGTTGACTATTTTTTTAAATTCCTTTGTGTTTAATAACAATTTATTAAACCATTTGAGTAATTAATTAATTTGCCCGGATTATTATTAATTAAATTATAATATATTATAATCTTCTCAGATACTTGCTAGAAAAGAGAAAATCCACGTTGTCCCCGATGGCTGTACATATAAACCAAACAAAATAGAACAATACAATCAATACAAGTTATAAAAATAATTATTCTCATTCTCATGACATCTATGAATATAAAAGCGAAAATGTATGTATTTATATGTGTATGTGTGTTCGCTTTTTCTGTATGTCTACAAAAGGCTTCTTTCAGAGAAGCGGTCGGTCGGTTCACAACTTCTTAAAACTTTTTATATCACATATAAATCGTGATATCTCCGAGTTAACAATGGAGCTCGCCTGTCTATTTAATTTGCTCGACTTCGGGAAGATAAATATTCAACATTTGTCGCTCGCCGCATGTGGGTTAGTCTTTTTCCTATAACATCTTGGGAAAATAAAAATTAAAAAAAGCGTTCCTGCAGTAAATGAAATACTATCCGGCAGTCAAACTTGACCTCATTAAGTCATTAAAACGTGTACCTGCCAAATCCAAGTAATTAAATAAATTCAAACATGTTTCCGTTAGCATCTCGCGGTGGCCCAATGGTTAAAACCATCGCACTCTTTTTTTTTTCACACTTTAATTTACAACTTTGCCTCAACAGTTCAGGTTTGATCCTCATACTTACCTACCAAAACATTTTTTTTATTTTAACCCCCCCCCCCCGGCCAGAGTTTTGATTTACCCAAAACCACACACACCTCCAAACACCTGGGCAATGCCGGGTACCCCTCGCTGGTCTATAATATAAATCTCACCTGTCTGTTTAAATGTATGTATGTATGTATGTATGTCTGCCTAAAACTTTCAACAGGGGCAAGGGATTTTCACGAAGTCGGTATCATTTTGAAGCTCGACCCTTTGCACAAAAAAACATTGAAAGATTGGCTAAAAACATTCATTCCTTCACCCTTAACTGGCCACATTTCTACAGGGATGTGTAGCAAAAAATCGTTTCTTTCATGACAATTTAGCCATACAGGCATGCACAAAAAACGTTCTTTCTTGAATTAATTTAAATATTAAAAAAAAATTGGCCTAATTTCACTCACGCGGTTATAAACCAGTTGGTATAGTAGCAGCATTGTTATGTTAAATTTTCATGTTCGAGCCAAGATGTCAGATATATTTTTTTTTCGATTTTTAAAGTTTTAATATTGAACCAGGGTTATTTAAACCATTTTGTCGTTCGTTACTTTTTTATTTTTCTATCGCGTCCGCTGTTTTTTTTGGGGGGGGTTTTTTCAATTTTTTTTTTAGGAAGATTTATTCTTTATTTTGCATTACGTTTGTTGTTTTTCTTTTCTTTTCGTTTTTTTTTTTGTTATGATATTTGAACAGGATTACTACGTTCGCTTATTCTTTATTTTCCATTTTGTTTTGATTTACCCCCCCCCCCTCCACATACACACACACCTCATTTACACCCCCGGGCAACGCCGGGTACCCCCGCTAGTTTCATATAAATAATCCTCTACGCATACAGATCGGCATAAATATGTCACTTTATGCGGCTGAAATTTGTTAAATACTTACAGAAAACCAGCAACAAAGGAATTCGACAAGTTCGCAGCACCAGAATTCCAAGCAGCACTCGTCTCACCCAGCCATATCTTCTTGCCTGGAGCATGTGTTCTCAGAATCTTGTGGGCGGATAGTAATTCAATTTCCAAGATATCCATCACACTGGGATCATAAAACTGCTCCAACTTTGCTATGGCCCCATTTAAATAGTACCTTTAAAAAAAAGACAAGAACAGATCCATTTATTAAATATTCAGATGGGCAAGTTAACTAGTTAATATATTAATTAGTGCATGTTAGCAATTTGGGTGTGACATAGATAGAAAAGGTCAGCAGTTGCAGGGATTGTGGGAACAGACTCATTTAAATGGTACTTTAAACAAAAAGAAGACCTGATTCATTTGTTAAATATTTAGGTGGGCTAGTTACTTAGTTAATAGACTAACTAGTTTATGCTTGCAATTTGGATGAGACAGGAAATGTTATAGTTGAGGGGATAGAGAAGGTTAGCAAAGAAAATAACTTTTGTAACTTTAGCATGACAGACCAAAGGAAATACCTTTTCTAACTTTAGCATGACAGACCAAAGGAAATACCTTTTCTAACTTAAGTATGACAGACAAAAGGAAATATCTTTTCTAACTTAAGCATGACCGACCAAAGGAAATACCTTTTCTAATTTAAGCATGACAGACCAAAGGAAATACCTTTTCTAACTTAAGCATGACAGACCAAAGGAAATACCTTTTCTAATTTAAGCATGACAGACCAAAGGAAATATCTTTTCTAACTAAAGCATGACAGACCAAAGGAAATACCTTTTCTAATTTAAGCATGACAGACCAAAGGAAATACCTTTTCTAACTTAAGCATGACAGACCAAAGGAAATACCTTTTCTAACTGAAGCATGACAGACCAAAGGAAATACCTTTTCTAATTAAAGCATGACAGACCAAAGGAAATATCTTTTCTAACTGAAGCATGACAGACCAAAGGAAATACCTTTTCTAATTTATGCATGACAAACCAAAGGAAATACCTTTTCTAACTTTAGCATGACAGACCAAAGGAAATACCTTTTCTAATTTATGCATGACAGACCAAAGGAAATATCTTTTCTAACTTAAGCATGACAGACCAAAGGAAATACCTTTTCTAACTTTAGCATGACAGATCAAATGAAAATACCTTTTCTAACTTATGTATGACAGACCAAAGGAAATACCTTTTCTAACTTTAGCATGACAGACCAAAGGAAATATCTTTTCTAGCTTTAGCATGACAGACCAAAGGAAATATCTTTTCTTATTTATGCATGACAGACCAAAGGTTTGGTTTGGTTATTTTGTTTTACAACATATCAACACTTTTCAGGTTGTTTAACGTCAAATCTGAATGTATGGCGCAATCACGTTGACACACCGGTTCTCGCCAGATCACCAAAGTTAAGCAACGTTGAGTCTGGCCAGTACCAGATGGGTGAATATTTGGAAAGGCGAGGCACTGTATGTACAGCGAGGTAAAATATCAGGTTCGGAAACTGTCGCGGTCTATCCTTCTCTCGAGGGTAGACGGGGCTCTCTTAAGCCATGGTAGGCAACTCATCTAGTGATGGCATCACGATAAAAATACCCTTGACAGCCCTGATGATGCATCAAGTATTCAGCTACCAACAAGATTCGAATTATTCTACAAACTCGGGTAATGAGTTCAATCTCAGCTGCGGCTGCATATTACTGTAATGCTGAATCCAATCATTTTGGTAACAATTTTTATGCTTCAACTTCTTTATATCTTCAAACATTAATGCATGGTGTTTGGTTTGGATGTTTTGTGGAGTAAAATTGTTATATTCAATTCATATTAGAACTGCCCACATGGCATAATCTATATATCTATAAAAGTGGAAGTGCCTGTGTGTCTGTCTGTGTACATTTCCCTACACAATAACTCTGTCAATTTTCAGTCTACAGACTCGAAATTTGATATACAGGGTATGGAGATTTGCGAAAATCTTTGTAATCCGTTTTCGGCCAGAAATTTTGCTCTAAGGGGTCAAAGTTCAACGATTTGACCTTTGAGAAACCTACCAAACTCCTCTGCCAATTTTGGGTCTAAACACTTGAAATTTTAGATATAGGTTTCTTGAACATGGATCTAACTTAATAACTTGATTTGAGCCCAAAACAATAAATGTTAAGGCATCAAAATAGGGGTCAAAGTTTTAAAAAATTTGACCTCTGCGATCTCTACCAAATTACTCAGTCAATTTCTGGTCTAAACATTTGAAATTTTACATAAAGGGTATTCAGAGATAGGGCAAGCTTTTTAATTGGTTTGGGTCGAAAATTTGAGCTACCAATATCTAAATGTATGTATGTATGTTTGCATGTCTGCCTAAAATTTTCGACAGAGGCGACGGCTTTTCACAAGATCAGTATCATTTGGAGGCTCGACCCTTCAGACGACAAATACCGAAAAATTGGCTAAAAACATTAATTTCTTCACCCTCAACTGGGCACTTTTCTACAGGGAGGGGTTGCTTTTTCACCGATATTTTCGAAAGTCATCCCCTCTTTTCGATTGTGTAGCCTTAATTTAAACCTACGTCACTTCCGGTTTGGCAGTGGTCGTAACAGCAAAGACGTCACGCTTCCCCCCCCCCCCCGTTCTTTTCCTCCTTTACAGTACGGGTTTGAGCGTGCCTTCCTACTACCACTTTTTCTTTTTTTTTTTTTTTTTTTTCTGAATACACACCTCAAAACACCCAGGCAATGCCGGGCACCCATGCTAGTGATTAATAGTTCTAGGTGACAGACTTTTAGAGGTTGAAGATTCGGTCCTTACTTAATACCCTTTATGTCTAATTTTTGTTGATCAAAAAAAAAATAAAATAACATTTAGAATTACTTGAGTTTATTTGTTTAACCAGCATATCGTCCTTCTTTGGGTCATTTAATGCTGTATACAACATTTAAAATTTTAGATGCTTTTGGTGTTGATTTGTGCTGGATATATTCGAGTAATGTTTTTAATGTAGTTAGTTATTTGATGGCATTTATATCTTATGGTAAAGATTTGCTCTTTTTAGGAAGTTTAGAATGGTTTTAGGGTTTTCTTTTTCAAAGAGTTCTTTTAAGTTTGGTTGGTTGGTTGGTTGGTTGGTTGTTTTTGTTTTACGGCATATCAACCCTTTTCAGGTTATTTAATGCCAAATCCGGTGATTTTGAAAATTTTTTAATAGAATATATTTGTTTTTTGCAAGTCATTTTCTATTTAACCCATAGTTGGGACCCTAACAGGTACCACCACTCCGGGTCAGAGTGGACCTGGAAGCAATGGCAATTAAAGGGTGGCTCCACACTCCCCAAAGCCTGCAAGCTGGGGCCTCACCACTGGATATAGTTTAAGGTCATATCCAGGACCTCTTTTAAGTTTGTGGCCTTTTAGTAGTGTTGACGAATTTATGTGAGGTCATAGCAGTCAAGTAAAAAAGCATTTCACTGTATAACGTTCATGACATGGTATACATTTGGGAGGTTCTTCACTTTTTAGTATGTAGGAATGAGTCATGTATATGTGTCCTATTCAGATACGTGGTAATAAGGGGTTGATATGCCGTAAAACAAAACAACCAAACTATACATATCTAATACACATCTAATATTCTTCCTTTAGTCAAGAGTGGTAATGCTCTGCTAGTTAGTAATGACTAGAGCTGTGACAACAGAATATTCTTTTCATTCTTTTGACTCTCTGACACAGTTAGACACACGTAATCAACTGAGAACCACATCTGTCTATATAAAAACATATAAGGTATTAACAGATATATACTCAAGAGTAAAAACAATGGGAAGAATATGCTGTTGTCACAGCCCTAGTGATAAGACTACTTTTTCTTTATGTAATTTTCTGGGATCTAATAGTTTTTTTTTATTTAATTCAAGTACTAATATTGAGTCTAAAAAATATGAATTTCTTTTGATTGGTGATAATATCTAGAGCTAAGTTTATGGCTGTAATTTCTGCACTATAGATTGAGGCGTTATTTGGTAACCTTTTCTGTGGTGTGGTGTTTTTTGAAATAGCAGCACATTCCACTTTGCTTTGATCTTTGGAACCATCCGTATAAATTTGTGTCCAATTTGGGTAAGAATCCAGAATGTTGTTTATTTTTTCTTTTTAGTTTGAGGGGGTGAGTATTGGATTTAGAATATATTGTCAGGTCTAGTATGACTTTAGGTTGATTTAACAGCCAGGCTAGGAGTTCTATGAAATTTTCCCTGTGAATGCTGGTTTGATCTATTGAGTTGTCTGTAAGTGGTTTTATCGTTTCTTCCATGTAAAGACCAAAGGGTTTAATTGCATTTTCTTTTCTTTGAATAGATGTGTGGAGTTGGGATTGAAAGTGCATTGATAGGCAGAAGTTTGGGGGTTTTATTTGGGTTTTAGATAATATTGTAAGCCTAATTTTTCGTGTTTCAATTTTAGTGGGGGTTTATGGGCTTCAGCATATAAGCTTTTAATCGGGAATGTTATATTAGTCAGGTAATTAACCATGTCGGGATAGGAATGCCGAATCTCCTAACTGCATACTCAGCAATTACTGCCTTCCATAGTTGTTGTCATCTCCACATACCCTTATAGGGTTATTTATCCATTTATTTATTGGAGACTATTATGGGTTGGTTGGTTGTTTTTGTTTTACCTTGTATTCAATGTTCTGAAAAGAAGACATTGTTTTAAAACGATTGTAATTTAAACAATTAGAGCAAAAAATGTTTAAAATGAAAGATAAAATAAGGATATGATAACCAAAACTGATTTGAAAAAACCTCATTTGAAATCAAAATTAGGAATTCTGCAAGAACCTGGTCAATCTAATAAAATTACTGAATTCGGCATTGAATGACCCAAAAAGAGTTGATATGCCATTAAACAAAAACGAAACGTAATCAGAAACAATGGGTATTCTATTCTTTGGAAAGGGTTGGGAGAATCCTGCAAACCAGTTATTGTTTTTCTTGCTTTTGTTTTTTTTGTCCTACTTCTCACATTTTTACAAATATATATTACTGAATAGAATGTAATTTTTCCAACACTGGGAATATTTTAAATAGGATACCCACCGCCTCCCCAAGTAAATGTGGTATTGTAGCAATTACGATTTTATCCAAGAGTTAGGTTGGTTGGTTGGTTGGTTGGTTGTTTTTGTTTTACGGCATATCAACCCTTTTCTGGTTATTTAATGCCGAATCCAAAGATTTTGAAGAAAATTTTTTTTTTATAGAATATATTTGTTGTTTTCAAGTCGATTTCTATTTAACCCATAGTTGGGACCCTAACAGGTACTACCACTCCGGGTCAGAATGGACCTGGGAGCAATGGTAATTAAAGGGTGGTTCCACACTCCCCAAAGCTCGCAAGCTGGGGCCTCACTACTGGATATAGTTTAAAGTCATATCCAGGACCTCAGACTATTATCCTCATCTTCTAGTTGTTTTCCACAACATTACAGCCAACTATTTCTCTGGCCTTCGTCAGGTGGTAAACCACGACGGGATGGGAATGCCGAATCTCCTAACTCCATCCTCAGCAATTACTGTCTTCTATAGTTAATTTGGTCAACTAAATCTCTGACTTAGTTGACCAAAACGTGGTGAGATGAAAACAAATATGGAAGGCTGAGGACGCAGTTAAGACCTGACGAAGGCCAGAGGAATAGTTGCCCGAAACCTTGTGAAACAACAACCAGAAGACGAGGAGAATAGTCCGCAATAAATAAATGGATAAATAATCCTGTCTGGGTGTGGAGTTTGTAGCAAAGCAAAGATGATGCAATCTTCAACCACATCTCTTCTGAACCAACGTTACTTGAGTCTAGTGGCAAGTAGTCCATGACAACTAGTGGGTAAGGATTGAGGACATGCATTGTATGGAGAGAAATGATATGAGAATGAGATGATGGATATGTGATGTGAATTTTAAAGAAATGCTTAGATCTGGTGACCTCAGAGGAAATTTAATCCCAAAGTAATAAAAATGGAGTTGAGAGAAAGGGGTATAGATCAAACCAGACTTGGCAAGGCATAGGTTGCCTTGGAAGTCAATTTTTAAAAGCCATCAAACCGATGTCAGCATGTAGCACAGACATTTAACTATGAAAATGATGATGATGATGATGATGATGATGATGATGATGATGATGATAGGTTAAGTCATCTGACTTACTGATGAATGGTAACCGCATCCAAAGCTGTATGTGCTGCATCCAAATATCTACAAGAAAAAGAAAAATTTAAATAAAAGAAAACACAAATTGTAAATATATATATATATATATATATATATATATATATATACTCGGGTTTTTTTTATTCAAAAGTAATGGACTAATGAATTCAACGAGGTTGTTAGATAGTGTTCAATAAAAAGAGCTGATAATACTTGTTTATTGTTATATAAACATGCTCACATCCCGCTGCTACAAATAGCCACTTGTTTCAATCAAACAACAGATATCATCAGGCAGCGACTTGACTATTCAAAAGTTCAATGAATAAAGATTATTCATTGAACTTTTGAATAGTCAAGTCGCTGCCTGATGATATCTATTGTTTGATTAAAACAAGTGGCTATTTGTAGCAGCGGGATGTGAGCATGTTTATATAACAATAAAGTGTATATATATATATATATATATATATATATATATATATATATATATATATATATATAAATCTTTAACAAATAGAAAACAAAAAACCTTTGAAGGGAGAGATGTAGGTAATTTTTTTTCTCATAATTTTCCTTAAAAGGGAAATGGATTCCATATTGTTCATTGTAAAAGTGTTTTTTCAAAAAGTCTGATGAAAGGGTGTACTTGCGAAAATTTTCCAATAATATAGAGTTTGAATTTGTCCGACTGGTCTTGAAACAATTGTAACGAACGATGAAATACACTATTTGTTGCTATCAATCCATTCTTTGATGTCTTGATTTTGTTAAAACAATATATGAATGCTCAATTACAAAAGATAGAAATTTTGAAGCTTAAAATTTAAGTCATCTCATTGTGACTTAAAATTTATTGGTATATGAACAGCTACCGAATTATCAATTATATAAACCGAATAAAATTTGGAATACTATAAATAATATATATATATATATATATATATATATATATATATATATATATATATATATATATATATATTTACTAGTGGGGAAGAGGGCTTGGCCCGGGCATAAAATACACTTAAATATTATATTTTAACTAGTCCAAATTTTGTATATATTATTATAGAGTCGTGATTTCAAAAGTAAAAAACGTATTTAGGTGCCATCAGTTAGAATTGAAACCGAACTATAGCACTCAAAGCTATACACATATAAAGTTATTAAAAATTTAAAATAAACTAAAATATTTAACAATTTTTTCAATTTTGACTTATTTTGATCCCTTACAACAATTTTAACTGGCTAAAGACCCATAAAAGAATGGCTCTTAAAAAATCCAATCCTTTGAGGCCCCAAGCGCAGCTCTGGGACTTTTAGTTTCAGAGAAGATAGAGTTTGAAAATATGGAGACAGAAAAACAGACAGACAGACAGCCTTTTATACATTATATATATATATATATATATATATATATATACACAAATGAATGACAAAAAGTCTATATTCCAAATTTCAAAATGCCCATCTTACCATTTATTTTTTTCAGCATGTTAAAATGTTTAATTCTTGACAGCACCTGTTTTGTAGCACAGAAACATTCACATAATTATGATATCTACCCATCATTTCCTTCCTCACTCCCCCATCCACTTCTCACATCATTTTTATCCATTTTTTCCTTCATCATATGCGGCCCTGTCGGTGGGGCATTAGAATACGCCGACTGCCACCCCCTCTGCAGAGGGTAAAGTCCCTCAATGGGGGTCCTGGATATGACTTTAAACTATATCCGATGGTGAGGCCCCAGCTTGCGGGCTCTGGGGAGTGCGGAGCCACCCTTTAATTGGCATTGCTCCAAGGTCCACTCTGACCCGGAGTGGTAGTACCTGTTTGGGTCCCAACTATGGGTTAAATAGAAACTGACTTGCAAAAAACAAATATATTCTATTAAAAAATTTTCAAAATCACCGGATTCGGCATTAAATAACCTGAAAAGGGTTGATATGCCATAAAACAAAAACCAACCTGCATCACATGACCTGTAAGCATGGGATTCAGGTTTGGTATAAAAGCTCTGTCTTCATGGTGTCTCTTTTTTAGATCCCACCTGAAGGTAAGTTCATTATGATTGTTGTTTTTACATACAGGCACACAAGGCACAAACACGTGGAAAAACAAAAAGAATTCTAGTATGATTACATAAACCCGAAAAGATTGGAAGAATAGTTGCATTGTGCCTTAAGATATTTACACCCTTCTTTGATTATATACATAGATATTTAATATATTTACACCCTTCTTTGATTATATATACATATATATATTAAAGATATTTACACCCTTCTTTGATTATATACATATATATATATATATATATATATATTAAAAATATTTACACCCTTCTTTGATTATATACATATATATATATATATATATTAAAAATATTTACACCCTTCTTTGATTATATACATATATATATATATATATATATTAAAAATATTTACACCCTTCTTTGATTATATACAATCTATGGTCCCCCTCGCCAAAATTTCATGAGAAACACTCGTCTGTCTGAAACCACTATCCATGATTTCCCCCCACTCTTTATCTGTGCCTAGACTTAAACACAGATTTCATGAACAAAAGCTTCTTTCTTAGAACTGCACACCTGTGGAACTCTCTTCTGTTTGCCTGCTTTCCAGATGACTACAATGTGCTCATCTTCAAGTCCAACGTAAACAAGTTCTTGATGAGCAGTGCCTCTTAAGCAATCCAATTTACCAAATTTCCAATACCAACGATTACTCTGATATTGTCCCATTGACTACTTTTTAACCCTTATTCTTAAGTGGCTTCTGAGCCTTGATAAGTTGTGACTCCTTTGTAAAAAATTAAAAATTAAAAAAAAAGGTGTTGCCATGAATCGAACATTTTAGCACACTGAAATAAATAAATGGTAAGATGAATAACAGCTTGAAATTTGGAATATAGACTTTTTGGCATTTATTTGCACATGCTCTGTAGTTATATTTAGTATACATTGAACTTCATGAATAAAAGAGACCCTTGAGTTTTTGGAGCAAATTGAAACAGAAATAAAAATACTTTTCTCTTTTTCTTTCCGGGGGGGGGGGTGCTTATCATCCACTAACAGACACATCGACACCCTTCTCCACCCTTCCCTCCTCCTATGTGGATGCTCAAGTGAAAATTATATACCAACTATACCACTTTGTCCTCATCCTCCTCTAACCCTTTATTTAGGACATTTTAAGTGTTTTTTATGCTGATATTGAAAACAAGCACTCATAAATACTCACATTTAATTTTCTCTCTCAGTGAGAACAGGATATTCTTTTCATTGTCATGACTCTCGAGTATATATCCAACACAGTTAATCAACCGAGAATCACATTACTCTATATAAAAGCATATAAGATATCAACAGATACACACTCGAGAGTCAAAACAATGAAAAAAATATGCTGTTGTTCTAGCCCTAGTAATTACGTAATTATTAATCAGAAGTGACTATTCCTGGGTATACACCGGCAAGATTTGGCAAAACTTTTGCTACACAGAAAGCAGGAATTAAAAAAGAAACATTTTATTTAACACTAGAAGGACACCCAGTGTTACCCGGTTATAAAATACACTTAAATATGGTATTTTAATTCATGTAGATTTTGTATTTATTATTATGGAACCAATTACCTATTGATTATTATATTGTACCCAATAATTTTGATTTCAAAAGTTAACAAATGAAGCATGCATGGTCCCCTGTGAGCGCACAGTGAACGAGATGTAAAAAAAAAATGACTAAGTTCAGCAACCCCACCCCATTTAGCCACAAAAATCCCCAAGAGATGTCGAATCCTGATGAAAATGAATAAACGGTGCAGTTTTAGGCTTTAACATATTTGAGTTCTGCACCAGAAATGACTAAGTCCATCATTTGCTCCCACCTCATCCCCATTTAGCCCCAAAAGTCCCCAAGGCCTTAACATATTTAAATTTGAGTTCAGCACCATGCAAAACTGCTAAATAGACATACACAGAAAATTTTGGACAAATATGGTAAAATAGTCCCAAAAATGGAGTGTTTTTATTAGATCTAAAAGAGCCCCTGGGACACACCCAATAGTTATCGCGAAGTATAGGCAAACAAAATTATATAGAAATCAGTTAGTAATAACTTTTCATAAAGTTTTATGAAACTTCACGGCATCAATTTTTTTTAATAAGAAAAAAAAGTGTCAATTTTAACCATTTAAACCTGGAAGGCTCCCCTAGCGGGGCAACTGGAATTTTCCCGGAAAATCTGTTCTGTTACATTTTTACTCATATCATGTTTAATGTTTGTGCAAAATTTCAAAAAATTCCAAGGTATAGCTATTGAGAGAAGTGCAGTCAGACGAACAGACGAATGGACAAACGGACAGGGTGAATTTACAGGTGCACTCTCCTTTTGTCGCGGGGACCAAAAAAATAATTAAAATATGACTATCATCTACAGCAACACTTAAAAGGCAGGTAATGACTAAGATCTTTCTGATTCTCTCTCTTCTGTTCTCAAGCATGTGATCCAATGTGGAAATTTTAATTTTAATGCATCTAACACCAAGCTTCACATTTTCCCACCTGGTACCAATTAAAATGAATGGCACTCATTTGAGGGAAGTACCACACTTTAACAAGCTTCTTGCTCTGAGCTTCACTCTTGATCTGAAATAGAGCACATACATCAAATCTGCTGCCAAGGTCACTGGAAAAATAGTTGGATCATTGTACTGCTCCAGTAGATAATCACACTTCTAATGCAATCGTCTACCTGTATAAAAGCCAAGTACATCTTAGAATGGAGTACTGTTGCCACACCTGGAAAGGAACCGCTTGAAGCTCCTTATTTTGCCTTGACACAGTTCAAAACTGGCTTCGAAACCTTGCAGGTGATACTCTTTCTCTTCCCTGCAATCTCTTTCCCCCCAGAAGGGATGTTGCTAGCCTGTCTCTTCTCTATCATTATTTTCGTGGCAAGTGCTCGTCTGAGCTCTAATCTATGATCTCTCATTATCAAATTTTCCCAAATAACTCTCTATCTGTGCCTTAATCTAAATATTGATTCCACAAACTAAGCTTCTTTCCTAGAACTACTCGCCTGTGGAACTCTGTTCCGCTGGCCTGCTTTCCAGCTGACTACAATATTGTTGTCTTCACGTCCAATGTAAACAAGCTCTTGCCAAGTTGTCCCCTTCAATAATCAAATTATACCAAATTCCCACTACTAACAATTACTACACTGTTGTCCTGATGACACCCATTAACCCTTATCCTTGAGTGGCGTTTAGGCCTTGATAAGTAGTGACCACTTTTTCATTCGCAAAGTTATGAAATTACGTTTTGGGGCATAAATCAATTTCTAGACTAGGTAGAACCTTGCAAATTTGCATGGACAAGGTTTTCCACACAAGGAATCCAAAAAATCACATTTAAAACCTCTGAAAATGAACTGTTTCTGACTTATTGAACTTTTAAGCCAAGATTTCGAGAGTTCCGCAGGTGTGCAGTTCTAAGAAAGAAGCTTTTGTTCATGGAAATTACGTTTAGGTTTAAGCACAGATAAAGAGTGGGGGGAATTATTGATAGTGTTATCAACTAGACGAGTGTTTCTCGTGAAAGTTTAGCGAGGGGGGACCCTAGATTGGAGCTTAGACAAGGTTGCAGGGAAGAGAAAAGGGCATCTTCTACTAGGCTACAAAGTCTATTTTGAACTCTGTCTAAGTAGGATAAGGTCTTTCTAGCAGCCCAGATGTGTCTGTTCTCTTGTCATGAGACCATCTTCTCAGGCATTACCTCCTCCTTTTTTTGGAGGGGGATAAATGTAATGCATGTTCCTTTTTCCTAATACTATTCTTATTTTTAAATGAACATAGTGTAGCATCTGTTCTTATGCCATGACACCATTCTCTAAAGGATAACATTCTCCAAAATTCACAACCTGTTAAAAGAACTCAGCTTTGAATTTCACTTTACATGATCAATTGCATTTGCTAACCTATATCTTGTGTAACCTACTGATATTATGTTAAACTATCAAAGATATCCACACTTCATGTGAGACTTTGAATTAAGTGGATGTTGAAGAGCAACTATTTAAGTTGTTTAAAATTTTTAACTATCTCCTGAAGTGACTGAAATCCAACTATGAACTTTAAAGCAAATAGATTATATCAAAGTCAACAATTACAAAGACTCACAATAATTAACATTTGTTTAATTGGTTGAGGTGATGGGGGGGGGGGTGGAGGAGAATGATCTGATTAAAATTCACAAAGAAGTTGGCCGGCGCCATGGTAGTGGCCCCCAGGATGGTGACGAACCCCAACTTGGTGTGCATCATCTCTAGGTGGGGGAGTTTATGAAGAGCTACACTAAATATGACCTTAAACTTTGATCTTGACCTTGAAAAATGGTGTGCACCATCCCTAGGCTAGAGACCATCATAATGTCAGATTTGGTTATGATCGGTCCAGTGGTGTGTGCTGTAGGAGAGTATATATATATACATAGGTTATGACCTTGACGTTTGACCGTAACCTTGAAAAATGGTGAGCACCATCCCTAAGTGGGGGACCATCATCAATCCAGGTTTGGTCATGATCGGTCCAGTGGTTTGGGCTGTAGTAGAGTTATACACACAGACACACGAACGCTACTACTTTATATATAGAGAAGATGGTTATATTTCCAACATGCTCTGGCAACTCGTTTCAGTTACCTTTTCTGGCAAAACAATCTTTTAGATATGTAAAAAAAAAATATGAAAATATAAGAAAAAAATAAGATAATTTTTTTTAGTTTTACCTGGTAAAAAAGTCGATGTAGGCTTTATTCAGCAGACACATATTCGTGACATCGGGACCAACAAGCAAACTGCTGTTAAGGAAAGGAATCATCTGCATCAAGTCACGTAAATGTTGGAAGTCCTTTCCCAGTATTTCAGGGTCAGGCCTTTTGGTCAGGATCAAATTGTAAACATCCGGTTCTGTTGGAATAGAATTAATTTGTTTTGTAATTAAGTATTATGTGCATATATCTTTATGACCTCACATCCCCCCATCCCTAATGACAGGCTCCCAACTCACATTATAATCTCGAGGTCAGTAGTTCCCTGCATTTTTTACATAGCGGAACAATACCGTCTTCTTCAAATTCACACATCACAAAGAAAAAACAAACAATATTTTCTATTTATTTCGGTACTTGTGCAGAATTTGAACCAAACGTAACTAACCATTCTATCTGCTCGGCTTTGCTCAGAACATGCCGTCATGCGCTCAGGTTTGACTGTAATCTGACGTAAGATACCAATCAATGCATGGCAAAGGAGCAAACGATCTTTGGGGACATTATTGGAAAAAGAAAAAAATCAACGGGACTAACCGGGAGCTTCTGGATAGTTATCTTTTCAAATTTGGTAATGATCATTTTTTTTCCATCTTAAACGATATATCAGAAAGCTACCTGGTTGGGTTGTGTGAAGTTTCTTCCACATCTGCTGTCTTTTTTCACCCAACTTTTAACAACATCTGACGCAACTGTAGAAAATCTATCTAATCCTAAGGGAATACCCTGGCTGTTTTAATTTAATTAAAAAACAAAATCGGTTGCCCAACCCCACCATACAGGGGAAAAATGTTCATAAAAAAAAAAAATGTTTACTTTAAATTAGTTAATGCAAAAAAAAAAAAATATACATGAAAAAGGTGCTTATTTTTCAAACTTTTGTTAGAAAATATGAAAAACAGAAAAAGAATCGGTTTTGATTATTAGTTTTGTTCAATTTTGTTTGACCGCCATCCCCCCCAAAAAAAATTGGTGGAACAAAAAATATAACTTTTTTATTTTTTTTGCATAAAAGTATTTGCTACAAGAATAAAACAGAAATTGTTATGTTGTTTCTTTTTTTATTTTCATTTTATATACATATACTAGCCTGGGTGTTCGGCGTTGCCCAGGATGTTTGGAGTTGTGTGTTAAGCAAAAAAAAAAAAAAAAAAAGTGGTAGTAGGCAGGCAGGCTTGAACCCGTGATGTGAAGGCGGAAAAGAAAGTGAAAGAAAATCTGACGTCTATCCGCTACTCCATGATGCGACCGGAAGTCTAAAACGTTCAACCTTAACGTAGTCGATTAAAAACAAAAGACGACTTGCAGAAATGGCGTTGCTTTTAAACCTCCGACGAAAGCAAATTAGACACAAGGTCGTTTTTAATGTGGAGGGAAAACCAGCTCCCCCCAAAAAGGGGGCACTCTGACAGTATCCAAATAAATAGTAATTGTCTCAGTATGAAGGGTTTTCCCTACATTGACAAAAGACCAATTACAAAACAGATACGACCCGGTCTGAAGACGAAAAGGCGAAATGTATGTTTCGTATGTTTATGTTGTCAATACTTGTGGATAGCTTAGGTTTACAATGGTGGAAGCAGGAGGGTTTAATTTTTGTATGGGAATGTATATCGAGGAATAAAAATAGCCGATATTACTTTTGTATTTTAGTACAGTGCATTACCAATAATATAAAGTAAACTCTTTAAAGATGAACCAACAAAGGAAGTCGGAGATCGCTGACATTTGCTAAGAAAGATAGAAAATAGTAGGGGAACTTTTTAAAAATTTATTTTAATCAAATAAATATGTTGGTTTTCGCACATTTATTTTTAGAAAGAAAATAATACTGAGCTATTGATGTTCAAGTGTAACCAGCCGTAATTAATGACATGTCTCAGTCATAAAAATATCCCAAAGGTAATGCAAAAGGTCTAAAATCATAATGTGAGGAAATAGTTTTCGAAGAAATTAGAAAATTTAGGTACTTCCCATGTATTTACGGCAGCCGTAATCATTTGTTCATTGAATCATCGACAATTAGGTAGACAACATTGCTTATCGAGTAATGTCCAAGATCAGTCTTAAAACAAATGGAAACGACGGCACGGTGGGAATTTTGTTTAACTCGATCAAAAAAAGGAAAGAAAGGATGTCCGTTTGCAAATGCGGGATATTATGATCTGGAAAGTATAAGAAAACTTCTTGCGGAATTTAACCGACGCGCAAAGCCCGATTTGAAAAGCCCTCGTGGACATACATAAACGCTTGCGCCCATTTTGCCGTTTATATAATAGATTAGTAAAATATCAAACTAGATATACCTCACAAAAAATTAAAATTGTATCATGAAACGACTGCTTTAAGGTTAGTCATTTCCCAAATTTTATTCGAATTCATTTGATATTCACAAAGTTATGACATTTTATGTTTTATCAAGGAGTTTTCACTTTCCATCGCTTTATTGCAGGTTTCTTAAAATGTTGTTTTAAGGCTAAAATACAATGTTTACTCATGAAATATTTTTTATTATATTTTTCTGTCCAAAGAAGAATAAACCAAAGCACATCCTAGATGCTTAGCCTGAAATAAAGTCATTATTTATTGACATATCCACCATTTTTTTGAAATAAACTTTAAACAACCTTTTGTCCACCGAGGAAGTCAATTGTTTGATCTGAAAAGGAGTTATGGCTCTGGCGATATCAACTATTTTCTCCACAAGACCTGAAGTAAATTACTCTCCTCCCTCATAATCCCCTCTTTTAAATATTGACCAGATATGTTCAATGGGGGTTAAGGTTTTGAGAACACGGTGGCCAGGTCATGGCGTTTTCTCCAACAAAGCCCATAGATTCAAGGTAGGCTGCAAAAACTTCTTGCAAAATCTATCCGATGCCAGAACACTGGTGTAAAAAGCCTTTCAAAGTCATACACAAACGCCCGCACACATTTTTCCCTTTATGGGATGCCTGGTGTTACCCGGGTGTTTGGAGTCCCCACAAAAAAAGCAGGCAGGCTTGAACCCGCAAGGCGAAGGCGGGAAAGAAAGTGAAAGAAAAGCTGACATATTACCGCTAGGCTACGACATGAGAGGAAGTGAAAAGCGTTCAAATTTATTGATGTCCATCAAAAAATTGACGAGTTCACACACGCGTAGAAATGAAGGGTTGGCAGTTAAGTTTCTGCTTTCTGCCGTTCCTCACGACGTTGGGGAAAACTAGCTCCCCACAAAAAGGGGAGCTCTGGCAGTAGTCCAAATGAATAGCAACTGTCTGACATGAAGGGTTTCCCCCATATTGATCAAAGTTAATTGCCTTTTTGAACGTCTCGGCCGGAAGGCCAGGCAGTTGGATTTGCTCCAATCAGTTTCGCTTTATTTATATGAGAAAGAGAAACTAACACGGAGAACCAGGGATTTTTTTTTAAAAGTCGATCAAAATAAATGTAGGGACGACGTTCGCTCGCAAATCAAAGATATTATAATCTAGGAAGTATAAAGAAACGTCTAAATAAATGTAACCTCGTGCAAATCAAAGATATTATAATCTAGGAAGTATAAAGAAACGTCTAAATAAATGTAACCTCGTGCAAATCAAAGATATTATAATCTAGGAAGTATAAAGAAACGTCTAAATAAATGTAACCTCGTGCAAATCAAAGATATTATAATCTAGGAAGTATAAAGAAACGTCTAAATAAATGTAACCTCGTGCAAATCAAAGATATTATAATCTAGGAAGTATAAAGAAACATCTAAATAAATGTAACCTCGTGCAAATCAAAGATATTATAATCTAGGAAGTATAAAGAAACGTCTAAATAAATGTAACCTCGTGCAAATCAAAGATATTATAATCTAGGAAGTATAAAGAAACGTCTAAATAAATGTAATCTCGTGCAAATCAAAGATATTATAATCTAGGAAGTATAAAGAAACGTCTAAATAAATGTAACCTCGTGCAAATCAAAGATATTATAATCTAGGAAGTATAAAGAAACGTCTAAATAAATGTAACCTCGTGCAAATCAAAGATATTATAATCTAGGAAGTATAAAGAAACGTCTAAATAAATGTAATCTCATGCAAATCAAAAATATTATAATCTAGGAAGTATAAAGAAACATCTAAATAAATGTAATCTCGTGCAAATGAAAGATATTATAATCTAGGAAGTATAAAGAAACATCTAAATAAATGTAACCTCGTGCAAATCAAAGATATTATAATCTAGGACGTATAAAGAAACGTCTAAATAAATGTAACCTCGTGCAAATCAAAGATATTATAATCTAGGAAGTATAAAGAAACGTCTAAATAAATGTAACCTCGTGCAAATCAAAGATATTATAATCTAGGAAGTATAAAGAAACGTCTAAATAAATGTAATCTCGTGCAAATCAAAGATATTATAATCTAGGAAATATAAAGAAACGTCTAAATAAATGTAACCTCGTGCAAATCAAAGATATTATAATCTAGGAAGTATAAAGAAACGTCTAAATAAATGTAACCTCGTGCAAATCAAAGATATTATAATCTAGGAAGTATAAAGAAACGTCTAAATAAATGTAACCTCGTGCAAATCAAAGATATTATAATCTAGGAAGTATAAAGAAACGTCTAAATAAATGTAACCTCGTGCAAATCAAAGATATTATAATCTAGGAAGTATAAAGAAACGTCTAAATAAATGTAACCTCGTGCAAATCAAAGATATTATAATCTAGGAAGTATAAAGAAACGTCTAAATAAATGTAACCTCGTGCAAATCAAAGATATTATAATCTAGGAAGTATAAAGAAACGTCTAAATAAATGTAACCTCGTGCAAATCAAAGATATTATAATCTAGGAAGTATAAAGAAACGTCTAAATAAATGTAACCTCGTGCAAATCAAAGATATTATAATCTAGGAAGTATAAAGAAACGTCTAAATAAATGTAACCTCGTGACAATCAAAGATATTATAATCAAGGAAGTATAAAGAAACGTCTAAATAAATGTAATCTCGTGCAAATCAAAGATATTATAATCTAGGAAGTATAAAGAAACGTCTAAATAAATGTAACCTCGTGCAAATCAAAGATATTATAATCTAGGAAGTATAAAGAAACGTCTAAATAAATGTAACCTCGTGCAAATCAAAGATATTATAATCTAGGAAGTATAAAGAAACGTCTAAATAAATGTAATCTCGTGCAAATCAAAGATATTATAATCTAGGAAGTATAAAGAAACGTCTAAATAAATGTAATCTCGTGCAAATCAAAGATATTATAATCTAGGAAGTATAAAGAAACGTCTAAATAAATGTAATCTCGTGCAAATCAAAGATATTATAATCTAGGAAGTATAAAGAAACGTCTAAATAAATGTAACCTCGTGCAAATCAAAGATATTATAATCTAGGAAGTATAAAGAAACGTCTAAATAAATGTAATCTCGTGCAAATCAAAGATATTATAATCTAGGAAGTATAAAGAAACGTCTAAATAAATGTAACCTCGTGCAAATCAAAGATATTATAATCTAGGAAGTATAAAGAAACGTCTAAATAAATGTAACCTCGTGCAAATCAAAGATATTATAATCTAGGAAGTATAAAGAAACGTCTAAATAAATGTAATCTCGTGCAAATCAAAGATATTATAATCTAGGAAGTATAAAGAAACGTCTAAATAAATGTAACCTCGTGCAAATCAAAGATATTATAATCTAGGAAGTATAAAGAAACGTCTAAATAAATGTAATCTCGTGCAAATCAAAGATATTATAATCTAGGAAGTATAAAGAAACGTCTAAATAAATGTAACCTCGTGCAAATCAAAGATATTATAATCTAGGAAGTATAAAGAAACGTCTAAATAAATGTAATCTCGTGCAAATCAAAGATATTATAATCTAGGAAGTATAAAGAAACGTCTAAATAAATGTAACCTCGTGCAAATCAAAGATATTATAATCTAGGAAGTATAAAGAAACGTCTAAATAAATGTAATCTCGTGCAAATCAAAGATATTATAATCTAGGAAGTATAAAGAAACGTCTAAATAAATGTAACCTCGTGCAAATCAAAGATATTATAATCTAGGAAGTATAAAGAAACGTCTAAATAAATGTAATCTCGTGCAAATCAAAGATATTATAATCTAGGAAGTATAAAGAAACGTCTAAATAAATGTAACCTCGTGCAAATCAAAGATATTATAATCTAGGAAGTATAAAGAAACGTCTAAATAAATGTAACCTCGTGCAAATCAAAGATATTATAATCTAGGAAGTATAAAGAAACGTCTAAATAAATGTAATCTCGTGCAAATCAAAGATATTATAATCTAGAAAGTATAAAGAAACGTCTAAATAAATGTAATCTCGTGCAAATCAAAGATATTATAATCTAGGAAGTATAAAGAAACGTCTAAATAAATGTAATCTCGTGCAAATCAAAGATATTATAATCTAGGAAGTATAAAGGAACGTCTAAATAAATGTAATCTCGTGCAAATCAAAGATATTATAATCTAGGAAGTATAAAGAAACGTCTAAATAAATGTAACCTCGTGCAAATCAAAGATATTATAATCTAGGAAGTATAAAGAAACGTCTAAATAAATGTAACCTCGTGCAAATCAAAGATATTATAATCTAGGAAGTATAAAGAAACGTCTAAATAAATGTAACCTCGTGCAAATCAAAGATATTATAATCTAGGAAGTATAAAGAAACGTCTAAATAAATGTAATCTTGTGCAAATCAAAAATATTATAATCTAGGAAGTATAAAGAAACGTCTAAATAAATGTAATCTCGTGCAAATCAAAGATATTATAATCTAGGAAGTATAAAGAAACGTCTAAATAAATGTAATCTTGTGCAAATCAAAGATATTATAATCTAGGAAGTATAAAGAAACGTCTAAATAAATGTAATCTTGTGCAAATCAAAGATATTATAATCTAGGAAGTATAAAGAAACGTCTAAATAAATGTAATCTTGTGCAAATCAAAAATATTATAATCTAGGAAGTATAAAGAAACGTCTAAATAAATGTAACCTCGTGCAAATCAAAGATATTATAATCTAGGAAGTATAAAGAAACGTCTAAATAAATGTAATCTTGTGCAAATCAAAAATATTATAATCTAGGAAGTATAAAGAAACATCTAAATAAATGTAATCTTGTGCAAATCAAAGATATTATAATCTAGGAAGTATAAAGAAACATCTAAATAAATGTAATCTTGTGCAAATCAAAGATATTATAATCTAGGAAGTATAAAGAAACGTCTAAATAAATGTAATCTTGTGCAAATCAAAGATATTATAATCTAGGAAGTATAAAGAAACGTCTAAATAAATGTAATCTTGTGCAAATCAAAAATATTATAATCTAGGAAGTATAAAGAAACGTCTAAATAAATGTAACCTCGTGCAAATCAAAGATATTATAATCTAGGAAGTATAAAGAAACGTCTAAATAAATGTAATCTTGTGCAAATCAAAAATATTATAATCTAGGAAGTATAAAGAAACGTCTAAATAAATGTAACCTCGTGCAAATCAAAGATATTATAATCTAGGAAGTATAAAGAAACGTCTAAATAAATGTAACCTCGTGCAAATCAAAGATATTATAATCTAGGAAGTATAAAGAAACGTCTAAATAAATGTAATCTTGTGCAAATAAAAAATATTATAATCTAGGAAGTATAAAGAAACGTCTAAATAAATGTAATCTCGTGCAAATCAAAGATATTATAATCTAGGAAGTATAAAGAAACGTCTAAATAAATGTAATCTCATGCAAATCAAAGATATTATAATCTAGGAAGTATAAAGAAACGTCTAAATAGATGTAACCTCGTGCAAATCAAAAATATTATAATCTAGGAAGTATAAAGAAACGTCTAAATAAATGTAATCTCGTGCAAATCAAAGATATTATAATCTAGGAAGTATAAAGAAACGTCTAAATAAATGTAATCTCATGCAAATCAAAGATATTATAATCTAGGAAGTATAAAGAAACGTCTAAATAAATGTAATCTCATGCAAATCAAAGATATTATAATCTAGGAAGTATAAAGAAACGTCTAAATAAATGTAATCTCATGCAAATCAAAGATATTATAATCTAGGAAGTATAAAGAAACGTCTAAATAAATGTAATCTCATGCAAATCAAAGATATTATAATCTAGGAAGTATAAAGAAACGTCTAAATAAATGTAACCTCGTGCAAATCAAAGATATTATAATCCAGGAAGTATAAAGAAACGTCTAAATAAATGTAACCTCGTGCAAATCAAAGATATTATAATCTAGGAAGTATAAAGAAACGTCTAAATAAATGTAACCTCGTGCAAATCAAAGATATTATAATCTAGGAAGTATAAAGAAACGTCTAAATAAATGTAACCTCGTGCAAATCAAAGATATTATAATCTAGGAAGTATAAAGAAACGTCTAAATAAATGTAATCTCGTGCAAATCAAAGATATTATAATCTAGGAAGTATAAAGAAACGTCTAAATAAATGTAACCTCGTGCAAATCAAAGATATTATAATCTAGGAAGTATAAAGAAACGTCTAAATAAATGTAACCTCGTGCAAATAAAGATATTATAATCTAGGAAGTATAAAGAAACGTCTAAATAAATGTAATCTCATGCAAATCAAAGATATTATAATCTAGGAAGTATAAAGAAACGTCTAAATAAATGTAACCTCGTGCAAATCAAAGATATTATAATCTAGGAAGTATAAAGAAACGTCTAAATAAATGTAATCTCATGCAAATCAAAGATATTATAATCTAGGAAGTATAAAGAAACGTCTAAATAAATGTAACCTCGTGCAAATCAAAGATATTATAATCTAGGAAGTATAAAGAAACGTCTAAATAAATGTAATCTCATGCAAATCAAAGATATTATAATCTAGGAAGTATAAAGAAACGTCTAAATAAATGTAACCTCGTGCAAATCAAAGATATTATAATCTAGGAAGTATAAAGAAACGTCTAAATAAATGTAATCTCATGCAAATCAAAGATATTATAATCTAGGAAGTATAAAGAAACGTCTAAATAAATGTAACCTCGTGCAAATCAAAGATATTATAATCTAGGAAGTATAAAGAAACGTCTAAATAAATGTAATCTCATGCAAATCAAAGATATTATAATCTAGGAAGTATAAAGAAACGTCTAAATAAATGTAACCTCGTGCAAATCAAAGATATTATAATCTAGGAAGTATAAAGAAACGTCTAAATAAATGTAATCTCATGCAAATCAAAGATATTATAATCTAGGAAGTATAAAGAAACGTCTAAATAAATGTAACCTCGTGCAAATCAAAGATATTATAATCTAGGAAGTATAAAGAAACGTCTAAATAAATGTAATCTCATGCAAATCAAAGATATTATAATCTAGGAAGTATAAAGAAACGTCTAAATAAATGTAACCTCGTGCAAATCAAAGATATTATAATCTAGGAAGTATAAAGAAACGTCTAAATAAATGTAATCTCATGCAAATCAAAGATATTATAATCTAGGAAGTATAAAGAAACGTCTAAATAAATGTAATCTCGTGCAAATCAAAGATATTATAATCTAGGAAGTATAAAGAAACGTCTAAATAAATGTAACCTCGTGCAAATCAAAGATATTATAATCTAGGAAGTATAAAGAAACGTCTAAATAAATGTAACCTCGTGCAAATCAAAGATATTATAATCTAGGAAGTATAAAGAAACGTCTAAATAAATGTAACCTCGTGCAAATCAAAGATATTATAATCTAGGAAGTATAAAGAAACGTCTAAATAAATGTAATCTCATGCAAATCAAAGATATTATAATCTAGGAAGTATAAAGAAACGTCTAAATAAATGTAACCTTGTGCAAATCAAAGATATTATAATTTAGGAAGTATAAAGAAACGTCTAAATAAATGTAACCTCGTGCAAATCAAAGATATTATAATCTAGGAAGTATAAAGAAACGTCTAAATAAATGTAACCTTGTGCAAATCAAAGATATTATAATCTAGGAAGTATAAAGAAACGTCTAAATAAATGTAACCTCGTGCAAATCAAAGATATTATAATCTAGGAAGTATAAAGAAACGTCTAAATAAATGTAACCTCGTGCAAATCAAAGATATTATAATCTAGGAAGTATAAAGAAACGTCTAAATAAATGTAACCTCGTGCAAATCAAAGATATTATAATCTAGGAAGTATAAAGAAACGTCTAAATAAATGTAACCTTGTGCAAATCAAAGATATTATAATCTAGGAAGTATAAAGAAACGTCTAAATAAATGTAACCTCGTGCAAATCAAAGATATTATAATCTAGGAAGTATAAAGAAACGTCTAAATAAATGTAACCTCGTGCAAATCAAAGATATTATAATCTAGGAAGTATAAAGAAACGTCTAAATAAATGTAACCTCGTGCAAATCAAAGATATTATAATCTAGGAAGTATAAAGAAACGTCTAAATAAATGTAACCTCATCAAGAAGCCCGGCGAAAAAAAAAGCCTTTCTTGGACATACAAAACGCACATGACCGTTTTGCCTTTTATAGAAGACTAGCAGGGGTTACCCGGCATTGCCTGGGTGTTTGGAGGCATGTGTTGTTTTGGGTAAATCAAAACTTCGGGGGGGGTAAAATAAAAAAAGTTTTAGTAGGTTAGTATGAGGATCGAACCCGAACCCTTGAGGTGAAGTTGGAAATTAAAGTGTGAAAAAAAAGAGTGCGACGTTAACCATTGGCCCACCGTGAGATACTAATGGAAACACGTTTGAATTTATTTGATTACTTAGATTTGGCAGGTGCACGTTTTAATGACTTAATGAGGTCAACTTTGACTGCGGGATAGTATTTCATTTACTGCAGCAACGCTTTTTTTATTTTTATTTTTTCCCCAAGATGTTGGGGGGGGGGCAGCTCCCCTTGTCCAAATTGAATAGCAATTGTTTGATATAAGGAAAATATTTCTACATTGATCAAATCTGATTGCTTTCAGACATTTCCAGCGATAGCCGGAAAATGCAGCCAGAATTAGTGTCGCTTTTATTATAGGAAAAAGCTTAATCCACATGCGCCGAGCGACAAATGTTGAATATTTATCTTCCCAAAGTCGAGCAAAATTAATAGACAGGCGAGCTCCGTTGTTAACTCGGAGATATTATGATTTATATGTGATATAAAAAGTTTTAAGAAGTTGCGAGCCGACCGACCGCTTCTCTGAAAGAAGCCTTTCTTGGACATTTTGGATGTTTTGGGCCAATTTTTCGATATTTGTCGTCCAATATGTCGAGTTTTAAAATGATACCGATCTTGTGAAAATCCGTCGCCTCTGTCAAAATTTTTTGTGAGACACAAACACACACACAAACATACACACACATTTTGCCTTTTATATATATATAGATGCTGAGTCGATTGTGCAAAGTTGAATTTACTTAAATTGGCAATTTGAGCATTGGCGGCAAAAAGATAGAAGCTTGGTTTTCAATGCATTAAAGATATCTAGTTATCTAATAGTTTCTTTCGGGTTCCTGCTTTCCCGAATGTACTGACATGCATAAGTTCAAGTGTAATTTAAACAGACATCTTGCTGCTCAGCTCCCCACATAGTACTCCTACCTTCAGATAGTAGTCCCCTACATCAAAATGGCACTGTACCTTGTTTGGAGGAAAAAATGCAATAATAATAAAAAAAAATTAAAACAATAGCTATTTTATCCCCATTGTATCACACACTTAAAAAAAAAAAAACATTTCATGGGTTTGTTGTATATTTTTTAAGTTTTAGCCAGACATACAAAGCTGCAAACATACACACACAGACTTTTGCTCTTTATATAATAGACTAGCACGGCTACCCGATATTGCTTGGGACCATATAAAACAATGAGAAAAGAGATAGAGGAATTTTTTATGTCTATCTATCATTTGCTATCTCGAGCAAAAGAATATTTTCCCTACCCTAGGACGAGTCGAATTTAATTAAAATCTTTCCCATTTATTTAATAGGATTATAATTATTTGTTATTCCCACACAAACAAATAAAACACTTGAGGGTGGAGCATACCATAATAATAACTTCAAGACAATATAGAATAAATATATGTATCTGTTGATTATAAAAAAATATTTTTTGTATATAATGGCTTGAGTAAATTTTAAAATATGATTTTATTATGCCCTAAAGAGAAACATTTATTTCAAACCCGCTCCTGCCATATAAAAGAACCTACTGATATTTTATATATAGGGAATTTATATATATATATATATATATATATATATATATATATATATATATATATGGATGGAACACGTACATCAAATCCGTTGCCAAGGTTGCTGGAAAAATGTTGGGACCTTCTATCAATCCAGTAGATATCTCACTGCTGATGCAATTCTCTACCTGTACTGTAATGGAGTACTGTCTCCAAATCTGGACAAGAGCTGCAAGAAAGACCTTATCCTGCCTTGACAGAGTTCAAAATAGACTTTGTAGCCTAGTAGAAGATGCCCTTTTCTCTTCTCTGCAACCCCTCTCTCATAGAAGAGACATTTCAAGCCTGTCTCTGATTTATCGTTATTTTCATGGCAATTGCTCGTCTGAGCTCCAATCTATGGTCTTGCCCTCGCCAAACTTTCATGAGAAGCGCTTGTCTAGCGGAAACCACTATCAATAATTTCCCTTCCAAATTTCCACTTCTAATGATTACTACGATACTATCCCATTGACTACTGTACACTCTTTACCCGTTATCCTCGAGTGGCCTCTGGGCCTTGATAAGTGGTGACTCCCGTGTAAAAAAGAAAGTCGTGATCATTCTTGTTATTATTATTAAAATAAAATAAATAAAACAAGATTTAAAAATAACAGTAGATAGAAAGGAAAAGAAGTTATGATACACGAGCAGAACTATCTGGCATTGCCTGGCAGAAAAGTGTATCATATCTAAACATGAAAATAAATAAGTAAGTAAAATAAATTTGAGGTATAACTTACCATTACCGAGTTCAAGTCCAGCCAGAGGGTAACCTTTCTTGCTGATGTAAGACAGGATCTTCAGGGCGTCCCAGGGTTCCCAAGAAACAGGGTTTCGGTCAAGCATATTCATGCCGAACATGACATCCCAGCCGACTTTTGAGGCAAACACAAACAGGTCATCGAGTATTTTGCCTACGGATGTTAAAAAAGAAAAAAAATTAGGTTTTATTGTGATACTATCAACATCACTCTGCCCCCCCTCCAAAAATGTGTTAGGAATTGTAAAAAGTAAGAAAGAAAATATATAACACTACAAAAGAAAAAGAAAATCAGTTTATCAGCAGAACACAGGTATAAGAAGTTGTTTACCAGGGCATGAAAATGGAACTTGTAAGATGTGTGTTGAGCAACCAAAAAAAACAAAACAAAAAAAAGTGGTAGTAGGTAGGTAGGTAGGCAGGCTCGAAGCTGTACTGTGAGGGAGGAAAAATAGCGTGAAAAAAAGAGTTGGTAATTAATTTTTGCCCGGATGGAGGATATTGGCACAAAGGCAAAATAAAAAAAAAATTTTTTAAGATAAAGAGAGAGAGTTGGGATCGAACTTGAAAACGGACAGTAATTAGTCATCCTCACTAACCATTATGCCAAATAGGACAGTGAATTTATTGAGTTGGAAATTAAGTTTAGAATCATAGGAGTTGGCACAGAAATGAAAATGGTTTTCAAACCTGGCCTTGGGCCAGTTAAGCTTTCCACTTTCTATCGTGGTATTTATTTGCTTCCCCACGAGGTCGTTTGTAATATGGGAGAAAACCAGCTCCCCACAAAAAGTGGGAATTCTATCAGTGTCCAAGTGAATAGCAATTGCTTTATATAAAGAGGTTTCTCCACATTGATCAAAGTGAATTGTCTTCTAGACGTCCCGGCCACGAAGGCCGAGAAACGGTTGCCTTTGCTTCGATTTAGTTTTGCTTTATTTCTATGAAAAAGATAAACAAACACACAAAAGGACGGAATAGAGGGAATTTTATAAAAGTCAATCAAAATAAATGTAGAGATGACGTCTGTTCACAAATCGTAGATATTATAATCCAGGAAGTATATAAAAAGTTCTAAAAAATAGCAACCCTCTCGAGTGCCACTCTGAAAAAAGCCTTTCTTTGACATACAAAAACGCACGCAGCCGTTTTTCCTTTTATATATATAGACTAGTCGGGGTGCCCGGCGTTTCCCTGGTGTTTTGGAGGTGTAAAAGAAAAAAAAGTTTTGGTAGGAAGGTAAGCTTGAACTCAAAGCCTTGTGGCAGAGGTGGAAAAGAAAGGGAAAAAAAAGACTGGTATCTTACCAACTCGACCACGAAGGGAGAGGAATGAAAAGCGTGTTAATTTAACAATTAAAAACTTGATAGGTGCGTGAATTTAATGAGGTCAAACATCACAACATAAAGGGAATTAAATGCCGCAATTAAACTTTGCTGCGAGGCAGTTTTTTTGGTTTTGTTTCCCCAACATGTTGGGTTGGGGGAAAAATCAGCTCCCTATAAAAAGGGGACTGTCCAATGTATAGCATTTGTCTGATATAAGATTAAACCATGTCACTTTCTGGACGTCTCTAGCACGAGTGCCAGGGAGTTCTTTTTGCTACGGATTCCGTTTCGCTTTTATACTAAAAAGCCAAAGAAACACGTGTAGACCAAGAAATATTGCGGAAATAGCGTGTAAAAGTCGTTCAAATAAAAGATAGACTCAACCTCCCTTCGTAAATCTTATTATAATCTCGGTACCATATAAAAGATTCTAAGAAACATTAACCGCTCCGAGCGCCCCCCCACCTGAAAAAAGTCTTGTAAAAGTCGTTCAAATAAAAGATAGATGTGACCTCCCTTCGTAACTCATAGATATTATAATTAAGACAGTATATAAAAAGTTTTAAGAATGAGTGACCACCCTGAGCCCCCCACCCCGAAAAAAGCCTTTGCCGGACATACACAAAAATTGCACACTTGCACACAAACACACACATTTTGCCTTTTACATATATAGATGTTGTCAACCTTCACTTGGTATGTCCTGTAATTACCTGATGTCTTTCTAGAAATAATTCTGACTAAAAACATATCGGGGAAACCAATGCCAACAATAGAATCTTTGGATTCATATGATATGATATGATGATGATTAAAACTTCTCACTTTCTCTCTTCTCACCTCCCTCTCCGCCCAGCCCATTCCTCTCTAGCTGACCGTACACGTACACACACACACACACACACACAAAACTTCTTCTCTATACAAAGGACATTAAAAAAGTAATGTCTCCTATTGTATTTTTATTTGGCCCGAATCGATCAGAGAGGATTGCAAATTGAGTTGTTATGATGACTGAGCTTATGCATTCCGGGCCTGAAAGTTTGACAAAAAAAATCAGATAACGCTTTCAGCACTTCTGCATTCTAGCTTTCTTTCGTTTCCACTTTTGGAAGGGCTCAGTTTGGGGCAAGTATAGATAATCATGAAATTTAGGGAACTTTTGCGAAAGTTTATGAAAAATCAAAACAAACACTGTAACACAAGACAAAGCATTAATCACAGGAAAAATTATTGAATTTAATGATTGATTGGCTTTTCTTCATTATTGTAATGAAATATACAGCATAATCACTAATCACGTTGATCATCAATGTTAACGAACATTGAACCTGGTCAGTACTAAATGGGTGACCATTTGGGACTTCCAGGTGCTGTATTTGCTCTCCGCTTATCTCAGCATTGTTTCCAGTCGTCCTGGTCTTCTCCTTGTCACTGGACTCAAACGGTGCCGATTCAGGAGAGGTGTGGTTAGCAATTGTGCAACCCTTGCCTCATAATTACACGTGCAGCTGCTCCTACAGGGAGTATCCTTTGTCTTTCAAGTCTGAACTGACGCATCAATGTAGTGAAATTAGAAAATGAAATATCAGGGAAACCAATGGCGACAATAGAATCTTCGGATTCATATAATGATGATGAGGAGGATTAAAATTGTCTATCTCTCTACCTCTCTCTATCTTTTTCTCTTTTCTGACCAATCCTCTCTTTCTTCTCTGCCTAGCCCATTCCTCTCTTATTGTAGCAAAATTTGAAAATTGAAATATTGAATTTCAAGTGTAACCAATGGTATCTACTGAATTGTCATGTCACAGTAATGAATGGATCTAAAAATTACGAAAAATGAAAATAGTTTTCTAAGACAATTATCAAAAATTGAGTTTTGCAAAAAAAAAAAAAAAGAAAAAAAAAACAGAGTTCGAACCGTAACAAAAGGAAGGTAAAATCTTTGCTAAAAACTAAAAATCTTTGGCTAATTTAGGAAACCTTAAATTCCGCTAATCGTCTCCGAAAACTCTTTTCATTAATAATTCATTTTCTACCTCATCATTTTTCATAATTTTTGGGATATTTTCATTACTGTGTCATAACAATTCAGTAGATACAATTGGTATCACTTCAAATTCAATATTTCACTTTTCGAATTTCGCTATAATAACAAAAAAAGAACCAATGTTTTTTTTTCTTTTTTTTTTTTTCTTCAAAAATTTCCCTTTTTTTGAACAGTTTTCCTAATAAATTCAAATTTTGAAATTGTAACAACAGTTCATTACAAAAGACTGCTTCCATTTCCAGAGAAAATGTTGTGATACTTTCATGTTGTCTGAAATCAAAGAAGTCACAATTAAAATGTTTTATTTAAAAAAATAAAACTTTTTTTACGATTAGAATGGTTTTTTGGTCCTCTGACAAAAGGAGGGTGGACCTGTAAATTCAGTCTTGTCCGTTCGTCTGTCCACACGTTCCTCAA
Organism: Euprymna scolopes; assembly: GCF_053919585.1. Classification (NCBI taxonomy): domain Eukaryota; kingdom Metazoa; phylum Mollusca; class Cephalopoda; order Sepiida; family Sepiolidae; genus Euprymna; species Euprymna scolopes. The sequence continues at coordinate 12,914,262 of NC_136523.1, read as the reverse complement.
TAACCATGTCTTGGAATTTTTTTAAATTTTGCATAAACATTAAACATGATATGAGTAAAAAAGTAACTGAACGGATTTTCCAGGAAAATACTGGTTGCCCCTCTAGGGGTGTCTTTCAGGTTAAAATGGTTAAAATTGACACTTTTGTGCTTATCAAAAAAAATTGATGCCTTGGATTTTTATAAAACTTTCTGAAAACTTGTAACTAACAGATTTCTATATAATTTTGTTTGTCTATACTTCACGATGACTCTTGGGTATAAATCAGGGTCTCTTTTATAGCTAATAAAAACACTCCATTTTTGGGACTATTTTACCATATTTGCACCAAATTTTCTGTGTATGTCTATTTAGTAGTTTTGCATGGTGCTGAACTCAAATTTAAATATGTTTAGGCCTTGGGGACTTTTGGGGCTAACTGGGGGGGGGGGCAAATGATGGACTTAGTCATTTCTTTTATTTACATATGTTAAGGCCTAAAACTGCACCGTTTGTTCATTTTCACCAGGGGCAGGGGCAAATGCTAACCTTAGTCATTGTTTTTATGCCTCATTCACTGTGCACTCACGGGGGACCATGCATGCTTCACTTGTTCATTATACTAGCAGGGTGCCTGGTGTTGCCTAGTTTTAAAATATGCTTAAATATATTTTAATTTATTTTTATCATAGAACTAATTCTCCATTGTTTATTCTATTGTACCCAATATACAGTAGTGATTTCAAAATGGTTGCAATGACAGTAACATGCCAGTCAAGAGTCCAACCTCAACAATCAATCTGGCAGAGACTGAGCTATTTTGCTGACTTTTTAACATTTATTCTTAGTAGTTCTAGAAGGTGAAATTCCCAGGCTCTCTTTGGGTTGGAGTAAGTTTATTGCTGTTTGAGGCGCTCTGATAAAGGAATACTGATAGGAATGGCCAAGCAATTTTTCAAAGATCAAAGAGCTTCTTTCTTTTGGAGCATAGACTTGACTCTCATCGCCTTCTGAATTTGTGTCACATTTTCCTCTGCTAGAAAGGAAATGTCTGGAATTCTGTATTTGTAAAAAGAAAGGAAAACGGTGAAAAAGAAGAAAAGAGGAGGAAAGGAAAGAAGTGAGAAAGGAAACAAAAAAGAAAGAAAAGGAAAGAAGAAGAAATTTAAATATCAGAAAGAATCCTCGTATTGCCAGATAGTTAAGCCATGTTATTCAACAAAAAAAGTAACATAGTTTGATAGGTTTTCCGGCTATCAGACTCCAGCTACGTAAAGAAAACATATCAACAGAAGGTCGGGAAAACGACAAACAAAGATAAGCCAACAAAATAAAGATTGAGACGGACATGACATATCTGACAGCTGAAAAACTAGTCCAAGACCATGGTAAGTAGTAGAATTTTGTTTTCAAACATGTGGTGAATTTTTTTCGATCAGACACATGAGGTTACATTTTCATAAACAAACAAAACGTTAAACAAAAGGGAACACCTTGTCTTTTCACACCGACTTTCTTTTCATATATGTGTGTAGCTGTTGATCCCCCTGTAGTTGTTATCTTCTGTTAACTCAAGACCAATAAAACTTATGTATGGAACACAATGGAGATCTGTTGGCGTTTTCAAAGGTTTTATTGGGGAGAGAAGTTCGTCCAGAAGGAGAGAGACCAAAATTAATTCTTTATAAAAGAAATGTATGGAACTCAATAGAGACTTGTTGAGATTTTCAAAAGTATTATTGAGAAGAGAAGTTTGTCAACGAGGGAAGAGACAAAAAATAATTTCTTCTATGTTTATAAAAGGGCAAAATGTGTATGTGTGTGTGTGTGTGTGTATCTCACAAAACCTTCCGACAGATGCATCAGAACGTGACGAAACCAGTATTGTTTTAAACCTCGACCCCTTAGACGACAAATATCGAAACATTGTCCAAAAGCATTCATTCCTTCACCCTCAACTGGGCACTATTGTACAAAGAGGGGTCACTTTTTCACCGACATTTTTACAAAGTCATCATAATGACTTAATTTGAATGGCAGTGAAGTCGTATGTCATGGTGGGCATGGGAGTTAAACAGTTTGCTTTGTTTCACCTTCTTTTCCTCCTTTGCGTTACAGGTTCCAGCCTGCCTGCCTGCTCCTTTTTTTTCTTATTTCAATGCAATTTTTTTCCTTTTATTACAAAAACTGAATTATGTTACCTTTCGCTTAAACTTTTTTTTCACACCTCTCTCTACCCGGGCTGCGTCTATTTTCTTTCTGACTGTATTTTTTTTTTTTTCTTACTACACCACCTCTCCACACACCCACACACCGGGCAACGAAAATTTGTGTCTTGGAACAAAGAAAACGCTGCTAAAGTGTTACTTCTGGTCAGTTCTGGCATACGGATGTCAGTCTTGGACAATCGACAAAGCAATGAGTGGATGTTTGGAGGCAGCTGATATGTGGTTCTATCGATGAATGCTCAGCATTTCTTGGACAGAGAGAGTGTCAAATGCTGAAGTCCTAAGAAGAATGAAGGCCGATCGCTTGCTGATGCGGACCATCAAGGAAAGGGCATCGAACGGCACATCTTGGAGAATGAAGCTGACAGAAAGAGATCCAGCAAAGGATGAGGGTATTAGACTGGATGTGCATGCCAATTTTAAAAATTTCATACGAATATATTTGGTGTGATTGGAAGTATTCTTATGTAGGTTTTGTATTGGAATGCACCTGATAAGTATCTAAAATCAATAACTGAAAAAGAAGGAAGTTCGATTTTGAATAAAGTCAACACTGTTAGACAGCCTAACATCACAAATGCATTTGAAAAGTCTTATCAACGCACAAGCCGAAAGGCTTAGTCTATAAAAATCAATTGTAGATTCTTTTAGAAGACAGGGGTGCATTCAAAATGAATGTTTCTTTTTAGAGCACAACTAAACCATAATACTTGACTTTTGTAAGTTTAACTAATTCAAGTGACTATGTAAAAATAATTTCCAAAAAAATCAACACTTGGTTCTTTAATAAGACAGGGGCGCATTTGAAATGAATGTTTCCGTCTAGAGCACAATCGAACCATGATACTTGACTTTTGCATTAAGTGAAGCCATTATTTACAGCAGTACCATCGGACTCTGAAAACAAGCAATGGACCGAAGCCTATAGATAAAATGCTAACCATGATTTCATCTTCGGCTTGAACATGCTGCGACACAAGATGAAGAAGATACAAACAATGCACTGTTTCACAAATAGATTTTAATACTGAAAACAGACTCTTGTATAATTTTATTCCATTCGTGCTTTCTATATACTCTATTTATTCAAAAGGAAGCAACATTCATGAGGGCATCTCATTTGCATAATACATTAAAGAGTATCTGTTTCAATAATTAGCTCCAAGTTTTTAATGGAAATTAATTTGAAGTAATTAATTTGAAGTTTTTAATGGAAATTAATTTGAAGTAATTAATTTGAAGTAATTGATCTGTGCCTAAATCAAGACGCGGATTCCATGAACAAAGCTTCTTTCTTAGAACTGCACGCCTGTGGAACACTGTTCCGTCTGCCTGCTTCCCTCCGGACTACAACTTGGATGTCTTCAAGTCTAATGTTAACAAATTCCTAATGAACCGCCCCCTTAAGTAAACACTCCATCAAATCTCCACACTAACGTAATGTACTTGCAATAACCCTTATCCCTGAGTGGCTTCCGGGCCTTGATAAGTGGTGATCACTGTGTAAAAAAAAAAAAAAAAAAAAAAATCTATTTAGAAATATTATATAAAGTTGATTTATTTCATTTATTTTTAATCTCATTTTCATTAAATTTATTTTTAATTATTAGTATGACCAACCTGAGCTGCATTCCAAAACGGACGTAAGTTTTCATTTAACCCATGAGTTATTTCCCTTTAAGCTATGAGATTTTATTTCCCTCTTTGAATTTCATAGATGAAGTTGACTATGTTTTATGCTACAAAAATTCAAAATATGGTCAACTTTAAAGAAAAACTTAACAAATTAGGATATTTGGTGTATTTTAAATGGTATGTGACTAAACCCTTCACCTGACAGCATGCTTTTTTTGACCTACCAACACTGGGTATGTACAGCAAGTATAATTAAAAGTCAAGAAGAAGAAAAAGAATAAAGTGAATATGTCTTACTTGTGATATTAAAAGGTTTCAAATCTGCATGTTTTCTGTGACTGTAGTTCAATTTGGCTGGCATCTCTTCAAAGTAGAGAAAATCTTGAAGCGTCCCACCAATGCGCAGATACACGGGGTTCAAATGTTTGGCCAGGCTTAGCACCTTGGACGAACTGGAAAAAACAAATAAAAAAATGTGTAATTTTTTTTTCTTGGCCGCCCTAACCGTCAAAAAAATTCACTGTTATTGCGATACTATCAACGTTCCCTATGAAATTCATATTATCGCATTTTTTTTGTTTTCATATATTCATGCGGTGTTGTGTTTGCTAGTTAGCCAATCAGATTCTTTGTTATTCTCTCCCCCATTTGTTGCCGACAATGATCACACATTTATCACACAGCGGTTCACCTGACATGCAATTCACCTCTTTCTTTGTTCGTTTTTGGAAGAAATGAGCCATAATTTTCTTTGTGTGCAATAAGGTGATTTAGTTTAATTCTGAATGTGTTCAGATATATTGAAGTAAATACTGAAAATAGATCCATAAAATTTTATGTAGATGTGGAATTATAATATATATATATATATATATATATATATATATATATATATATATATATATATAACTGAAAAATTGGGATTAAATTCAGTAAATTAAGAAAATTACAATAAATTTTTTATTCAACAAAAATTTTGAAATTTTTTCTTTAATATATGGATTTTCATTTGTTTTCTCATCTCATCAGAGAAAATGTTTTTTAGCAAAATAATATTCATAGATAGCTGAAAATTTTTGCTCCAAAACTGATTAAAATGTTTGCCTCATGTCTGAATACGCGTTATGTATAAATTTCAAAATCGGCTGAGTAGTTCGCTAGACACATCAAATGTCAAATCTTTTGAACTTTGACCCCTTGGCAGCTACAGTTTTCGACCCAAACCAATTAAAACGCTTTCCCTATCTCTGAATACCCATTATGTAAAATTTCAAATGTTTAGACAAGAAATTGTCTGAATAATTTGGTAGAGACCGTAGAGGTCAAATTTTTTTAAACTTCGAACCCAATTTTGACCCCTTAACATTTATTGTTTTAGGATCAAATCAAATTAAAAAGTTTGACCCATGTCCAAGAAACCTACATCTAAAATTTCAAGTATTTAGACTCCAAATTGGCGGAGGAGTTTGGTAGAGTTTACAAAAGTCAAATCGTTGAACTTTGACCCTTTGACAGCCAAATTTCTGGACGAAAACTGATTAAAAAGATTTTCCCAAATCTCAATACCCATTATGTCAAATCTCGAATCTCTAGATGCACATCCATTCAGCATAATATTAATGTAGAAGTTCGTCAGAGGTCAATCCTTGGATCTCTATTATTCCAGATCTTCATAAACAACTGTCAATTCTGTATGGATTATTATGTTGTACACAATATATAATAATAATTTCAAAATTAAAAAAAAAAACAATTTTACCTTGGGTGCCATCAGCTAGAATTGAAACCAAAATATTTATCGCTCCAGCCTTGGTTGTTACCATTTGAGGTACCAGCAGATAGATAGATAAAGTTAAACATTAAGTGACTTCAAGCTATGAATATATATTTTCACATGTGTAGAAGTAACAGGCTTAGTTGACTTATTCCTCCTATTGTCAACTTCTTTTTTTTCAAATTTTGACCCCTTAGCACTATTTTCACTGGTTAAAAAACCAAATCAAAATTATTCCATGTGTTCAAATTCCCTGGAACATTTTGATCCTAAATGCTACGCAATAATGCATAATGTAGAAAATATGCATAAAGAGAATTGAGCGTAATAGTTGAATGAAACTAATCACCCAATAAGAAACCATAAAAAAAATGAATAATTAATTAATGAGTGTTTGCTTTTCAAAGGAATATGCAAATTAGTTAACTTTCATGAAGTCGCTTGCAGATCTGTAGCAGCCAACGCTTGCTACATCACAGGCAGAAGCTAATTCTCATGATTCGAAATCCATTTCCTCTTGGCTTGTCCAATCACAAGCCAGCACTCTATCTCTGTGACAGAAATCTGAAACTCTCAACTCTTTTTCTCGCTGCTCTGCCAAGCAGAACACATCGCCGAGAGGCTTCGGCCCTCGCCTGAATGTGAGTACTACAAGCTAACATGGCGACCCTTCAAACTTACATTTATTTTCACGTGCTGTACCCTAACGGATGTTCTTTATCATGCTAAGGAACATACACCGACACACACACTCTTTCTTACCACGAGACACTAAACCTTTGCCCTGTCTCTACCATCGGACGCACGCTCCTACATACGTAAACACACTGAGGTCTTTGCCCTTTCTTTCTCTTTTAACCGGCTTCCTTCGTACCGACCGCTACTACCTATAAACACGTGTGGACTGAGCTGTTCTCTCTTCAACAAGCTGTAACATGATCGACTTGAGAGAATGATTTGCTCTCTAGTGGAGTGGTTGAGACTCCCCTGACACCTGACAAAGACCGGGTAAATATGCTAGGATTGTCTAATTGAATCCTAGACAATGGCAGATATACAAAAATACTTGAATTAAAATATATAGCTATATATTTCTTTTATTGTTAAAGCCAGATACATATTTTATTGTTAAAAAACAAATTAGAGGAAATGTTAGAATAAGGGACAATGACGTTAGTCTGACCTGGAGAAGCCCGGCCCAGGTGTCCTGGGTTCTAAGCAAGGAAATTGACAAAGGTTGACCTCCCAGGTCGTGTGAAGATGATGTTATTTTGGTCTCAGATTGCAAAACTCTAGACTATTGCTGAACTGCACACACGCAATTTGGGTCTGGAATTCCCTGGGAAGCATATCGCTGATTGGTTGGGTGAATCACCAAACCCCAACCTGTGACCTTATTATAAAAGCCAATACACACTTGAAAACAGAGATTTTGCGCCGAAATCTCAGAGGAACCAGCTCCTGATGTTTGACGACCCCCCTCTCTCCGCCATTCTGACTAGTAATCCAGTCATGAAAGAGAGAGATTTGTGAACTTAAAATGTGTTAGTAACTGAACATTGTATATATGTAAAAAAAATCTGTAATTTTTGTGAAATTAATTTTTAGTAGATAGAAAACCCTGATTTTCTGTCTTTCTTTCGGCGCATGCAAGCTTTGCTTTTTGCTTCCAGCAGAATTCTACACAGAGGCGTTGAGAATTAATGTGGAGGTCTCCCAGACGTCTAGACATCACGCGCCATCGTTTCCGAAGGAAGTCAGAGGTCAGTTGCTTGACCTGAGCATGGAAATCTGGCCACAAGCTGGCAATATATTAAATCTATCTTTACACGAGAACACTTCAACCTAGTAATCCGTTTCTCTCTTGTACACGCTACTAACGAAGATAACAAATAAGGCTGTTTATTAATATAGAATCAAACTCCATTGAGTTGAGATGACAGCAGTAGTCCCAAGATCTTACAGAGAGGCAGAGGGGGTCTGAGGTGACACCAATCCGAGACTTCTTGTGGATTTTGTAGCAGCTGAAACTTGCTACAATCACAGGCAGGAGCTAATTCTCACAACTGAAGATTTTAAATCCATTTTCTCCCTGCCTTATCCAATCACAAGCCAGCTCTCAATCATGTGACCGAGTAAAAGGCGAAATCACAAACCTTTCTCTCTCTTTCCTCCTGGCTTCAGCTGGCAGCAGACATTAGCCTGGGGCTTTGGCCCCAGGCCGAACATGAGTACAAGCTATCAGTGGCTCTCTCCAAACTCACACTTGCTTCCACGTGCACTCTACACACATACTCTTTCTTACCACGAGACACTAACCTTCTGTCCCATCTCTACTATTGGACGCACGCTCCTACATATGTAATTACAATGAAGACTTTGCTCTTTCTTTCTCCTTTAACCGGCCTCCTTACCGGCCTCCTTTGTCCCACTACTAGCTATAAACACGTGTAAACAGAACTGTTCTCTCCTTAACAAGCCGGCAATATATTAATTCTATCTTTACACAAGAACACTTCAAACTACTAACACGTTTCTCTCTTGTACACGCTACTAACGAAGATAACAAATAAGCTTGTTTATTAATATAGACTGAAACTCTATTGTGTTGCCCCTTATTCTATTAATCCATGACTTGTAATGTTGTAAGGGAACCAACACGTTGTACGCAGTCCACACCGCAAAGCAGATAAAGAATAGAAAAGAACTTCAACTGCTTTTTCATTTGTAACGACATTTATTTTCTCATTGTTATGACCATGACATCACCCACATGATCTCAGACGTTATTTATGCCTCTCACGTGATCTCTAACGTTATTAACGCCTCTCATGTGATCTTCAACGTTATTCACGCCTCTCACGTGATCTCAAACGTTATCCCCGTCTCTAACGTGATCTCCTTTTTAAAGTCTTCGTTTCTCCCTACCAGTGAGATTGAGTGTAATAAGAAGTTCATTTTACTAATTGTTAAACAGAAAAAGTAGGCTTTTAATATCAATGCCAGTACGACAAAAAACTAAACTATACAGGTGTGTAGATAGATAAACACACACACACACATGACTTTATATATAGATTTTCTCTAACTCTTGAAATAGATTATATTTATCTATCTCATGTAATCTATCATTTGATAATATGTTGGGTGTCTATTGTACCTAGACAGAAAGGTCAGCAGTATTTTTAATTGGAGACTTAGATCAGGCTTGGTTGGTGTACGTTTTTGTTATAGAAGCCCATAGGTAGGTGGGTGGGTTGAATTGGTAGTTGGTTTAATTATCACATTGTGTCATTACTTTGTTGATAAACATCCTAATTTTGGGAGAAGAGGGAGGCATGAAGTAGGAGGAGGAGGAAACTCTAGCCAATTGCTGGTGTTGATTGTTGTTGGTGGCGGTGGTGGTGGAGTTACTGGTGGTGGTGGTGGTGGTTGATGATAATCATTCATGATGATTTTGTTGCACTGGTTTCTACTCCCCCCCCCATATTTTTCTATTCTTAGCGCTTGTTGACAGATTTTTTAAAAAATATCTGGTGTTAAGAAAAAAACAAAAACTTACTTGTTAAGTCGAAAATAGTAATGTATCCAAAACTGACGAAAATTCACAGAGTAGAATATTATCTATAGTTAAAAGTAACTTTTACGGAAAATAGAGGGAAAATTGCATTTTCCCTCTATGTAAACACCGTGAAGATTGCGAATACAGGGGACGTGAATACTTTTTTTATATAAACTTACAAAAACATAATTGAAACCATTGTTTCTGTTTGTTTTTTAAAGAAATTTTTAATATTTATGGAAATAAATTTTATTTAATTAAAATAATTTACTGTTTTTGCTGTTTGTATAGATATATATATATTTTTTTTTTTTGCTAAACTGACTTATCTCCCCTTTTTTTGTTAAACTGACTTATCTCCATTTTCGTCACTTTAATGGCTGACATACTGTTTTAGACCATAGCGATAGACTTTTTACTAAGAACACAATAGCGGTTGTTCTATTCGATGTATTTTTGGATATGTTACTATTTTCGACATGACAATTAATTAAGTACTGTTATTTTTGCTTAAAACCATATATTTAAAAAAAATCGATCTGTCGACTATTTTAACAAGCACAGAATTATTTCTAGTCAGATGAGTTTTATTCAATTTTTTATGGGATATTTTCGTTTATTAAATTGTTAGGTGAGAGCACAGTATACTTTTAAAAACGTCACCTTCTCGCAATGTTAACATATGAACATCAGCATCAATAAGGGTTTTATTACTCAATGAGGAACCTCTCCCCGGACTTTAGCCATCTATCTCTATCCCGACCTATCTGCTGACATGTGGGACCCATGTGCTTTATCAGATCGTCCCTCCATCTCGTTCTTGTTCTTCCCTTTGGCCTTTTATGTTTATGAGGTGTCCATTCCGTTGTCCTGATGGACCATCTGTTGTCTGGCTACGTCATGGCAACATGTTGAAAATCGGCTTCTAAATAATTATGTCGTTTTTTTCCCCCCCTTGGCTTTTGGGCCAAGATTACAGTGTAAAACGTTGTGAAATGATTAAGTAGGTTTAACCCCATAGAGTGAATGTGGTATTGTGGTAAATGTTGCCAGCCAAGAGTAATCTTCCAGGGGACAAAAGTGGATGGTCACATTCAATGCTGCCAAGACTAAACTGGTTTCATTCAATAATTACAAGAAATCTTCTCTGCCACCAATAGCAATGGCCAGTGACTCTTTATCTGAGAGTACATCTTTCAAGCTGCTTGGCCTAACGTTCACAGGAAACATGAGTTGGAACAATTACATTGAAAGCATTGCCAGGGCCGCTGTGAAGAAGGTAAGCTCTCTCTACCATGCTAGAAAACTACTAACACTGGAAAGTATACTGTACCTCTATAAGGCCACGATTCGCCGATGTATGGAGTATTACTGTCACATTTGGGCTGGTGCATCTGCCACTAGTGTCTCACTCCTAGACAAGGTTCAAAAGAGAATCGGCAATCTGATAGGCCCTGAACTGGCATCTAAGCTTCAGCCTCTGTCCCATCGACGAAATGTTGCATCCCTCTGCCTGTTCTACAAGTATTTTAATGGTGAATGCTCTGGCGAACTGCAGACACTTGTGCCCCACGACATAGACACCCTCGACAAACCCGACAGGCAGCTAAATCCCACCCCTACACAGTAAAGATCCCTAGATGTAAAAGATCTTTCTACTCCAGTAGTTTCTTCCCCAGAACCGCTAAACTCTGGAATTCCATTCCAGGTCTCTGCTTCCCCAACTGTACTGACATGCAGAAATTCAAGTGTAATGTGAACCGACATATTGCTACCCAAATCCCAACATAGTACCCCAGTAGTTGTTGCCCCTGATAGTAGCCCCCTACACCAAAGTGGCAATGTGCCTTGTTTGGGGTGAAAATGTAATTAAAAAAAAAAAAAGTTCCAAATTACCAAAGTTACAAAGACCCTCACCCTCACCCTCACTCTCCCCAGACTTTTTGTAGGGCCTTGTGCCTAAGTTTGTTTTTGTTTGTGAAATTTTACTTTTAATTGTTAAAAAATTGATTGTAATTGTTTTTAAAACCGGAATAAAATATATAAACAAGATCACAGTGTAGTATCTGTTCTGATGCTTTACTTAAGTTAATTGGTCCTTGGTCAATGTAGGGGAAGCCCTTCATAACGAAACAATTACTATTTATTTGGATATTGCCAGAGTGCCCCCTATTTGGAGGAGCTGGTACTCCCACCCATATTAAAAAAACGACCTTGTGTCGAATTTGCTTTCATTAAGAAGCAAATGAATACCATCTGTTCTGATGCTACAATTCACCTTTTCTGTCCTCGGTCAGTGTAGGAGAAATCCTTCATGACTGAGACAATTTTTTTTTTTTTTTCCTATCCAGAGTGCCCCTTTTTTTTGGGAGCTGGATTTTTCCCCACATTAAAAACTGACCTTGTGTCTAACTCTGCCCTCGTGGGGAGGCAGGTAAAAAGGAATAATAATGTCATTATGTCAGCAAGTTCGGTATCCTGCGTAAGTAGTAAGGATAGTAATACTCTCAACGATAGACGGAGGAGGAGGGGAGGAGTGTTGCTAGGATGTAGGTGGGTTTGCAGATGTGTTTTTGTCATAGATGCCTGGGAGGGGGAGTTAAGTGGCTACTTTTTGGGGTTTTAACGGTTTGATTCATTATCACAGATTTCTTCGTTGACCAATGTCAAAATTCTGGGATGAGCTGAAGGAGAGCAGAAACAAAATTTCAGCCTATTTTCCGGTGTTAAAACCAATGAGAAGAATGAAAAAAACGTTCTCACAATAATGCTTCCCATTTTCATATTCCGCCCGAATGGATCAGAGAGATTTGCAAATTGCATTACTATTTCCTTTTTTTACATAGGCATCACCACTTATCAAGGCCAACAGGCCACTCGAGGATAAGGGCTAAAGGGTGTACAGTAGTAATTGGACAATATAGTAACCGTTAGTAATGGTTGGCTGGTTGGTTGTTTTTGTTTTACGGCATATCAACCGTTTTCAGGTTATTTAATGCCGAATCCAGTGATTTTGAAGAAACATTTTTTAATAGAATATATTTGTTTGTTTTTTTTTCAAGTCAGTTTCTATTGAACCCATAGTTGGGACCCTAAAAGGTACTACCACTCCGGGTCAGAATGGACCTGGGAGCAATGGCAATTGAAGGGTGGCTGAACACTCCCCAAAGCCCGCAAGCTGGGGCTTCACCATCGGATATAGTTTAAGGTCATATCCAGGACCGTTAGTAATGGAGATTCGGTAAATTTGTTAACTTATATGGAACGGCTCATCAAAAACTTGTTTACGTTAGACTTGAACGCAACCATATTGTAGTCAGCTGGAAAGCAGGAAAATGGAAGACAATTCCATAGGCGTGCAGTTCTAAGAAAGAAGCTTTGTTCATGGAACCTACGTTTAGGTTTAGGCACAGATAAAGAGTGGGGGAAATTAGTGATAGTGTTTTCTGCTAGACGGATGTTTCTTGTGAAAGTTTGGCGATTACTATGATTACTGAATTTCTTTACGCATTCATGACCTGAACGTTTCATCTCTCTGTTGCAGATATTGACGGTGTGAGACTCTAAGAAAGCAACGCCTGTCATCGACGTGCATCAGAATTGGAACTGGTAACTATATTGGAATCAGGAATTTAGAGCAAAATTGGTAATTGTATTAGAATTTATAGAATTTAGAGCAAAATTGGTAATTGTATTAGAATTTATAGAATTTAGAGCAAAATTGGTAATTGTATTAGAATTAGAGAAAAATATTAGAATTACCCCATCATTAATATGGCTTCGTTGCTGGGTCCAAATCTTCCAACCAGCGGTAAGCATAACACCATGCACTGATGAAACACTACCTAGCTAATTTGCATATTCTTTTAAACATTCATTTTAATTAATTCCCTATTCGTTTTTTTTTTTTTTTCAGTTTTCTTATGGGATGATCATCTTTAGTGAACTATTGTTCTCATCTTAAGTGTTCGTTGCACAACATTAGAGCCAATGTAACCGCCAACCTTCTTTAAGTTTATCTTGTTGAACTCAGGGATCTTTATCTTCTTGGACTTAATTTAGTCTCTATGTAATTTTCCCCCCCCGTTTATTTGTTTTTTTTTTCCTACTCCCGCCATATTCATGACTATTTTTGTTTGTTTTAAATCGTATTTTCCTCGATTTAGCTTTGATAAGTGAGGAACGAAACCTGGTTAGCTAACCTTTATTTTCATTTTTTATTTTTTAAATTCATTATGCTTTTTGTTATAATAATTATTAAATACCTACAGGCACTAGGGTTTAGCTGTTATAAAATTCTGTATCCCCCGGAAAATTTTCAAATATTTTAAGAACAGGTACGCACCTGATTTAATTAATAGATTAAATGCATTAATAAAAATTAAAAGTAAAATCAGGACTGGCCAGGCAAATAAGACCTTCTTAAATTCAGGGATCTTTATCTTGTTGAACTCAGGGATTTTTATCTTGTTGAAATCAGGGATCTTTGTCTTGTTGAACTCAGGGATCTTTGTCTTGTTGAACTCAGGGATCTTTGTCTTGCTGAACTCAGGGATCTTTATCTTGTTGAACTCAGGGATCTTTGTCTTGTTGTACTCAGGGATCTTTATTTTGTTGAACTCAGGGATCTTTATCTTGTTGAACTCAGGGATCTTTATCTTGTTGAACTCAGGGATCTTTATCTTGTTGAACTCAGGGATCTTTATCTTGTTGAACTCAGGGATCTTTATCTTGTTGAACTCAGGGATCTTTATCTTGTTGAACTCAGGGATCTTTATCTTGTTGAACTCAGGGATCTTTGTTGAACTCAGGGATCTTTGTCTTGTTGAACTCAGGGATCTTTATCTTGTTGAACTCAGGGATCTTTATCTTGTTGAACTCAGGGATTTTTATCTTGTTGAACTCAGGGATCTTTATCTTGTTGAACTCAGGGATCGTTATCTTGTTGAACTCAGGGATCTTTATCTTGTTGAACTCAGGGATCTTTATCTTGTTGAACTCAGGGATCTTTATCTTGTTGAACTCAGGGATCTTTATCTTGTTGAACTCAGGGATCTTTGTCTTGTTGAACTCAGGGATCTTTATCTTGTTGAACTCAGGGATCTTTATCTTGTTGAACTCAGGGATCTTTGTCTTGTTGAACTCAGGGATTTTTATCTTGTTGAACTCAGGGATTTTTATCTTGTTGAACTCAGGAATCTTTGTTGAACTCAGGAATCTTTGTTGAACTCAGGAATCTTTGTTGAACTCAGGAATCTTTGTTGAACTCAGGAATCTTTGTTGAACTCAGGGATCTTTGTTGAACTCAGGGATCTTTGTTGAATTCAGGAATCTTTGTTGAATTCAGGAATCTTTGTTGAACTCAGGAATCTTTGTTGAACTCAGGAATCTTTGTTGAATTCAGGAATCTTTGTTGAATTCAGGAATCTTTGTTGAACTCAGGAATCTTTGTTGAATTCAGGAATCTTTGTTGAACTCAGGGATCTTTGTTGAATTCAGGAATCTTTGTTGAATTCGGGAATCTTTGTTGAACTCAGGAATCTTTGTTGAACTCAGGAATCTTTGTTGAACTCAGGAATCTTTGTTGAACTCAGGAATCTTTGTTGAACTCAGGGATCTTTGTTGAACTCAGGGATCTTTGTTGAACTCAGGAATCTTTGTTGAATTCAGGAATCTTTGTTGAACTCAGGAATCTTTGTTGAACTCAGGAATCTTTGTTGAATTCAGGAATCTTTGTTGAATTCAGGAATCTTTGTTGAATTCAGGAATCTTTGTTGAATTCAGGAATCTTTGTTGAACTCAGGGATCTTTGTTGAATTCAGGAATCTTTGTTGAATTCGGGAATCTTTGTTGAATTCAGGAATCTTTGTTGAACTCAGGAATCTTTGTTGAACTCAGGAATCTTTGTTGAACTCAGGAATCTTTGTTGAATTCAGGAATCTGCACAAAATTTGAACAGAACCCTTTATTTAATCCACAAGAATATCATGCCATTGTTCTGTTAGCTATGACAGGGTAGAAGTCCTAAATAATTCACTATCATATTTTAAGTGTCTGAAGATTGAACCTTTGATCTGCAGAAGAGTGTCACAACTGAACTTAGTAATTTATCCGTTACACCATGGGTCATTGCATTGGTCAAATAACGCTTCAGATAAGAACAGTAGTCTGAATAATGAACATATTATGAAGTAATGAAATAAGTTTCCAGACATTTTTGTAATAGCATTTAAAATTGTTATTGTTATACATCTTAGGAGATGTCTGACCAATTTTTATGATTTCAGGTTCAAATGAACAGCTACAGCAGGAATTGGAATACCCCCTACTAAAGACTGATTGTCATAGCTGATGAATTTCAAAAATGCCATCCTGATGTAAGGACACTTTAGAAAAACGATATGCAATAAAATTCTGTTTTAAACTTTGAAAAAAAAAATGCCATAGATATGTATGGAATGCTTCAGACTGCTTTTGGACCATCTTGCATGAATCATCAGTTTTTGAGTGGCATAAGAGATTCAAGGAAGGCAGGGAGTCTGTGAGGGATGATGAGAGGTGTGGGAGGAGTAAGGAAATCAGAACACCAGAGTTGATTGGGCAAATAAAATATTTCATCGATAAAGACGGTTACGTAGAGACAATAAGTGCAGAGTTTGATGTCAGTGTGGGAACTGTACAAACTATTATTTCTGAGGAACTGAAAATGCGGAAGATTTGTGCAAAGTTTGTCCCAATGGTGCAGTCCGTAACTCAATCCTTGTCACAGACTATTTGACCAAGATGGGCATCAAGACAGTTCCTCACCCTCCCTATACTCCAGACCTTGCTCCCTGTGACTTTTGCTTATTCCTTAAGCTCACGGAAAACCCAAGAGGCTGTCGTTATGAGACAGTTGAGGAAATGAAAGAGGCTGTGATGAGGGTCATTGACACACTCACACAAGCGGACTTCAAGAAGTTGCTGGAACGGTACAACAAGTGCATTGCAGCCGGAGGAGATTACTTCGCAGGGGGCCAGAGTTTCATGTGTGTATTCTAAATAAAAGTGCTCATCTGAAAAAAGGCTGGAAACTTATGTAAGGCACTTTGTAATAGGTGGGGTTTTTTTTTCAATTTTTTTCTTTCTAGAAATGAGTTATCAATTATCAATAATGATGAATCTTTATTTTTAAAAATTATTTTTGTTAATTGAATATTCAATGATGACCAATCTTTATTTTTTACACTTTATTACTGATAGCTTATTATAGGTTGCCAGTTGAATGAAGATAATTATGAGATAATCAAAAATAAAGTAATCATCATGGCACATCAAAGAAAAAAGAGAAAAAATTATTAATTGAAATTTTATTAAAAACTTTTTGGCACTTCTATATTATTGGGACGAAATTTTTTAGCCGATAAATGAAGTTTTCAGATGAAAAAAAAAAAATGGTTTCTACTGATTTTATTTATTTTTTTTTGTAAATTCTAATAAACTAGCCTGGGTGCCCTATAAACCAAAAATATAATTTAATCAAAACTTTAGCACATAGGGCCTTGATGATTTGTTCTGAAGTTAATTTGAATGACAAACTTAAATTTATCACTAAGACCCTTTGTAATAATGGTTACCCCTTGGATATTGTTGAAACTACTATCAATAAGAAAGTTTCCAATTTTCATAAACTCAAAGAAATTATAGCTAATAGATGTCCTGTGTACCTACGTCTACATTGGCCAGGTAACATCAATGACCGATTTGCTAAGCAAATTTCTTTGTCTGTGCAACGGTGTTATTTTGCATCGAACCCGCGTGTTGTTTTTTCAGCTATGTTGTCGTCTATTTGCAAAGATGTTCTTCCCTCCTACCATAATAATTCTATTATTTATTTATCTAAATGTAGTTTCAGTGTGCACTATGTTGGGCGAACATCGCAAAGATTAGATTTTCATGTGCCTTCAAAGATTCGTTATGCAAATTTTTCACCCTCGGATGTTCTAATATGTATGGTTCTGCGATTTGCGACCATCTTATAAATAACCATGCGCGTGCCACGAATTTCAGTGCTGACATGTTTACGATCCTTAGTAAGTCGCGCTCTCCCTATCATTTGAAAATTTTAGAGACTCTTTTTAATAAGTCTTTGAGACCTTCTCTTTGCAAGCAAAAAGAAAATCTTCTAGGACTTAATTTAGTCTCTATGTAATTTTTCCCCCGTTTATTTCGGAGGGGGGGGGAGGTTCCTACCCACGCCATATTCATGACTTTTTTTATTCGTTTTAATCGTATTTTCCTCGATTTAGCTTGGATAAGTGAGGAACGAAACCTGGTTAGCTAACCTTTATTTTCATTTTTTAAATTCATTATGCTTTTTGGTCTTTATTTAGCCGTTATATATATATATATATATATATAATTATTTGTTATAAAAATTATTACATACCTACAGGCACTAGGGCTTCATCCTTTTGGAAATCATCAGTGCAGGGTGTCACGATTAACACCAGTCGATAGATCCGAACGCGGCAAAAGAAGCCATCTCTGGCTTCATTAGCAAGGACTTAATCCATTTGGCTACCGTTAACCGTGAGAAATATTGTTGAAAATTAAACATTTATTTTTAAATGCTTTTTAACGTCTGTTAGAGTGATCTAATAATTTGAGCATACAAGCTAAATTGACCGACTATTATTTTGAGTGAAAGTGCTAAATGATAAGAAACAAGTTTCTTAAAGAGGCTGACATAATTATTTACTATAATATATATATAACCAGACTGCCCGGCATTGCCCGGTATATTAATATAATATATATATAACCAGACTGCCCGGCATTGCCCGGTCATAAAATACGCTTAAATATGATATTTTGATTAATGCAGATTTAGTATTTATTATTATACTAAGATTTCAGCCCGGCGTTGCCCGGATGTTTGGAGGTGTATGTTGAACAAAAAAAAAAAAAGAAAAAAAAAAAAGAAAGCGGTCGATTTTTAAAACTTTGATCCCTATTACGACCCCCTAACATTTATTGTTTGGGGCTCAAATCAAGTTATTAAATTAGATCCATGTCCAAGGAACCTATATCTAAAAGTTTTAGGCAGAAATGCAAACACACATACATAGATTTATATATTTGTAGCTCAAATTTTCGACCCAAACCGATTAAAAAGCTTGCCCTATCTTTGAATACCCTTTATGTCAAATTTCAAATGTTTAGACCAGAAATTGTCTGAGTAATTTGGTAGAGACCACAGAGGTCAATTTTTTTTTTAACTTTTACCCCTATTATGACCCCTTAATATTTATTGTTTTAGGCTCAAATTAAGTTATAACGTTAGATCCATGTCCAAGGAACCTACATCTAAAATTTCAAGTGTTTATACCCAAAATTATTAGAGGAGTTTGGTAGAGTTCTCAAAGGTCAAATCGTTGAACTTTGATCCCTTAACAGCCAAATTTCTGGCCGAAAACCGATCACAAATATTTTCCCAAATCTCAATACCCTGTATATCAAATTTCGAGTCTGTAGACTTAAAATTGACAGAGTTATTGCGTAGGAAAATGTACACACACACACACACACACGTTCACTTTTATAGATATATAGATAGATTATATTGGACCCAATAAATATAAAGTTTTAAATATGTGTGCGTGTGCGTGCGTATGTGTGTGTGTGTGTGTGTGTGTGTGTGTGTGTACACATCTATCTTCTTACTTGAAACCTACAAAGCATTAAACTTTTAATTATTTTTAATTTAACTCACTCGTCCAACAAAAGAGTAGACGTCCCAGTTAAAACTGTTTCTTTTTTGTTGTCTTCACAAGTTGTTAACGTATTGTCAATAAAGTTAGGAATGTCTGCAGTAAGACCAGAGAATGTCTGCCATTATCACAACTCTCCACAGGACATGTGTATGCATTGCGGACAGTGGGTGTTTCAGGACACTATGTTGCATAGAGAGAATTGTTTTCTTAGCCAACGCTTACCAGCGTCAAAAGGCCACACGATAACCAGGGTTAATGAGAATTCCATAGACAATAAGACAAAACTAAGGCTATCCGTAGGAAGAAAACAATCAGCAGGGAAAGAGTTCAATGATCTTGCAGTTCTTTGGAAAGAAATTGCTGGAAGAGAAATTTTAAATAATTTGCATTTGCATTCTTCCAATTTTTGGATTTTTAATCACGCCAAAACACACTTTATTTCCTTTTGATGCATTGATTGTTGCTATTTCTTCTGGCGAGTTAAGGGCAAAATAGATTCACTGATTGATATAATAATTAAGTCATTGATTTTGTGCTATGAAACAGATACTGTAAATGTCAACTGAATGTCAGTAAGTTTTCACGAGCGGTTTACAAAAACATACTTTTACGTTTTTCGTTCGTTTTTTTTTTTTTTTAAGGGAGTATTCAATTATATAGCTTGTATAGTTTTTTAACAGGTGCTTCTGCAGTTTAATTAACCATTGTTCCGTAAGTAATGCACCGACATTCAACTTTCTGAAGAGTGTTACTTTACAACTGAATTTTACCTACTACTTTATCTGTTATGCCTACAGGTTCCTAGTGCTACCAGTTCAGGCTGTCTAAAGATATTGGCTTGCTGAGATAAAACGCATTGATGGTTTGTGTCTTTCTACTTCCTTTTGCAAAACTTAATTATGTTCTGCAAAAACAAAAACAACAACCCACTTCCACCCCCCTTTTTTTCCTTCTTCCCATTTCTCTTTCTATCTCCTCCTCTTCCTGACTGATTTCCTAATTTAAAATGTACCAAGCATTAAATAAGGTAATCCTTTTCTCTCTCATAATGCAAAACTCATTCATGTTCTGCAAGGGCAGGGAACAAAAACGATAAAATTCACTATAAAACAACCAAACCAAACACTACAAACTAGTGATTGAAGATACAAAGAGCTTGAAGAATAAAAACCTTCTACAAAATAACTGGATGCAACATGAATACTATTTCCGAAATAACTGGATTCGGCATTAAATAATCCGAATAGGGTTCCTATTTACAATGTCTCCCCACGGGACAGAGTTAGACACCAGGGTCGTTTTTTTAATGTGGAGAAAAGGAACAAAAATAAAAATTGTCTCAGTTGTGAAAGATTTCTCCTCCACTGACAGAGAACAAGAAATTGAAGTGCAGCATCTGAAGAACAGATACTACACTTTGATCTTGACCCGAAGGGTTGATATGCCATAAAACAACCAAACCAGGCGATTAACAATCAGTCCCAAGTAATCAACAGAAAATCTTAAGCGATTCCTGGAAATAGCTGTTGTTTATTTCTTTCCCCTGGAGGTTCGATGTGACATAAGGATCAGAACATAAGTTTTTAATAACCAGCACTGTAGAGGAAGAGTACTATAGTACTCTTCCTCTACAGTGCTGGCTTACAAAAAAAAATGCCTAGGAAACCACTGCCAGCATATCCTGGGAGGAGACGCTCAAGCAATTAACAATAAACTAACCTGTTTTCATATGGAGAAGGTAAAGTCTAGGAGCATGAACCTTCTAGAACATGACATGAACCATACCTCAGTCAACAGGAAAAAAAGTCATCAAGACAATGGTCGTGGCTCCGTTGGCTTTGGTGCTGAGGGGGAAAAGTAGTTGAAGCAGTTTTAAAAACGACAAAAAAATTAAAAAAAAAAAGGTCGAAGACACTCAACATAAGAAGGGTTATGGTAAAAAACCATTTCTACAGAATTTGATCCTTTTTGTGTGCTTATTCAAATGTACATTTATGACGGCAATTAAAAGTAAAGAAAATACAGAAAAGTTTGTATGATGGATGTATTCGTTACAGGATGAAGATGTCATATTCCAAAAATTATGTAAACCAATCAAATATTTTTTTAAAAAGTAAGAAAATAAAATTTTACGAGTTTTAGAGATTTTACAACTAAACCGTATTGAACATAAGGCTGATTTTTGTCCTTGACAGTTTGATTTGAGTTTCCCATCCCTTATTTGTTTCATTGGATTTCATCATGACCGACTAAGACTCATTTAGTCATAAAATTTGTTTTCTTGAATAATAATAAAAACTAACTGATCAAATTAAACTATATCCGATGGTGAGGCCCCAGCTTGCGAGCTTTGGGGAGTGTGAAGCCACCTTTTAATTGCCATTGCTCCCAGGTCCACTCTGACCTGGACTAATAGTACCTGTTAGGGTCCCAACTATGGATTAAATAGAAACCGACTTAAAAAACAAATATACTCAAATCAAAATCACTGGATTTAGCATGAAATAACCTGAAAAGGGTTGATATGCTATAAAACAAAAACAACCAACCAACCAGTTCAGCCCGGCTTTACTTGGGCTTTATGTACTGTTCATAACTTTATGTGCATATGTATGTATGTATATATATATATATATATATATATATATATATATATATATATATATTAAAAAGTTTGACTAATGTCCAGGTAACCTACATCTAAAATTTCAAGTGTTTAGACCCAAAACTGGCAGAGGAGTTTGGTAAAGTCTGCAAAGGTCAGCTCTTTCACCTTTGACCTCTTGGCAGCCAAAGTTTTCGCCCAAAAACTGATTAAAAAGCTTGCTGCATGTCTGAATACCCTTTTCTGTAAAATTTCAAATGTTTAGACCCATAATTGGCAGAATAGTTTGCTAGAAACCACAAAGGTAAAATCTTTTGAACTTTGACCCCTTGGCAGTCAAATTTTCGGCGAAAAAAAAAAAAACGATTAAAAAGATTGTCCTATGTCTGAATGCACTTTATGTAAAATTTCCAATGTTTAGACCAAAAATTGGCTGAGTAATTTGGTAGAGACTGCAGAGGTCAAATTTTTTTTTTTTAACTTTGACCTCTTAACATTCATTGTTTTGTTCTCGAATCAAATGAAAAAGTTTGATCCATGTTCAAGCAACCTACATCTAAAATTTCAAGTATTTAGATCCAAAATTGGCGGAGGAGTTTGGTAGAGTTTTCAAAGGTCAAATTGTTGAACTTTGACCTCTTGACAGCCAAATTTCTGTCCGAAAACCAATTAAAAAGATTTTCCCAAATCTCAATACCCTTCAGGTCAAATCTCGAGTCTGTAGACTAAAATTGACAGAGTAGTTTGGTAGGGAAATGTACGCACACATACACACACAGACAGACAATTTCACTTTTATAGATAGACTAGCGAGGGGTACCCGGCGTTGCCCGGGTGTTTTTAGGTGTGTGTGAAAAATAAACAGGTGCCCGTGAAAAAAAAAACAAAGCCTTGACGACGCGCAGTTGGAAAATAGTAAAGTGTGAAAAAAAAAAAACAGGCGCTCGTTTTTGATTGACGGGACGGCAATAGGTATTCAGCAGTTAGAATTTTGTGTGGGACAGTTTTTAATGAGGTCAATAAATCGGTTTGTTTGTTTTTAAAAACCTGCTCCCCCGTCTGATATGACGAAGTCGACAAACGTTCACTGGCTCTGGGCCTGTTGTATTTATTTGCTTCCCCCCTGAGCAAATTAGGCACAAGGCCGTTTTTTAATGTGGAGAGAGAGGGAAGGGGGAGGGAAAGGGGGATCCCGCTCCCGAGAGGTGGGAAATGGGAGCTGGATAGTAACTGTGGTCGTAGGGTGATCCCTACCTTGACCAAGTTCAGATATGTGGGGCTACCACATATGGTCCTTGCTAGTCATAGCTGGTCCTTGCTTGCAGCATCTGCCGGAACAGATACTACACTTTGATCTTGTCGCCCGGGGCCGCCGAAGCTGGCGCCTGGGCCTGTTGTATTTATTTGCTTCCCCACTGAGCAAATTAGGCACAAGGCCGTTTTTTAATGTGGAGATGGAGGGAGGGGGGAGGGAAAGGGGGATCCTGCTCCCGAGAGGTGGGAAATGGGAGCCTGGGCCTGTTATTAGAGTCGAGTTTCGCTTTTTGTTTATACCGAAAACCGAATGTAACGCGTGCCGATGCGGGAAATGTGGAATAATTAACGTTTGAAAGTCAATAAAATTAAATAGACAGACAAGCTCCGTGGTTAAGTGTGAGATATTACAATTTATAGATGAAATAAAAAGTTTTAAGAAGTTGTGAACCGAGCGAGCGCTTCTCTGAAAGAAGCCTTTTGTGGACATCGAGGAAAAGCGTACATACATACATACATACATACATACATTTTCGCTTTTATATATATAGATTATATTGAATCCAATATTGAGTAATGATTTTAAATGTTTAAAAACAAAATGACTCGTGCGCCACCACCTAGAATCAAAACCAAAATGTTAGCTTCGATTTACTTTTTCCTTTTATGTTAATGCCTGAGCTATGAAGACATGTTTGCTGCAAGGCTAAAAATTTAAACATGAACTGATAGCTATTACGTCATGCATGCATATTCATAATGACGTCATTTAACTTGGCAAATTCCATTTTTAAAATTTTCACACTTTTGCACCGATTTCCTCCGGCTAAAACCCAAATATAAAGTTTTGCATGAGTTTGAATACCTTATATATTAAGTTTTGTCTGTAGACTAAAAACTGACAGAGGAGTTTGGTAGGCAAAATTTTTTAAACAGATATATACACGCATACATAAATGTATATAGAAAGAGGTTTGTATTTACTATAACCTTTTTACACAAATATTACGCAAGTCATCTGGGCTTCAACCTCTGTCCCATCGACGAGATGTTGCATCCCTCTGCCTGTTCTACAAATACTTTAATGGTGAATGCTCTGACGAACTGCAAACACTTGTACCTCCCCGACGTAACTACCCCCGACAAACCCGACAAGCTACTAAGTCTCATCCCTTTACAGTGGAGATCCCTAGGTGCAAGAAAGCCTTTTACTCCAATAGTTTCTTCCCCAGAACTGTGGGTCTTTGGAACTCCCTTCCGGGATTCTGCTTTCCCAACTGCAATGATATGCAGAAGTTCAAGTGTAATGTTAACAAACATCTTTCTACTCTTCTCCCTTCATAATGACCCCGCTAATTAATTCCCTAATAGTAGCCCCCTGCTTCAAAGTGGCACTGTGCCTTGTTTGGGGTGAAAATTGAATAAAAAAAAAAAAAAAAGTATAAATCATGTAGAATATCTGTATGTATATGATTACACATAATAGTTAATTAAAGATGATCACCCCATAAGAAAACGGAAAAAAATTAACTGGGAATTAATTAAAATGAATGTTTAAAGAATATGAAATGTATCTAGATCTTTTGCATATGAATGCAACCCCACAATCCATACACAACAAAGTTGTATTTTCTTTTTAAATAAACAGAAAAAAGGTTCGCCTTTTTTCCTCTTGGCCTTCGGGCCAAGATCTTTTTTCTGTTATCAAAGTGTAGTATCTGTTCCGGCAGATACTGCAATCAAAGAACACATGTGGGAGCAACCCCACATATCAGACCATTGCTCTTGAGAAATCAGTTTTGGTCAATGTAAGAGAAACCCTTCATAGCAATTGTCAGTATCCAGTTCCCTCTCGGGGGAACTGGTCTTTCTCCCCTCACTCTCCACATTAGAAAACGGCCTTCTGCCTAATTTGTTCAGTGGGGAAGCAAATAAATAACGAAATAAATAGAAAAAAGGCTTGCTTCTTTCTGTTGTTCTTGGGCCAGGATCAGGATGTAGTATCTGTTCTGATGCTATTCATAAGATAATTTGTTTCAGTCAAAGAAGGGGAAACCCTCTATACTGAGACAATTATTATTTTTGGTTCCAACCAGAGTGCCCCTTTTGCCTTCTTTTTGGGGAGCTGGTTTAACCCCACATTAAAAACGACCTTGTGTCACATTTTGCTTTGGTGGGAAAGCAAATAAATACTAATAGAAAAAGGGTTTTTAATATAGATATCAACACACACACACAAAAAAAAAATTATAAGAGTATAGATTTCCTATTGTTTATATGTAAATGTAACGGTACACTAACCCAGTAAACAGCAATTCCTCTTTTGTCAGAAACTGCACTCAAGAACAAAATTTGCAACATCACGGCCACGTTACAGAAGCTGATAACTGATCTCAAATCTAAATTTTAGGTTTAGTTTCGGCAAAAATCTGTTTGGTTTAATTCAAATTATGCAGAAAATACACAAAGGGTATTTTGCTATAGATAAAAAACAGAAAAAAATGGTCAAAAAACAAATAAACAACAAATAAATGTTACCAAAGGCAAGATAAGTTACTCTTCAACTTACCGGAATAAAAATTTTTTTTGTTTTTACACTGTTCTCCTATGTTTGTAATTTTCTTTGCCATTGCCATGTTTTTTTCTGCTTCTCAACAATAGTTGTATATCAATTTAACTTAAATAAATCACCCACTTTCTGACCAAAAAGTTTTATTGATCACTTAGCATACAACAGAACATGGTGTAAGACAGAACGAGTAACCATTTTTTGTATAAAAATACATATATAAAATAATCGGAAAAGGGCAAATTTCAAGTGAAATTCAAAAAAAGACCAAACTGCTTGAAAAAAAGCTAAATTCGTGAAATTTGGCCTAAAAATCCGAAAAAAAGTGGTCAATAAACAAGTATATAACAAATAAATGTTACCAAAGGCAAGATAAGTTACTCTTCAACCTACCGGAATAAAATCTTTGTAGCTTAACTTATTGTTGTGTCATCACAGATAATTAACAAGAACACGGAAAGTAAAGGTATAACAATAATATATTAGGAAGAAAAGTTATATACATATTCACATGTCTTCAGAGATACTTCAGTTGGAGATATTCCGGCAGGTGGCGTGTTGCATGTCTTACTGGAGGCAACATATGCGTCTTGCCTATTTGGCGGTCGTTGCCGAACTCTCCCGGTATTGGTGATTGATACCTTTATATATCTCACTCACCCGCCTATGTTAATTAGTGGGCGTCTGCACAACACTTATTTTAAAACGTTTATTCAGAGTAAAAAAAAAACAGCAGTGTTAAATATTATGGTAAAACAAGAAAAAAGGTTGGACATAAAAGAGTCACAACTTAGGAGTCTCGATAATCGCCCAAAAATCGAAAATTAAACAAAATACTGATTGAAACCCACCAAATAACTACAACTATAATCTTGCCGATGGTAACATTTATTTGTTGTGGATTTATTTACTTTTTTTTTGATTTTTGTTTTGTTTGCTATAAAACTTTGAATTATTATGGTCACATGTCACCTCATGAACGTCATGACGACGAATGTGTCCGAAAGTGAGATATCAATTTAGTAGTACCTTATAATTAAAAAGTGAATCCTCAACGTTAAAAGTCAATAATATTTTATTTTTAATTGTTTTATTTATTTATTGGTAAACTTTTACTTGGTTTCCAGCTTAACATTTTCCTTTAAAATGACGATCTTTATACGTTTTAGAGTTTTTTTTTTTAATCCATTTTCACCCCAAGCAATGCACCATACCACTTTGATGTAAGGGGCTACTATCGGGGCCATAAGTTGCAGGGATGCTATGTAAGGAGTTGAGCAGCAAGATGTCTGTTCACATTACACTTGAACTTCTGCATGTCAGTACAATTGGGGGAGTATGAACCTGGAAGGGCATTCCAAAGTCTAGCAGTTCTGGGGAAAAAATAGAGTAGAAGGCCTTAGGGATCTCTACTGTGTAGAGGTGGAATTTTGCTGCTTGTCAGGTTTGTCGGGGGTATTTACGTCGAGAGGGGCACAAGGGCCTGTAGTTTGTCAGAGCATCCACCATTAAAATACTTATAGAACAGGCAGAGGGATGTAACATTTCATCGATGGGACAGAGGCTGAAGCCTATATGAGAGTTCAGGATCTATCAGGTTGGCGACTCTTTTTTGAACCCTGTCCAGGAGTGAGTGACTAATAGCGGATGTACCAGCTCAAATGTGACAACAATACTCTATACATGGACGAATGGTGGTACAGGATACTTTCAGTATGCTGAAAACGAATGCGGCATTTAAATTTTCTTCAAATAAGTATTTTTCCGGATATTAAGCAAAGTAATTTATTATGTTAAAAGTGGTGGCCATTGTTGTATGCACAAGCGCACGCCAAAAATATTCCTTTTCAGTATACTTGAAAACCTATATGGATCGTCATTTTAAAGGTGTGAATAAAATAAGTTAAACAACTCGGTAAATGTGTAGTTTAGCGGCGTAAATTATTTGACAGACAAAAATTTATAAAAATTATTTAATTTTATATAAAACACATTATTAGACACAAAGGCTGAAATAAAACGAGAAAAAATTTCATTTTCATTATTTTTGCATAATTTTTTTATTAGACTAAATGTACGACAATCGAGGCAGCCATATTGTTTTTAAAATTTGGCCTTTCTAAGGTTTGACAGATTTGCCTTTTTAAGGCCAAATGTGGCCTTTTTTACGCTCTTTCATTAAAAAAAAAAAAAAATGGCGGCCAAAGACATAATTCATGAAAGAACGTAAAAAAAGGCCAAATTTGGCCTTAAAAAGGCCAATCTGCCAAACCTTAGAAAGGCCAAATATTAAAAACAATATGCCGGTCTCGATTGCTGTACATTTAGTCGAATAAAAAATGATGAAAAAATAATAAAAATGAATTTTTTCGGGGTTTAATTCAGCCTTAGGGTCTAATAATGTTTTATATAAAAAATAGTTATTATAATTTTCTGTCTGTCAAATAATTTACGCCGCTAAACTACACATTTGCCAACAACTCCCTTGACTTGAAAAATTTGGAGGTCAGAGATGGCTCGGATTCTCTTTTGACTTTGCAAGACCTGTGTTGGAATTTTTTTTATACGAATAATGGTGCATCCCCCCCCTGTTTACATTTATTATTTTTTATCTGGTTCTTATATATGATTTTTTGTATTTCGTATCTTTTTTTGATTTTTAGTTTCATATATTTTGGATTTGTATGAAACTATCTTTAATTTGAGAAAAGGAAAATGCTAGCTCCGTGATGACGTCACGAGCCCAGTGCGAGATTCTTTCTCTTTTGAAATTCCCCGGACGTGGAGCTTGGCTGACTGGTTCATTGCCCGGCGCTGAAAAAGAAGAAGAAAACCCGACAAAAACCCCGGGTATGTGACGAGACAGACTTCGGAAAATTATCTACGTGACTACGGTTTTGCACATATTTTAGAAGGAGTGAAATTATTTTAAAGAAAATACCTTATTTTACGAGACAAGGAATTTTGGAATCTCCTACAAAGAAGAAAAGCCGGTAAAAAAACCCGGACAAGCGACGCGGTCTTGCCTCTGAAATCCATCTGGAGGGAGAGAAAATTCTAAAAGGACTTTAAACGAAAAAAAGAAAAAGGCAGGTGCCTGACTGGCTTTCAATTTGTGAGTACGCTCCTAAAATTTATTTCATATGCTAGTGTGATTAGGAGATACTATTTTGAATCTTATTGTTGTATTTGTTCATGGATATGACATCTTGGGTTTGTATTACTGTACACATAGATTCGAAAAAGTTGTCAAAAAACAAATATATAACAAATAAATGTTATCAAAGGCAAGATAAGTTACTTTTCTACCTAACTGGATATATTTTTTTGTTTTTATTCAATGTAACATGTTTATTCAGCTCGAAAACCATACAGTGTTTACCGATGTATTGGAACATTCAAGATGGGGTCTGATTCTCTCTTTAACACGGTAAGTGTGGGAAAAGATGTTATAAATAAAAAACCGGATAAAATACTGTTAAAAACTCGCTCAATATATGTTACCGTGACATAGGTTGACATATATTCGGCAGGTTTTTAATAGTATTTTGAATAGTTTTTTATTTATAACACCTTTTTCGAATCTATGTGTACAGTAATACAAACCCGACATCTTTATTATAAGAACCAGTGTTATTTTTTTTCATTATATGTTACTTTGGCATTTCATAAGTTTAATGCTCGCAAAGGGAAAAATTTGCAACTTATTATTGTGAATAAAATCTCTTCTTCATTTCAAAGCAAGACATTTATATTTTATTCTTTACCCCCTCCCCCTCTTTTGTTTTCGTGCATGTTACTTTAGCGTCGAATTTATCTGGAAGCAAGATAAAATTCCGACATCTGGTGACGTTTTGGCTCTAGCTTATACCTACTGTTGGCTTGGAAGTGATTTGCATATGTGACAGTTAGTTATTATTTAAGAGTATTGGTTCCTTCTAGCGGCAGTCTTTGAGTTGAGGCTGTGTTGTTGGGTTCGTTTAGGGCATTTTGTCCGCCTGAAAATATCTTGGTTTACTTCCGTTACCTACACACTGGACTATCTGGGTGGGTAAGGTGCACCTTCTGTGCCTTACTTCTGGGACTCTTTGAGAAGTTCTGATGACAGTTACTCCTTAATTTGTTACCTTTACGACGGTTACTTCTGGAGAACCTTCTAATTTGTTACCTTCCCTAGAGTTCTGACGCACAGGTTTATGATTGTGTTTCTTGACTCCTGACAGAGCTGGGGAGGGGGGGGGTAGAAATATTTTGCAAATTTAACACCAGACCCGACTCTGATTTATCCACTACCTTGGTGTCGGAGAATTTTCGGCAAAGGAAAATGTTAAGGTGGAAACTAACAGTAGAAATTTACCTATTTATTTTATTTATTTATTTTATTTTTTCAATCTATTTTTATTTCATTTATTTTATTTATTTATTTTTTTATTTTATTTATTTTATGTTTTAATTAATTTATTTATTTTATTTATTTATTTTATTTTTTCAATTTATTTTTATTTTATTAATTTTTTATTTTATTTATTTATTTTTTCAATTTATTTTTATTTTATGTATTTTTTATTTTATTTATTTATTTTTTTATTTTATTTTTTAATTAATTTATTTATTTTATTTATTTATTTTATTTTTTCAATCTATTTTTATTTTATTTATTTTTTATTTTATTTATTTATTTTATTTTTTCAATTTATTTTTATTTTATGTATTTTTTTATTTTATTTACTTTTTTATTTTTTCAATTTATTTTTATTTTATTTATTTATTTTATTTTTTCAAATTATTTTTATTTTATTTATTTTATTTTTTCAATTTATTTTTATTTTATTTATTTATTTTATTTTTTCAATTTATTTATTTTATTTTTTCAATTTATTTTTATTTTATTTTATTTTTTCAATTTATTTTTATTTTATTTATTTTTTATTTTATTTATTATTTTTTTATTTTATTTAATTTATTTTTTAATTTATTTTATTTTTTAATTAATTAATTTATTTTATTCATTCTTTTTTTTTTTTTTTTTTTTTTTGAGGGGGTAACCTGAAAGTTAAGTGTGCAATCGATAATAATCCCCAGCAAAATGAAGAAAAAAAAAAAAAAGGGAAAGGAAATTATTTACAAGTAGGGGGGGGGGCAAGCTCTCTCAGGTCCGTCCATTGAACTTTATCCTTGAGTGGTCTTCAGGTCTTGATGAGTAAGGACTCACATATATACATATATATATGCATATGTATTTATCTTTATAAGCATCATGTTTTGCTTTTCATGGAGGGATTGTTGTAGATAAACATGTTTGTCATATTACACTACGCTGGTTATATCCTTGGCGGGGTTATTGTAAAGAAACAACTCTTTTTGTTTTGTTGTTTCTTTTTTATGTTTTCATGTGCCTTTTTTTTATTTATTTATTTATTTTTTTTTTTTTGCTAATTGTATTTTATTGTTTTCTTACCTGAGATTTAAATGGATCCAATTATTAAGCAAGAGGCCCGTGTCCAGGGTAACAGAAAGAAATCTTTCCGAGACGGTTTCGGCGACCCCAGATGTAAATACCGTGACATCCATGGAAACAACCCCCGCGTGTTTATCCATGATTTCATTGTTCCCCTCCGTCCTGGCAAGTCCGTTGCAAATAAGCAACAATAAAATCACAACGTTTTTCGCACAGACAAAAAAAGCGGACATCTTAAACATCACGAGTGCGTGTTTACTATGTTTTGAAAGCTGACAGAAAGTTTAGGCCGGTGTAAATGGGGAAATAATCACCACTTGAAAATTGTTCCGGTCTATTCAAGTTCTTTTTTTTCTCTTTTCTTTCTTTCGCTAAAAATGA
Source organism: Euprymna scolopes (assembly GCF_053919585.1). Taxonomy (NCBI): domain Eukaryota; kingdom Metazoa; phylum Mollusca; class Cephalopoda; order Sepiida; family Sepiolidae; genus Euprymna; species Euprymna scolopes. The sequence goes on along the minus strand of NC_136523.1, from coordinate 12,883,062 downwards.
AACTTCGGCCAGTACAGCACAGAAGAACAGGCGACTCGAAATCCGCAGCAAACAGTGTCATATAAAAAAATTAAGCGTTATGCACTTATGTTACCGTGCTATTTTTAAGTAGTATTTTCTAAGTTTCATTATATTTATTTTATTAAATTGTTAGGTGAAAGTACAGGAGGCACATCCAATATTCACCACAGAATTACCGCATTTATTATAAATTAATATTATCAATATAACTGTTGTAGCATTTAAAAGAGGGGAAAAATAAATTAGTAATAATTTATTAAAAATTTTTTAATCGTACCAAAAATAATGAAAATGCGAGACGAAAATCGTGTTTACATAATTGGCGCTTTAAAATAACGTTCCCATGTAGTAGCATTTCGAACGGGAAAACATACCCCTGTTTAATAAATCTAGCAAAAATAAACTAATGGTAAGATTTTCATGAAATTTTCGATACTTATCCATTTTTAGAATGAAATTACATATAAAATACAGTTTCCGTAAAATAAATGAGGGGAAATACTTTGTTAGTGCATACTGCATACCCCCCCCATTTATTTTTTCCCCAAATATGAACAAAATAGTGATCGCAATTTCTATTTACTATGAAACATAAGAATTCAAATAAGTACAAAATATTTATTTTTTAAAAACTTAGACGTATCGAACAAAACCTTACCTTGATTCCTCTGTGGAATTTCCACAGGTCTCGCTAATTATTGTTAAAAATTATTGAAACACTTGTACGAGCCTTTTTCAAGTCTCACACAAAAACAGACATCCACATTTCAAGCTATGTCATATACATACGCGCCCACGTCCACACATGTACACATATTCACGTTCGCATACATACACTCACATTCACGGTATATACACACACGCTAATAACGCACACATATGTACTCAGACACGCGCACACGAACGCACACATGGACGACGTCACTTCCGCTTTCTAGGGAAATATACACATACGCAAAGGACCACCGAAAACGAGTATAAGAGAGAGAGTAACAACCGGCTTTTTCCTTTTTCGAGACTAGCCTCTTAGGTGGCTGGTCGGCACGCTAGCCGCCGCCGTTTCGGCGCGCGCACACGCGTACCTCACGCCCACTTACTACTATGTATGGGGCACGAGCTAACAGACTGTTTGTACACATTCATACTCTTTCTCTCTCTATCTACTACTGGTCCCTGAGAACACCTTCGCATAGCTGACTACTAACTGATGTCAACTCTCATATCCTCTTCTTTGTCTACACGCTGGACTATCATTCCCATTTTTCACTACAACACTTATTTCTCTTCCCACGCGCGAACAAACGATAGTAACCCGTACTTGAGATGAAAACACATTTCCTATTCTTGCTACAACACCAGTCCCGCAACGAACATTGGTTACACTCGCGCGGACATGAACACATGTTATAACTAAAACGTTCATTCTTTCAACAGCAAATAAACGACGTTTATCTTATCCATCAATTGAGTCTTTGTTTCCTTCAATTCCATTCGTTTCATTATTTTCTTGTGGCGAGCTAGGGTATTATATCCTGGTTGGTAACACACTTTGTACATCTTTTAAAACTATTTTGAGAATATTATGTATTGGATACGTTTTTATGGTGTTTGAAATTTTGTTATTTTGATTTCAATAATTTCATTTGTTAGTTTGATTTCAAATTTTATATCTATATTTTCATAAACATATATTCAATATATTGTGCCAGTTAACATGGTTAAGATTCAGATTAAAAATTGTTATAAAAATAAATACAATTTAGGCGCGCAGTATGATTATGATTATGTTGGCGCATGAAAAATAAAAAATAACTCCCACGCAAATTCCGGCATGGCCTTATATATTAAATCGACTCAAAACGAGCGGACGTAGTACAGAGCACCCTACGTGATGTTTCCGTCCAATGGGATTTCTCCAAGGACATTTTTCTAAACTTTTCTTCTTAAGCTCGCTGGGAGCGGGTCCAAATAGTATTTAAGCACACACAAACATCAAATCTCTCTCCCAACTGGATTCTCATTCGGACGTTCCACGCGTGTTACTATCACTCTTCCATTTTCACTGCTCCGCGCGCTTCATACAATTTCACAGGCGAACATTACCTATTGCCTCTCTTACCATGTTTTAACATATGAACTGTTCAACAAAAAAAAGACATTCTCCTTTTTTTTTATACGAACACTTAAAAAGGACTTCTGAACATTATAAAGAGAATCTTATTTTATTTGTTAATGGTTGGTTTCTGTGAATAAACCTCCGTTTGTTTTGCATGTAAGTCTTCTTTTTATTTTTATTTATTTGTGGAGGAAGTTAGTTCCTAAAAAGGCCTGACGACCCCAGTAAGTTGGTGACCCGACTTAGAACATTGCATGCACAACGGAATCTCCTTACAAGCTACACGCGGTTTCCTAAACTACTTGCTATATCATGCGTGCGGTAACATTCAAAGGAAGTAAAAAGACGATGCGAATCTCAAGGGATGATACAAGCCGTCAAACGAAGCGTGAATCTCAGTACAATATAGCAACAAATTAGCGAGTTATGCTGATAGTCGCTATAAAATCGAAAATTAAACAAATCATGACTCAGCGTCAAAACAGCACTTTTGCTCATCAGGCACCCCCCAACAACGAGTTGGTGATAAATAACGTGTAATGAACACACACGGCTACAATTCAGCCGATCCAAACGTGAACACGAGCGTGTAAAACCCCTCGGAAAATGATCTACCACAATCTCGAACTTCACTCGGCAGTTTAACAGACCTCAGAAACACAGACCCTAGCAAAAGCAACATTTTTTTTTCGATCATGATTTCAAGTTTCGCGTACTCGAAACAAGTCAACCGACAGTTTAAAGGCTTTAAAATCACTTTCAAACGAAAAACAGAAAAATGGAACCTCCCCGTGCTGAAACACCTCTGGCTACATTAACGCTAAATATACCAGCTCTTAATCCCACCAATATAAAGACGTGGTTTATTCAGATCCAGGCCCTTTTCGATGCAAAACGGATTACGTCTCAGCGAACCAAGTATTGTTATTTAGTTGAAAAACTCCCGGCAGACGTCGTCGAAGAGGTGACTGATTTATTGGAGAACGTGCCAGAAAATAATCCATACGATAAACTTAAGGAGGCCATTTTGAGACGGACTGGCTTATCAAATGAGACAATGTTACGCAATCTCTTCACCCAAGTAGAATTGGGAGATCGCACACCGTCGCAACTTTTACGATACATGCGATCATTGCTAGGAGGAAACAAAATGTCCGAAAATATAATGAGAAGTTTGTGGCTGGATAAACTCCCAGACACAACAGTACAAATTCTGGCACCCACAACGGAAGAGATAAGCACTGAAAAGCTCACCGACATGGCAGACCGAATTCATGAAAATCTGAGGAACTGCAAAGTAAACTCAGCACAAACACAGCAACAATAAACAGACGTTATGAGAGACTCGCACACTCGAACCTGGCACATATGAATTTTAGCGGCTTATCGGTCCCTTGGCGCCTTTCAACTTCGGACTTTCGTAAGAAATAACGACACTGGTCTCTCAAAATTACCGATTTTTTCGATTAATCGCTCCAAAATCGAAGATTAAACAACGTGATTTTCTGCGAAGCAAACGCCGAATGACAGCCAATTAGTGCAAAAAAATACATGGACCTCCTAACACGGCGAACAAACTCATCATTACTTGCACCTCGGATTCGTAAACAATCCTGATACGCTTTCACGCATGCATAAGCACGACTACATCGCATTTCTCCTACAATGCCGATAAACTACACGCATGCTTACACAATGCCATCTAAGCCATCTATACCGCCGATCTCTAACAGATCGCAGCCGAACCAAGGAACGACGACGAATTATTACCAACGTCTCACAACATGAATCGAGTTCTTCACTTCAGACAAGTCGTAAAAAGTCAAGCTCTGCAAACATCACTTTTCAAACCTCCTCCGACTAAATTCAACAAACCTTAACTCATGGATTTTCAGTCAAGTTCTTTTGGTGGCACTGTCCATTTGTACATCTCCAGGAGAAACTATCCTTTACACACGATCTTTTTTTTTAAGTAAACATTTGTGCAATGCACCTCATTTTTGGGGGACAGCAATTTCTTCTGACAATATGAGATTGTCTGCATCGATGTTTTCATTTCTTTTTCTAACATGTATAGATTTATTTTCTTGCCTGTCATTTTTCTGTTTGGCGAGTTTGAAAATATATTTGTCAGCTTTTCTTTTTTTGTTGTTGGTTTAGTCGCTTTCTTCTAATTCGAATGGCGTCTGCTTCCATTTAGATAGCGCATTTTCTTTGATTAATCAAACTCCCAAAAATTCAATTAATAATAATAATAAATAAATCATAAATAATTAACTAATCAGAAAATAAAAAGTCACCCCCGACCCCTTAATATCACCTTAAAAATTATTAAAAACATAACAGAAAAAAAAAAAAATTAAAATAAATAAAAACTCGAATTAGCGTTTCAACATTTGAACAACTCTCGCGGCTGCTGACACCGATGATTGCCGGTCTCGCCCGATCCATGCTTTACAGGAATTCACGAAAATTCGGGTCAAATTATGCAAGAGTAGCAATTTCTTAAACCACCATTATGCTATGCGTTCACTGGTGATTCCTGGGCCAAACACTTTGTTAATATCGCGAGCTGTTTCAGCAGCTTTTCGCCCTAGCTTGAATTAAAATAAGAAAATTGAGCAAATTTGCTTTTTTTCCATCTTGTATTCAACGTTCTGAAAAGAAAACATAATTGTTTTAAAACGATTCTAATTCAAACGATTAGATAGAGCGGAAAACACTGTTTAAAATAATATACAAAGTAAAGGTATTATAGCAAAAACTTATTTGAAAATACATCACGTGATATCAAAATTAAACATTCCACAAAAGCCTTGTCAACCTAGTACTTGTCTATTTACAGGGTGGAACAATAAAGTTGTCGCATCAACAAAATAAAACAACAGTACAGCTTTATTTTTAAAATTTTATTGAAAAAATTAATTCAGGTAAATTTATTATGTAGTAAAACTGACATCTTATCAATGTAGTCGCCTTCAGCCTCAATCACTGCCTTGGTACGGGTCCGGAATTAGGAGTATGCCTTTTCCACAAGTGCTGATGGGAGCTTAGAGAATATTCAGTGGATGGTAGCGATTAGGCTTGCTTTGGTGTTATAGGAGGTCATGTTGGTGATGTTCACGATGTATGACCAAGTGAAATAGTCCAGCAGGTTCAGGTGGGGGGAGTAGGGGGGGGGCAGTGACAGAAGGGTACAAAGTCATAGCACTCCTTCTAAAGCCACGCATGCGTCTCTTTAGACTTGTGGGTCAGTGCTGAGTTCTGCTGCCACAGCCAGGGTTTGCCAGACGCCACCTGATTGCACCGGGGGATCACCACGCTCTTCAGCACATCCAGGTACACTTTGTGGTTGTTGACTTTCAAGCTGACTTTGAAGATGTGAGATGGCATGATGTGGCCTTCACTTGAAATCACACACAAGGCCATAACCAGGACCGGAAACATTATTTTCATCACCCTGGGCACATCCCTGTGATTCGTGGCAACTAAGTGATGTATTTTGAGGGTGATAGCAATGATCCTGTTGTCCTAATTTGGATTCGTAGAGAGCATGAGTTGTAAGCAGTCATTATTGTGTGACATTTTTTGTGTTTTGAGGAAACATTTTTTTATATTCAAAATTAAAATTTTTGTATGAAACTGCATAATCTTCTCCTGTTCTGCGATCTTCCAAATGAACACAAAATGTTGTTCTATGACAGTAATGCACAGATACCTATATTCCTTGGTTCCTGTGGTTGAGAAAGCCTTTATCAACAGCATATGTAATCCCTATTGCTAGCTAACGGAAAAAGAGCAGTTCTCATTTGATGTCGGGCCATGCCTAAAGCACTTCCGTTCCTCGTGACTCTTAAACGATCTAGGAAAAGGTGCTTGTTTACATTGATGATCTTTTTAAACAAACGCATTATTACGTACCTGCATGTCATGATGAAATTAGTATTAATCCCAGAAAAATATGGTAAGTCCAAAAGTATTTAGCAAAATTGTATAACTACCTATCTCTCAAGACGACATATGCTTTGTAGCAACTGATATTCCTGCGAAATCTGTTAAGCGTTGAGACATTATGTTGAACAAAGATGCCGGCAGTAAATCAAATCAGTGAAGAATCAATGTCGTCATGATTTCGAGTGTTAAGTAATTCCTAGTAACAAAGATGGCGGCGAAGAATCAATGCAGTCCTGATCTTGAGTCCTTTCAAGACAGAGGCCGACGGCGAACTGATTGAATCCAAAATTCAACATTTTTTATAACTTTTGAAGCTTCTGATTGGTTGATTGTTATCACTGTGGTTATAAAAACGATTGTCAAAATCATTGGAGTCATACCCCCATTAGAACTCTGATGGGAAAGGTCTCCTAGCGGCTTCGACTGCAGGGAGACAGGGTAGTACACGTCAAGGATTCGTCACTTGACACTCAACCCAACAGGTGAGGGGCCGGGAACCGGCCCAGCACCTATTGGACTGAGGTACGCCGCCTGCGTAATACCTAGCAGGTCCACCCTCCCAGGCCTTGCCACCGGGCTTTCCAGTGGGGCAAGTTTATTGCTTGCTGCCTGAGGCGCCCCGACCGGGGAATGCCGACGGGGTTACTCAGGCAATTTTTAAAATTGCCGGAGTGCCCCTTCTTTAGGGGAGCCTGCGGGGCTCCTACTTTCCGGCCTTGTGCCACATAATGCTGATGTGGGCAGCATTTAAATATATACCGTCATTAGAATGCTGACGGGGTTACTCAGGCAATTTTTACAATTGCAGGAGTGCTTCTCCTTTAGGGGAGCCTGCTGGATCCCCACTTTCTGGCCTTGTGCCACATTTTGCTGAAATTGGCAGCAAATAAATCCTCTACCCTCATTAGAAGTCAAAAACCTCTTAACAAAATCAAAATGTGTAAACTCATTTGTACATATGTCATCTGCGTATACACTACCCTCAATAAAAACAAATACTTATATTTTGGACCAATCAGAGAACTTTCTGCATTTATTCGAAATGGTCTTTCTAGGAGCCATTTAAATAATTTAAAAAGTCAAATATCTCTCCACTCACACGCAAACATTAGTCAACCCACACACACACGTACACAACTCATTGACTTATTTTCTGCTAATCTGTATAAATTTTATTCATTGAAATATGTCCAATCTTTTTACACTGGACTATCTTAATATGAAATAAAAAAAAATATTCGGCCCTGTCGGTGGGGCATTAGAATATGTCGACTGCCCCCCTGCAGAGGGTAAAAGGCCCTCAATGGGGGTCCTGGATATGACCTTAAACTATATCCAGTGGTGAGGCCTCAGCTTGTGGACTTTGGGGAGTGTGGAGCCACCCTTTAATTACCATTGCTCCTAGGTCCACTCTGACCCGGAGTGGTAGTACCTATTAGGGTCCCAACTATGGGATAAATAGAAACCGAGTGAAAACAACAAATATATTCTATTAAAAAAATGTTTCTTCAAAATCTTTGGATTCAGCATTAAATAACCCGAAAAGGGTTGATATGCCGTAAAACAAAAAAAAAGGGGAAAAAAATATTTACTCTTATAAACAACTTTCAATGAATTGTAATGCATATAATTGAGCAAAGATTTCCTTAATTACTTAATCCTCATTTTTACAAAACATTTAAATATTCACAGATATTATATCTTTTCTGTTAGGACGATACAAAAGTATAATGCAAGGGGAGTAATTCTTTACTTCTTTGGTCAAAGTTGCCTCCCCTTATCTGTAGTCCTAAACTTTAAATTCTTGCGACTTCTCACAAGATAAACAGAGTGAAGGGAAAACAGAGTGGCTTTCAAAATGGAGAAATAAGCATCGTTCCCGTTTGTTCTAGGTATCATACTTGGACTTCTAACCTTTCATGTGTTATGTTTGAATTGTTGTTACGTGTGTGTGTGTGTGTGTGTGTCTTCATAATGAATGTATATCGCTATGTAACAGCGAGTGATTTTCTTATTTGTTCATAATTATTCTATTCTTTCTCTGCTGCAAACATACCCACAAGAAGGCTGGATACCCTGCGGTAAGATATTTTATGTCATATTAATCCTACAGCATTCTACTATATAACACTTTCCTATTACTGTAAACTTACATTTTTAAACATATATCAAATATTTCTTTGTCACATTTAGCATATAACATATCTCTTGTTTCTCTCGATGAAAGTATTCGTATTCTCATATTTGATTATACGAGGTGCCTTAAATAAGTTTCCAGACTTTTTTCGTATAGGTACTTTCATTGATAGTACACACATGAAACTCTAGTCCCCTTCAAAGTAATCTCCTCTGGTTGCAATACACTTGTATTAGTCCAACAACTTATTGAAGACCCCATGGAAAGCCTAATGTGTGAGTATGCCAATGACCCTCATAACAGCCTCTTTCATCTCCTCACTTGTCTCATTAGATAGTCTCTAAGGTTTTCCTTTAGCTTAGGGAATAACCAAAAGTCAGATGGAGCAGGGTCTGGACAATAGGGAGGGTGAATAACTGTCTTGATGGTTATTTTGGTCAAACAGTCTATTACAAGGATGGAGTTATGAACTGGTGCATTGTTCTGATAGAAATGCCACTTACCCGATTTGAAGAATCCTGGCCTCTTCTGACAGAATCTCCTCCTGAACTTCCTTAAAGCCTCAACATAGTACTCCATGTTGACTGCCTGTCCAGTGGGAACTCAGTGCATGTAGACCATTTTGATGCTGTCAAAAAAAAAAAGAAAAAAAAAAAAGAAAGGATAATCATAAGTTTCTGGGTGGATTTGTTCTCTCTTTTTTTTGGTGTCTGGAAGAGCTGTTGCGGACCAGAGTATAATACATAAGATATTAATGGATATATACGCAAAGTTATGACTCATAAAACAGAGTTAAAATTTGATCGAATTATGACATGATTGTAGGTCGAGGATGTATGCCCATGTAGAATATTGGTTTTAAGCATCATCATAGCAATATATATTGTGGTCACAGTACAATATAATATAATCAGTTCAAGAGATCTGAGAATCTATCGGACTTGGAACAAGAAATTGTTGAGACATTTTTGTTATATAATATAATATAATCAGTTCAAGGGATCTGAGAATCTATCGGACTTGGAACAAGAAATTGTTGAGATATTTTTGTTGAGATATTTTTGTTGAGATATTTTTGTTGAGATATTTTTGTTGAGAGCTGAACTGAAAGAAATGAAGGTGAATTATGAACCATTTGCTTTCATCACAAACAATATTTTGTAAATGTGTTTGAGCGTTTTATTTTATGTTTTATTTATGTTACTTATGAAATCAAACTAACAAATGAAATTATTGAAATCAAAATAACAAAATTTCAAACACCATAAAAACGTATCCAATACATAATATTCTCAAAATAGTTTTAAAAGATGTACAAAGTGTGTTACCAACCAGGATATAATACCCTAGCTCGCCACAAGAAAATAATGAAACGAATGGAATTGAAGAAAACAAAGACTCAATTGACAGATAAAATAAACGTCGTTTATTTGCTGTGGAAAGAGTGAACGTTTTAGTTATAACATGTGTTCATGTCCGCGCGTATGTAACCAATGTTCGTTGCAGGACTGGTGTTGTAGCAAGAAAAGGAAATGTGTTTTCATCTCAAGTTCGGGTCACTATCGTTTGTTCGCCCGTGGGAAAAGAAATAAGTGTTGTAGTGGAAATTGAGAATGATAGTCCAGCGTGTAGACAAAGAAGAGGATATTAGAGTTGACATCAGTTAGTAGTCAGCTACGTGAAGGTGTTCTCAGGGACCAGTAGTAGATAGAGAAAGAAAAAGTGTGAATGCGTACATATGGTCTGTTAGCTCGTGCCCCATACATCGTCGCAGGGGTGTTGATGCGCGCGAGCATGCGCCTCCCGAAAGGGAGGCGGCTGGTTAGCCAAACCTCTCTGGTCACGTGTGTGTCCTAAAAAGGATTAGAAACAGCTTGTCTCTTTGTTTTATACTCGTTTCCGGTGGTCCTTTACGCATGTGTATATTTCCCTAGAAAGCGGAAGTGACGTCGTCCATGTGTTCGTTCGTGTGCGCGTGTGTGAGTACATGTGTATACGTAAGCATGTGTGTATATACACGTGAATGCGAGTGTATGTACGCGAACGTGAATATGTGTACATGTGTGGACGTGTGCGCGTATGTATATGACATAGCTTGAAATGTGAATGTGTGTACAGAGCCAACATACTTCCATTAGGAACTCTGTCTCTTGATCTCTTGATCATCGCATTAGATCCAGCTTCCATCACATGTTATCAATGCATCAAGAAATGCAGGATCTGAATTGATCAGCTCAACCATCTCCCTGCTGTCATGACAACGTCTTTATTTTGGGGCTTCTCTTCCTTGAAACATATTTTGCTTAAAGCAAAAGATGAATTTTATAATTAATTATTTTAATAACTTTTATACGATTGTAACTTTTTGCTTCAATAAAACGACTTTTATTGTACTTATAAAACTAATTGACATTTTAAAATATGACTCAATTTAAATAATCACTTCATATAAACTTAATTTTCGAGCGACGAAAATTGACCAAAAAAAAAAAAAATGATTCTATTTTATATTTTACTCCAAGGGAAATAACTCTATTAAATGATTATAACAATTACCTCCCTTGAAATTGCATCCAAGAGAAATGACTCCTTTCGAATTGCAACGGCAAAACGTTTTAGTGAACATCTAAAAATTATAAGATTACTTTTCCTTCAGAATGAGCAAAGGTTAGTATCTGTTCTAATAAATCTTCCACATCTTCAATTCCTCGCAGATAATTGTGTGTAGAGTTCCTACATTGACGCCAAACAGTGCACTTATCTATTTGGATACACAAAAGTTCTTATCTAGGAAATTCTTTATTTGGCCAATCAACTCTGATGTTCTGACTTCCTTACTCCTCCCACACCTCTAATCATCTACCAAACACTTCCTGCTTCCTTTAATCCCTTATGCCACTCAAAAACTGATGCTAGATTCGTGCATGATGATCCAAAAGCAGTCTGAAACCTTCCATACGTTTCTATGTCATTTTTTTCCAAGTTTAAAACAGAATTTTATTTTCTGCAGATTGCATTTTTGAAATTCACCCGCTATGACAATCAGGCTGTAATATTTGCTGTTATCTCGTTTGAATAAGACACAACACAAATACTAATTTGAAGGATTATTTTATTTTCTGTTAACACTGCGAACATGGTAAGATGACATGAGTATAGCAGTCGTCAAAACGTGTGTACTGTGGACGTCGACTCGGTGAACTCTGTCTCGTTCTTGTTGAAAAGGCACCAGCATGCTCTACTTGGATAGTAGCAGCAGGCTGGTAGGGGAGGAGTCAGTAAGCAGGGTGACTAGGTGTAAGGAAGGGTTAAGGAGTGAGAATTGTCTTTTATACTGTAGGGAAGAGGAAGGTATAATATAGTGCAGAAGCGGATGTTAGTAGTAGTGGTTTTGCTTTTGTGACCTAAATCGTGGGTCAGTACAAGGCTTTAGTAGGGTTTATTCCAATTCCTGTTGTAGCTGTTCTATTTGAACCTTAAATGATAAAAATTTGTCAATACTCTCATAAGATGTATGGCAATAACACTGAATTTTCAGGAATCTACGACAATTTTAAATGCCTGTACAAAAAAGTGTGAAAACTTATTGTGAAGACACCTCACAAACCATGTAAAACCTTGCTTATCCCAAAAATACATCCATCATTTCAAAACCTTAAAAGAAAACTCCCCAAACTGCTGAGGGATTTCTCCCTAAAGCCCTATACCTAAAACAAAAAAAAATGAATTTTGTAATTATTGTTTTTAATAAATTAATTTTGTAATTAGTGTTTTTAATAAATTAATTTCATAATTATTGTTTTTTAATAAATTAATTTTGTAATTATTGTTTTTAATAAATGAATTTTGTAATTATTGTTTTTAATAAATGAATTTTGTAATTATTATTTTTAATAAATGAATTTTGCAATTATTGTTTTTAATAAATTAATTTTGTAATTATTATTTTTAATAAATGAATTTTGTAATTATTGTTTTTAATAAATTAATTTCATAATTATTGTTTTTAATAAATTAATTTTGTAATTATTGTTTTTAATAAATGAATTTTGTAATTATTATTTTTAATAAATGAATTTTGTAATTATTGTTTTTAATAAATTAATTTTGTAATTATTGTTTTTAATAAAACTTTTATATGATTGTAACTTTTTGCTTAAATAAAACGACTTCTACTGTACTTATAAAACTAACTGACATTTTTAAAAATATGAATTTAAATAATCACTTCATATAAACTTCATTTTCAAGCGACGATTTTCATTTAAAATTGTCAACAAATAACTGTCTTAAATTTTATTTCAGGGGAAATAACTGTATTTAATGATTATAACAATTACCTCTCTTCATATTGAATCCAAGGGAAATGACTCCTTTCAAATTGCAACGACAATACTTTTTAGTGAACATTAAAAGAAGATTACAACGTTACTATCCCTTCAGAATGAGCAAAGGTTAGTATCTGTTCTAATCCTAGATTTTATATTTTCAGTCAGTGAGTAACTCTTATAAACTGAGGCATATTTTAAAACTTTTATCACAATCCAGAGTGTCTCTTTTTGAGGAGCCGGATTTCATCCACATTAAATCCGACCTTTATTTCAATGTTGTCCTCGTGGGGAGGTATGTCACCTACAGCCCCCTCTCTCCCCGACTGTCTGTCTGTCTGTCTCTCTCTCTCTATATATATACGGTATGTGCAAAATGAATACCGATAATCAAAATGTATAAATATTTTGACTCCTCCATTTATTTAAAAATTCACTAAAAATCAGGAAATTAACCAATTTTAATGAAATTTTCAGTTTTTATCAAATAATGATTAGGAAATATCATGAATCCATTATTTTTACTTAAATCTTAGTGAAAATGTATTATTTTGTTCAGACAAAAAAAATACCTTTACTAATTTTATGGTTTTAAGTAGTAAAAAAATAAAAAAAAATCAGAAATTAATTTTTGCTTTTTTTACGGAAATACAGCATTGTAAATTGTAACAATTCAAGAAAAAAAATTGTTTACAGGAACGTTACTAAAAAGCCCCTAAAATCCGTACTAATGAATTCGATATAACTCGCAGAAAAATTAATTTCTCGAACTACCGATATTATCATTAAATTAAGCGTTGTTAATTTAATATTTTCACACAAAAAAAATTATAATTGCAAAAAGTTATTTCTACTTTTTTGTTTTTGAATTACAGATTTTTCACAATTTTTATATGGAATATAATTTTGAAAAACAAAGCTGTTTTTGTTTATTTAGAAGCAGGGACATAGAAAATAATTAAATTTAAAAAAATGGTAAAAATTAGACAAACGTTCACGATAGAAACGTACGGAGGCACGTCTGGGGAAAAAAACACACACACCTCTATCTCCCTTTAAACTACATGACGTCATTTTCAGACAGGCTTTCGACTATCTGAAACTTTGGGCTTCCATGTAATACATTAGATGAGGACATTGTTTTTTTTTGTTTTTTTTTCGCTTGAATGAAACAAGAATCTCTCGCTTTTGATAGCTAATTAAGCTATATTTTGTACAAACAAGATGCTTTTCTTTTAATTCAATATCTTAGGACTTTATTAATTATCTTTGAAATAGACCCCAAAAAACTAATATTTATCTTTCAAAGGATTTTAACAATGAATTTATTAAATAATAAATTTCGCCGTGAAAAAATTTCCATAATTTTTTTTCCCCGTGTAAAATATATTTTTCCTTTGGAAATTAACAAGAAACACTCGTCTAGCTGTAAACACTATCAATAATTTCCCCCACTCTTTATCTGTGCCTAAACCTAAACGTAGATTCCATGAACAAAGCTTCTTTCTTAGAACTGCACGCCTGTGGAATTGTCTTCCGTTTTCCTGCTTTCCGGCTGACTACAATATGGTTGTGTTCAAGTCTAAAGTAAATAAGTTCTTGATGAGCCGTTCCATATAAGTTATCAAATTTACCAAATTTTCATTACTAATGATTACTTTATTGACCAATTTCTACTGTACACTCTTTAACCCTTATCCTTGAGTGGCCTCTGGGCCTTGATAATGTGGTGACGCCTTTGTAAAAAAAAAAAAAAAAAAAAAAAAAACTTTAATCTTTCAAATACAATCAAAAAGTAGTCAGAGAACTACAAAAAAAAAAAAAAAAATATGATAAACCAGCTTTCAAAACTACGTCCCCTCATTTTTTTCGGTCACTTTTGCCCGTACCCATATATATATATATATATATATATATATATATATATATATATATATATATATATATATATATATATATATAAAGCTGAACGTCTGTGTGTGTGTGTCTAGTCACGAATAGGCTCCTATATGGTTGATTATTTTAGAAAACTGATCACATATAATGATAGAAGATGTATCGAGACACAGGAATGGGTATGTTTTATCTGGCAGAACGGTGGTTCATTAAAATTGTGGGGTCTGCGTTCGCGCATGGTTCACAAAGTATGGAAATAAAAAATTTAAAAATTAATAAAAAAACGTTTACAAGTGTTTTTGATATAGATGTACATGATAATATTTTGATAAGTATGTTTTAACTAAAATAGGGATGGTATAATAAAATTGTGGGGTCTGCGTTCGCGCCTGGCCTCCATAGAATGGAAATAGGCACACACTTTAATAAATACTTTGCATATATATCTGCGTAAGTATACTTTGATAATTATGTTTCAGTTTGAAGAAATATGGTATAATAAAATTATGGGGTGTTCGTTCGCGCCTGACCTCCATAGAATGGAAATATGTCACAAAGTTTAACAAGGTTTTTTTAATATAGATCCACATAATATTTTGATAAGTGTTTCAGTGGGAACAGGTATGGTATAATAAATTATGGGGTTTATCTATTTTATTTTTACTTTCATCATATTTTGCTTTGGTTTTGATACTTTCATAAATCAGAGCCCATTTTGTGTAGGCTGTTTTTAAACCCAGTCAACGACGGGTACTTTTGCTAGTATATATATATATATATATATATATATATATATATATATATATATATATATATATATAACAAAATATGCATCAAGTGTGCTTGAAAGACAAATCACAATGCAACATTAGGAAAATAAACAAATATTTTACTTGCTTGAAATTTATAATTTAAATATATTTCGGAGCTATACTCCATCCTCAGTATGTTGTTTGTTTTCTTTTTTTTTCTTCTTCTTCTTTCTTGCCATGTTGTAAAGTTGGAGAGATAAACACATGTTTTTAAAGATCCGCGCATTGTCTCTCAGCGGTTGTGTTTTGAAATGTTGGAACATGGCATTGGCTACGCGAGATTTACGCCAAAGGTGTGAGTTTTTAACATAAAGCATATTCTTCCTCTAAAATAAAAAAAAACAACAAAAAGCAAAAAAAAAAAAACAACAATGTTAAATTAGTTTTGTTGTGCCGAAAATATGCAGACACAAATATTTGGTTACAAGTTTTAAATTTATTCATTTTTTCCAGATAAATTAAACCTTGTCAAAACGTTAGTAGGTCTGTAGAGAATAGTAGTATTATAGGCAGACATATAAACATGCACAGACATCTCATCGTGGTTGTCGACAAAACGTGTTTGTTCCCAGTATGTATTTAAAAGACCTGAAAAAACAAAAAAACTGTGGCGAAAATAATTAACACTTCTGTCGAAAGAATGGCAAGATTTGCGGAGGAATTGAAAGATTACCAGTAAACTGGCAATTGCTTAACTTGCAAATACTGCAACATTCAGGTAAGAACAAGTTATAGCACATAACATTTGAAATATTGTTATGCAAATTACTGAAATAATAGTTTTGTATTTCGAATTCTGTAACGTTAAAACTAGCTGTATTAAAATTTCGTTGAATATTGAGATTTTTAATCTATTCCATAAACTTTGTATGTTAACTATTAGCCCTAACAGTCCATCATTTGCCCACCCTCCTCCCAGTTAGCCCAAAAAGTCCCCAAGGCTTAACATATTTAAATTTGAGTTCAGCACCATGCAAAACTGCTAAATAGACATACACAGAAAATTTTGAACAAATATGGTAAAAGAGTCCCCAAAACGGAGTGTTTTATTAGCCCTAAAAGAGCCCCTAAGGCACACTCAACAGTTATTGCGAAGAATAGGCAAACAAAATAATACAGAAATCAATTAGTTGCAACTTTTCAGAAAGTTTTATAAAAATCCAAGCCATCATTTTTTTATAACTACAAAAGTTTCAATTTTAGCCATTATAATCTGAACAGGCACCCCTAGGGGGGGGGGCAATTGTGGTTTTCCCGGAAAATCCGTTCTGTTACATTTTTACTCATATCATGTTTTATGTTTGTGCAAAATTTCCAGAAATTCAAAGTCGTAGTTATTGAGAAAAGTGCGGACAGACAAACGAATGAACGGACAAGGGTGAATTTGCAGGTCCACCATCCTTTTGTCAGGGGGGGACAAAAATATCTCATTAGATACATTCTTCGGAAGTACACCATTTTTGACCCACTTACCAGTTTCTTTTGAAATTTGGTTTCCAAGGAGGCGGTTGAATCATGAGTTGTGACAGGGTACAATTCTTCAAATTTCTCTTTGTCATCTAGTATTATCGACATTTTGTCAACATACTCATGATGGTTCAGTATAACCACCCCTGACCCTTTATCTGGTCTAGTAATAACTAATGATGGGTCTTGTCACAGACTTTTAATAACTGCCAAATGCTCCTTGCGCCATTTAAACTCAGAATGCGACACTGATGTACTGGCATAACTGTGAGCAAGGTCATTCAATTTTGACTTGAGATCCATAGTGTTGGTTTCAGAGACTGGTGCAAGTCGCTCTGCTTGGGCATTTAGAATTTCAAACTCCGAAAACACCTCTTCTCGTTTAAGAAGATTCAACCGCCTCCTTGGAAACCAAATTTCAAAAGAAACTGGTCAAGTGGGTCAAAAATGGTGTACTTCCGAAAAAACGTATCTAGTGAGAAGACCCTATGAATCTATCAACCCAAGGCTATATGGTCTCCCTAAAACCCATAAAGCGGATATCCCATTAAGGCCCATTCTCCCCATGGTAGGGTCATCGCAACACAAGGTCTCAAAATGGATCTTTGACATTTTACAACCTGTTTCACAATATTATAGTAAATATTGTCTTAAAGATTCATTTTATTTTGCTGATTTTATTAAAAAGTCTAAGATTGTTAATAGATTTATGTACTCCTATGATATTAGCAACCTTTTTACTTGTGTCCCTGTTTTGGAAACTATAGATATCTGTGCAGATTTTCTATATTGTGGCCGGATATCACCTCCTCCTATTCCTTAACACATCTTTATTGAACTTATGAAACTTGCCACGACATCTGTGGAATTTAGTTTCAACAATATTATGTACCGGCAAAAAGATGGTGTTGCCATGGGGTCAGTACTTGGACTGACCATGGCGAATATTTTTGTGAGATTCCATGAAGAGCGCTTACTATCTGGACCCATAAAGCCATTGGTGTACTTCCGATATGTTGATGACACATTCTGTTTATTTAATAACCAAACGGAAGCTTTTTCTCCTTACTCAATGGAATGCATCCCACGTTAAAGTACACCTATGAGGGAGAGTGCAATTCAACCATAGCCTTCCTTGATGTATTGGTAACAAAAACGCCATCTAGTTACCATACATCTATATACCGTAAACCAATATTTACAGGTCTGTACACTCGTTGGGATTCATTTTGTCCCCCAAAAAACGTAAGATAAATCTAATTTGGACCCTAACACATCGTGCCCTTATGATTTGTTCCAAATTAAAATTAGATGAGGAATTGGAAACAATTACGGATACTTTATCAAGAAATGGGCACCCCCTTGATGTGATTAGGTCAACTATTCAAAAGAAATTGGCTGAATTCTCTCGAATGAAAGAGAATATAGTAGCCAAATGTCCAATTTATCTTAATTTGCCTTGGTTAGGTAGAGTAAGTAAGAAATTTGCCAAACAAATAAGTTCAGCAGTTCATGGATGTTATTTTACTGCCAATGTGCGTGTTGTTTTCTCTACGAGAACTTTATTTCCATCGCCTCGAAAACACGTTCTACCCCCCCCGTAAAAGTAATGTTATTTACAAATTTGAATGTGGTTGCGGTGCCAACTACTTGGGTCGAACGACATTAACGTTAGATGGAAGAATTCAACAACATGTACCCAGTAAAATTAGGAATTGAACCTACCGGGCAACTGATGTTGTTACTAACACACACGGGTCCTGTATTACTGATCATTTACTAAAAAACCCGTCTTGTGCAGCAAACTTACGCACGGACTGTTTAGTCTACTTAGTCGGGCTCATTCTTTATACCATCTCAAGATCTTGGAGACTATTCACGTTCGACTCAGAAACCTTCTTTTTGCAAGCAAAGGGAATGCCTCCTGGGGTAGAACGTGATTAATCTCTAGGGTATTCGTCCATAACGTTGTTTTATTTTAATCGTTTTCCCATTTTTTTCTCCCCGTAAATTAAATAAAACGCTATTTTAATCGCTTTCATTCTTTATTTTAAAAATTCCCTCACTACGGCTTTCAGAAGCGAGGGTTGAAACCGTCCAGCTTGCTCCCAATCCTTTTTCCTTTCCTCTCCTGTTCCCACTTCAGTCCAAACTTTTTGAAGAAAAGATATATATATATATATATATATATATATATATACATATATATATATATATATATACAAATTTACATTTAATCATGAATCATAAAAGTCTTCCATTCCTAATTGCTAAATATATATATATATATATATACATACATATATATATACCTATACGCATATATATACCTATACCTATAGGTATATACATATACCTATAACTATATACATACATACATACATACATATACATATAGGTATATATATATATATATACATACATATACCTACAGGTATGTATATATATATATATATATATATATATATATACATACAACTACCTATAGGTATATATATACATACATATACCTATAGGTATATATATATATATATATATACATACAACTACCTATAGGTATATATATATATATATACTAACATATACCTATAGGTATATATATATATATATATATATATACATACATATACCTATAGGTATATATATATATATATATATATATATACATACATATACCTATAGGTATATATATATATATATATATATACATACATATACCTATAGGTATATATATATACATACATATACCTATAGGTATATATATATATATATACATACATATACCTATAGGTATATATATATATATATATATATACAT
Source organism: Euprymna scolopes (assembly GCF_053919585.1). Classification (NCBI taxonomy): domain Eukaryota; kingdom Metazoa; phylum Mollusca; class Cephalopoda; order Sepiida; family Sepiolidae; genus Euprymna; species Euprymna scolopes. The sequence goes on along the minus strand of NC_136523.1, from coordinate 12,863,513 downwards.
ACATATACCTATAGGTATATATATATACATACATATATATACATACATATACCTATAGGTATATATATATACATACATATATATACATACATATACCTATAGGTATATATATATATATACATACATATACCTATAGGTATATATATATATATATATATGCATACATATACCTATAGGTATATATATATATATATATACATACATATACCTATAGGTATATATATATATATATATATACATACATATACCTATAGGTATATATATATATATATATACATACATATACCTATAGGTATATATATATATATATATACATACATATACCTATAGGTATATATATATATATATATATATACATACATATACCTATAGGTATATATATATATATATATATATACATACATATACCTATAGGTATATATATATACATACATATACCTATAGGTATATATATATACATACATATACCTATAGGTATATATATATACACATACATATACCTATAGGTATATATATATATACACATACATATACCTATAGGTATATATATATATACACATACAAATACTTATAGGTATATATATATACACATACATATACCTATAGGTATATATATATACACATACATATACCTATAGGTATATATATATACACATACATATACCTATAGGTATATATATATACACATACATATACCTATAGGTATATATATATACACATACATATACCTATAGGTATATATATACATATATATACACATACATATACCTATAGGTATATATATACATATATATACACATACATATACCTATAGGTATATATATACATATATATACACATACATATACCTATAGGTATATATATACATATATATACACATACATATACCTATAGGTATATATATACATATATATACACATACATATACCTATAGGTATATATATATATATACATACATATACCTATAGGTATATATATATACACATACATATACCTATAGGTATATATATACATACATATACCTATAGGTATATATATACATACATATATCTATAGGTATATATATACATACATATACCTATAGGTATATATATATACATACATGCATACATATACCTATAGCTATATATATATATACATACATACATACATACACCTATAGGTATATATATATACATACATACATACATATACATATAGGTATATATATATATACATATATACATACATATACCTATAGGTATATATATATATACATATATACATACATATACCTATAGGTATATATATGTATACATACATACATACACCTATAGGTATATATATATATATGCATACATACATATACCTATAGGTATATATATATATATACATACATACATATACCTATAGGTATATATATACATACATACATATACCTATAGGTATATATATATACATACATACATATACCTATAGGTATATATATATACATACATACATATACCTATAGGTATATATATTTATATACATACATACATATACCTATAGGTATATATATTTATATACATACATACATAAACCTATAGGTATATATATATACATACATACATATACCTATAGGTATATATATATAAACATACATACATATCCATATAGGTATATATATATACATACATACATATACCTATAGGTATATATATACATACATACATATACCTATAGGTATATATATACATACATACATATACCTATAGGTATATATATATATACATACATACATATACCTATAGGTATATATATATATATATATATATACATACATACATATACCTATAGGTATATATATATATATATATATACATACATACATATACCTATAGGTATATATATATATATATATACATACATACATATACCTATAGGTATATATATATATATATACATACATACATATACCTATAGGTATATATATATACATACATACATAAATATACCTATAGGTATATATATATACATACATACATACATATACCTATAGGTATATATATATATATACATACATACATACATATACCTATAGGTATATATATATATATACATACATACATATACCTATAGGTATATATATATATACATACATACATATACCTATAGGTATATATATATATATATATACATACATACATATACCTATAGGTATATATATATATACATACATACATATACCTATAGGTATATATATACATACATACATATACCAATAGGTATATATATACCCACATACATATACCTATAGGTATATATATATATATACCCACATACATATACCTATAGGTATATATATATATACACACATACATATACCTATAGGTATATATATACATACATATACCTATAGGTATATATATATACATACATACATATACCTATAGGTATATATATATATACATACATACATATACCTATAGGTATATATATATATACATACATACATATACCTATAGGTATATATATATACATACATACATATACCTATAGGTATATATATATATACATACATACATATACCTATAGGTATATATATATATACATACATACATATACCTATAGGTATATATATATATACATACATACATATACCTATATGTATATATATATATACATACATACATATACCTATAGGTATATATATACATACATACATATACCTATAGGTATATATATACATACATACATACATATACCTATAGGTATATATATATATACATACATACATATACCTATAGGTATATATATATACATACATATACCTATAGGTATATATATATACATACATATACCTATTGGTATATATATATACATACATATACCTATAGGTATATATATATACATACATATACCTATAGGTATATATATACATACATACAGATACATATAGGTATATATATATAAATACATACGTATACCTATAGGTATATATATATACATACATATACCTATAGGTATATATATATATATACATACATACATATACATATAGGTATATATATATATACATACATATACCTATAGGTATATATATATATACATACATATACCTATAGGTATATATATATACATACATATACCTATAGGTATATATATATACATACATACATATACCTATAGGTATATATATATACATACATATACCTATAGGTATATATATATACATACATACATATACCTATAGGTATATATATATACATACATACATATACCTATAGGTATATATATATATATATACATACATATACCTATAGGTATATATATATATATATACATACATATACCTATAGGTATATATATATATA
>NC_136523.1:12840178-12847678 GCF_053919585.1 Euprymna scolopes | reverse complement strand
GGTATATATATAGGTATATATATAGGTATATATATAAATATATATAGGTATATATATAGGTATATATATATATAGGTATATATATAAATATATATAGGTATATATATAGGTATATATATATATTAGGTATATATATATGTATATATATATATATATATTTATAGGTATATATATATGTATATATATAGGTATATATATAGGTATATATATATAGGTATATATATATGTATATATATAGGTATATATATATAGGTATATATATATATATATTGGTATATATTTATATATGTATATATATATAGGTATATATATATAGGTATATATATTATGGTATATATATATATATTTAGGTATATATATTTATATATATAGGTATATATATATATAGGTTTATATATATAGGTTTATATATAGAGGTATATATATAGAGGTATATATATAGGTATATATATAGGTATATATATATAGGTATATATATACATATATATATATATATATAGGTATATATATATAGGTATATATATATAGGTATATATATACATATATATATATAGGTATATATATACATATATATATAGGTATATATATACATATATATATATAGGTATATATATATACATATATATATATAGGTATATATATATATACATATATATATAGGTATATATATACATATATATATATAGGTATATATGTATACATATATATATATATATAGGTATATATATACATAGGTATATATACATATATACATAGGTATATATATGTATATACATATATACATAGGTATATATATACATAGGTATATATATACATACATACATACGTAGGTATATATATATACACAGGTATATATATATACACAGGTATATATATATACACATAGGTATATATATACGTAGGTATATATATACATATATATATAGGTATATATATACACATAGGTATATATATACATATATATATAGGTGTATATATACACATAGGTATATATATACATATATATATAGGTATATAATACACATAGGTATATATATACATATATATAGGTATATATATACACATAGGTATATATATACATATATATATAGGTATATATATACACATAGGTATATATATACATATATATAGGTATATATATACACATAGGTATATATATATACATATATATAGGTATATATATACACATAGGTATATATATATACATATATATATAGGTATATATATACATATATATATAGGTATATATATAAGACAGGTATATATATATACATATATAGGTATATATATACACATAGGTATATATACATATATATAGGTATATATATACACATAGGTATATATATACATATATATATATATGTATATATACACATAGGTATATATATACATATATATAGGTATATATATACACATAGGTATATATATACATTGGTATATATATACATAGGTATATATATACATAGGTATATATATTCATAGGTATATTTATAGGTATATATATAGCTATATATATAGGTGTGTATATAAAGGTATATATATAGGTATATGTATAGGTATATATATATAAAGGTATATATATATATGTATATATATAGGTATATATATAGTTATATATATAGGTATATATGTAGTTATATATATAGGTATATATATATATATATATTGCTATATATATAGCTATATATATAGCCATTTTTGTATAGCTATATATATAGCTATATATATATATATATATATATATATATATAGCCAGTAGAGTTGGTTTCCTAGAAGTGCATCCAGTAAACCACATGTGTCTTCCAAAGAGTGATCAAGGAGTGAACAAAGCAGGTATATTTAATTTATTTATACAAACATTAATGGCTACATATGTGCATACATGTTTCTGTAATCACCCTCGATGCGGGATTACGTCTTTAGGGCTAAAATTTCCGTCGAGAACTAATATTTCAAACAAAAACATTTTCTTATTTCGTTTACAAAGTAAGGATGTAACCTGGGTGGGAGTTACAAGCCGGGGGGGGATGAGGAGGACAAGTGAGGTCTTTGAAGATAATAACTATCTTTTTTAATTCCATTTTCTTTTTATCCATCCCATTTTTTTTGGTTTTTATTTTATGGCATAAGGTACTTGAGAATTTAGTATTTTTGTCTTGCAGTCCGTAAATTAAAAACATTTCTTATGGTCACTGAGTACTGACGGTGTCATTTAATCTTTTGTTAGTCGTTGGTAATTATTGCAGGTTTTTAAGATGTAAGTGTTATTTTTAAAAAGTACTTTGTATTGTTTGGAGGTGGTCTTTATTATGTTATGTTCTTGTTCGAGGTGTTTGCAAATAGGTTTTCTGATGTGAGACGTCTTCCCAATGTAGTGACTAACAATGCTTGAAGCATTAATAATAAAAAGTAAAAACCCAACCATTAATAAAATAAACTTTGACAACAGCAGCCGAATTCTCCACCTATTCTAACACGATAAAGGTGGAGACGAAGGAAAAAATTCAAATAAGGCGAAACTACACATAGTAAATAAGTAATAAAAACAGTGAAACGACAGAGAACAAATCAATCAATAAGTACGATGCGCAGGAAGAACAACCCTGACGATGGTCAATCGAGACCGAAAACGTTGGGTGAACTAGGGGACTTTATAAGAACTTTGGGTCCCACAACAAAAATACTTGTACGAAAACCAGAAAAATTCGAAAGAAAGATCATAAAAAGAAGAACGAAGATCCTCTAAAATAAAATATGCGCGACTAAGTATATATATATATATATATATAGGTATATACATATATATATAAGTATATATATAGGTATATATACATATATATAGGTATATATATAGGTATATATACATATATATAGGTATATATATAGGTATATATACATATATATAGGTATATATATAGGTATATATACATATATATAGGTATATATATATAGGTATATATACATATATATATATAGGTATATATACATATATATAGGTATATATATATAGGTATATATACATATATATATATAGGTATATATACATATATATAGGTATATATACATATATATATATATATAGGTATATATATATATATAGGTATATATATAGGTATATATACATATATATAGGTATATATATATATAGGTATACATACATATATATAGGTATATATATAGGTATATATACATATATATATATATAGGTATATATATATAGGTATACATACATATATATAGGTATATATATAGGTATATATACATATATATATAGGTATATATATATAGGTATATATACATATATATATAGGTATAAATATATATAGGTATATATACATATATATATAGGTATATATATATAGGTATACATACATATATATATAGGTATATATACATATAGGTATATATACATATATATATAGGTATATATATATAGGTATATATACATATAGGTATACATACATATATATATAGGTATATATATAGGTATACATACATATATATATAGGTATATATATAGGTATATATACATATATATATAGGTATATATATATATATGTATATATATATAGGTATATATATATACAGGTATATATATACAGGTATATATATATAGGTATATATATATAGGTATATATAGGTATATCTATATATATAGGTATATCCATATATATATACATATATATATATAGGAATATATATATATGCATATATATAGGTATATATATATAGGTATATATATATATATAGGTATATATATATATAGGTATATATATATATATATATATATATATATATAGGTATATATATATATAGGTATATATATAGGTATATATATAGGTATATATATATAGGTATATATATACATATAGGTATATATATATATAGGTATATATATAGGTATATATATATAGGTATATATATAGGTATATATATATAGGTATATATATAGGTATATATATATATAGGTATATACATATATATAGGTATATACATATATATAGGTATATACATATATATAGGTATATACATATATATATAGGTATATATATATATAGGTATATATATATATATAGGTATATATATATATATAAGTATATACATATATATAGGTATATACATATATATATATAGGTATATACATATATATAGGTATATACATATATATATATATAGGTATATACATATATATATAGGTATATACATATATATAGGTATATACATATATATAGGTATGTACATATATATATAGGTATATATATATACATATATATATATATATACATATATATATACATATATATATAGGTATATATATATACATATATATATACATATATATATACATATATATAGGTATATATATATATATATAGGTATATATATATATAGGTATATATATATGTATATATATATATAGGTATATATATATGTATATATATATATAGGTATATATATATATAGGTATATATATATATATATATGGATATATATAATGGTATATATATATATGGATATATATATAGGTATATATATAGGTATATATACATATATATATATATACATATATTAATGAATATACATACACATATATCCATATGTCAAAGTACACATATCAATATATATATATTTATATATATATATATATATATATATATATATATATATATATATATATATATATATATATACATTCCTATACAGCAAAGGTTTGAAGATTTCGGTAAAAATACTCATGAACGTTTAACGTAATTGTACATAGTAATATTATCCTGTGTTTATAAATTTGTTTGAAACGAAAATATTAATTGATGAAAACAAAAACATTTTACCTATGATATAATTAAGAACAGTATTTTCATAAACATTATTTGTCAAAACCGGAAGCTGTCACCAAGTAGACTCTTTCTATCTTACACAAACTCTCTCCACCCGCCTACCTTAGTGCGCATTATACTAAATTCTTATACGCTTGTCTTCGTAGGATTATTCGAATAACTAACGTAACGGCCGTTTAGTATTCGTGCATCTCGTGCAATTTATCTCCATGCCAATGCCATCCATTTCATGTAACCGTATTACTGAGGTGGACATGTTTATAGCCAATGGGAGAAAATAGACGATTCTAGTGACCGGCAGCATTGGCGATTCGACGTAGGGCAACGCAGGAACACGTCAACTTCATGTGTTATATGACACTTGACCTCTGAAAAATAAAAGGAATCTGAATCAGTGGACAGTTAATAGAAGGACTCTCTCTCCCTCTAATATATATATATATATATATATATATATATATATATATATATATATATATATATATACTAGCTGTATATACGTGATATTACCAGGCCGAACTATATGCCATATATGAAATCTGTGCTGACGTGACATATGCTGACATCTTCTATGACGTCATATATGACGACATCTACCGTAACGTCACATATGACGTATATTCTGAATAAACAAACTGACGGGAAGACGATTTTATTTTAATATATATTCATATATATTAGTGATAGGATTGGCTTAATCCGGTAATTGCTGGTCTAGCCCTAACAATAATTGGACCCTAGGATTCAGGTCAAATTCTAGAAGAGTACCATTCTTCCTAATTCCGTCTATTTTTCAATTTTTTGAGTAGATTATCAGCGATTGGAAACTAATAAATTGAACCAAAATGCAAAAAACTTCAATAATTAAATATTTTTAAAGGGGGCTCAGTTTCTAATACAAAGTCCTAGTAAATCTATTTCCCTTATTGGAAACACGAAATCAAATTATTGTCCGTATGGTTGAGAGAAGTTCTTTTCGATCTTTTGTTTGTTTTCGGGGCGGGGTGGGGACGTTGGCGGGATCCCGTCCCCCTAAATTTCGCAATTTTCACTCTTTTTTAAACTTTTTTTTCTTGTTATTACAGACTTAAGTTACAAACATCTGAAAGAACATTTTTTACAACTTCACGTGAGCGTTCAGTATTCAATAAAATTCGTATTCAATTTAGTACAACGTTATAACTGAAAAATGAACCTCCACGTTAAAAGTTATAAAAAATCTTTTTTCAGTGTTTTTTCTTATGTCTCAGGAAAAATGTTGTTATAATAGTGAAACTTGTGGAATTTAGCAGGGGGACAATCTCGCTAACGTTCCCCTTCTCTTTCGTTCCGTTTTGATCGTTCTTTAATTGCACCCCTAAAAAACGAATTTGATCGAAAGAATAACATTCAACAATCGTACTTTATTTTTATTTATCTCTATATAAATAAAATGAACTCATTTTTTCCCTTCTGATTTTGACCTTAATAGGATTAAAAATCAAGATATTTCATGCAAATATAATATGCACAAACGGCAGAACAATATCTGAGGTGTGTTATAGGCTTATTATTTCTCAAATTCCTCGATAATCTTAGATTTCTATACTTTTTCTGCTGAGAAGTCACGGCCAAAATCGGTTAAGATCAATGGAAGTGGTAAAATATTTTCTCTCTAATAAATTCCTCCTCCCCCTGCCACCACTTAACACCGTTTGGGGATCGTTCACAAGGAACAGTTGAGAAGAGAACACCGGTTTGGCTTCGTAGTTCTTTCATGTGAAGTTATTTAAAATCACTAAACTAAGCTGCAGTGCTCTGTGGCGTAGTGGTTAGCGTGCTGGACAATTCACATTATATTTTCACGTTCGCGCCGACCTACCGTAGTCGTTTTTTTTTTTTTTTTTTTTTCCTCAACAACTGGAATGGACTTTTCTTGGTGGCCGAACTGTTAACGTTGCAGATGTTTTTTTTTTTTCACACTTTATTTTCCTACTTTTACTCATGACTCCGGGTTTGATCTTTCCTACTTACCTACCATAACATTTTTTAAAACTCCCCCCCCGTCCCGGAAACAAACACTCGGGCAACGCCGGGTACCCCCGCTAGTAATTTATAATTGTATTAACAAAAGCGAAATAATTTCAAATGAAAAAATCAATTTTCCACATCTTTTAAGTATTTTCTTCTTTTTTTATACATAAGTCCAACCCACTTTGGATGTGTCGATATTTTCGGTGAATATTTGACAGGAAAGCGATCACATGTGGTTAATTTAAATTAAATTTTAATCCCATTTTTACATTTTCAATGATCACGTGATTAAATTTTATCCATTTAAAATTTACCTATATTACAAACACATTATGAAGCGAGATGAAAATTCCTTTTAGTGATGTCACGTGACGGTGGGCGATGATGTGATTTTTTTCCACAAATAAAAAAATTGCCAGATCGTAAAAAATAAAACCACCTAATTTATTAAATAAACATCTAGTATAATGTTATAATTAAAAAGAAATATATAAAAACCCGCATTAGTAAACTGAAAACACTATACCAAAATGTCGAAGCAATCGGTTCGGTGGGGTTTTAGTTGTTCAAAAAGTAACAAACCAGACGTTTCATTTATATATATATATATATATATATATATATATATATATATATATATATAGACTTA
>NC_136523.1:12810178-12832678 GCF_053919585.1 Euprymna scolopes | reverse complement strand
GATATTTAGAATGATATTTAGAATGATATAGTATATTTAGAATGATATGATATTTAGAATGATATATGATATTTAGAATAACATTTGGAATGATATATGTTATGATATTTAGAATGATATGATATTTAGAATGATATAATATTTAGAATGATATGATATATTTAGAATGATATGATATGATATTTAGAATGACATTTAAATAATATTTAGAATATTTAGAATTATATGATATTTAGAATGATATATGTTACGATATTTAGAATGATATTATATTTAGAATGATATGATATTTAGAATGATATGATATTAAGAATGATATGATATTAAGAATGATATGATATTTAGAATGACATGATATTTAGAATGATATGATATTTAGAATGATATGGTATGATATTTAGAATGATATTTAGAATATGATATTTAGAATGATATATTTAGAATGAAATTTAGAATGATATGATATTTAGAATTATATGATATGATATTTAAAATGATCTGATATTTAGAATGACATATGATATTTAGAATTATATGATATGATATTTAGAATGATATATTTAGAATGACATTTAGAATGATATGATATGTAGAATGGCATTTAGAATGATATGATATTTAGAATGACATTTAGAATGATATGATATTTAGAATGACATTTAGAATGATATGATATTTAGAATGACATTTAGAATGGTATGATATTTAGAATAATATTTATAATGATATGGGTGGACACAAAATCAGCTGATAATGCCACAAAAATGTAATCGATTTCGTCAAATTATCTTTTTTTTTTACTAAATCAACTTAGCGCAAAAACCTGACCTGATAAACAGAAACGGAGGCCATTTCCTTATTCAGGAGTGCAAAAATACACCAAACCTGTTGTAGAAATCTAGACAACATTCAAAAATTAAAAAAAAAAAAAAACATTGTTGCACATTGTAATTATCGATATGTATGGATGTTTTGTATATAATTTATGTTAATCTTCTATTAGATAAATCTCACTTGTCTGTTTAAATGTATGTATGTATCTATGTTTTTATGTCTGCCTAAAACCTTCGAAAGAGGCGACGGATTTGCACGACATACCGTTTTAGAAGCGACCCTTCGGATGACAAATATCGAAAAATTGGCTAAAAACATTCATTCCTTTACCCTCAACTGGGCACGTTTCAATAAAGAAGTGTCGCTTTTTTTCGTCATCCCCTCTTCTCGATTGACTAGCCTTAATTTAAACCTTCGCCACTTCCGGTTTTGTAATGGACGCAACGGCAAAGACGTCACATTCTTTTCCCACCTCGCGATACGGGTTCGTGCCTTTTTTTTTGCTCAACACACACCTCCAAACATCCGGGCAACGCCGAACATCCAGGCTAGTGCGTATATAGTTCTGTGTTTTTACACTGTAATTAAATTTTTCAAGTATATAGTTAGACGCTGTGAGACTGTGCTAGAATTGCGTGGCATTAAATGATGAATTATACATAGATGCTGAAGCATGATACTGTAACAAATGAACTAGGTAGGGGAGGAAATAGGATTCACAACTGCATATGAATTTTTGCAGGTGAGGAAACTGTGCACTTGCATTCGTGAGTAAATATCGTTTTTTTTTACGAACAGTAAGAATGATCCTTACACCAAGCTATCGTTATTGAATGAACGATTAAATTTATATTTTTTATTGTCGTACTTTCCTTTCGTTTTGTATATGCGCTCCACATCAATAGTTGAGCACTGTGTTATCCCAATTAATCTCATTTTAAAGAATTTCTCTAGTTCTTCTTGGTTTCCCCATATACATTATATATATATATATATATATATATATATAATATATATATATATATATTTAGTAGAAATGGTAATTAATAAAAACCCGAAGAAAGTGCTCCATACTGTTGTAGAGCAAATATGCGTTTTATTTTTTATTACCGTATTTTTCTGTTAAGTTACATTATTGTTTCGGTTACACGACCGTTTTTTGGCCGTCATGTAGCTTCCTCAGACTTTTACAGAAATGTTTGTTTATGGTGGAATGAAAGGGTAATGGTGTCAGGAGAGGGGTGCGAAAGAAAAGCGGAAAAAGAGGAAGGTAACAAGGGGGAGAGGTGAGGGGGAGTGCTTGGTATGTCGGTAATGTTTTAGTTTTGGAGTTTAAGTACATTAGGTGGTTGTGGGGGGTCTGGGAAGTTCATCTCTGGTGTGGCTGAGGGCATAGGGATATATGGAGGGGGGAGGGAAATATGTGGGGATAGGAGGAGGGGGTTACTTTAAATTTCGAGTCCTAAGGTTTAGGTTGTTGGCGTCTCGTTGGTGAGATGATTTCTTGATAAGTATGTCTTGACCTGTTGGGTGTTCGCTTAGGTTGGGAGGTGAGGGGAGCTATGAATCGGTTTATATATTTGATTTTTTTTGTTGTTAAGTGCTTGGAGAGGGTTAGCCTGCGGCCGTACGCGCGAGCACACACATGCGTACATACACACACATATACTTAAAGAAACGCTCATCTGTACACATACATCTCAGCATACGTGCATGTAAACACATGCATGTATGCGTACATGCATGCATACACGCCCGCGCTGCTCTTGCTGACCCCAAATATATATAGTGACTCGAATATTAGATAAACAAATGTAAGAGATTTTCTGATCCAAAATTAGAGCCTAACCCGGATATAAGAGCGTTGTAGACAGGGGATGTCTCTTCTATCCGGGTTAAAGCGTGCGCGTGTGTATGCATATATATATATATATATATATATATATATATATGCATACATATTGTTTTATAGTGAATTTTATCGTTTTTGTTCCCTGTCCTGCAGAACATGAATGAGTTTTGCAATGGGAGAGGGAAAAGTGTTACAGTATTAATGTTTGGTACACTTTAAGTTAGGAAAATGGGGAAGATAGAAAGAAAAAGTGGAAATAGGAAGAAAGGTGGTTTGTTGTTTTTGTTTTTGGTTTTGCAGAACATAATTGAGTTTTGCAAAAGGAAGTAGAAAAACAACAAGCATCAATGTTAGGTGCATTTCGTCTCAGGAAACCAATATCTTCAGACAACCTGATCTGGTAGCATCAGAGTGAAGCTTTAAAGTAGTTTTAAATGAGTAAAGTTTACACTTAACCATATATTCAAACACGGTAGTATATAGACGGAATTTTTTTATAAAAGATATAAAAAAAAATGATAGCGCTAAGTGTTACTGACGTCAATACGGTGCTTTGAACTGAAGTTTTTTTATGCGCAGTCGAGAATAATCCAACTTGAGAAAATGAACTCTATAGACTTTTACACTAAACTGATCAACCCGTTATCTATTTCTCAACCTGTTATCATTTCTCCCCTCTATAACCCCACTACTTCCTCCCATTTAGAGTAATTTCGTTTTAGTTCTTTTTATTTTAGTAAAAGTTGATAACAAAATGTTTATATAAAGTATATGAAGCTGGTCTATAAAATGATAGTTTTAGCCTGTTGATGCTGTATCTCTGAAAATAGCTATTGCAGAAACATGTATGCACATATGTAGCTAATAGGGTCTCTTTAAATAAAGATACTATAATATATACACACATGTATGTATATATGTATAAATATATACACAGATGTATATATATATGTATATATTTATATACAGCACAATCACGTTGTCACACCAGTTCTCGTCAGATCACTGAAGTTAAGCAAGGTTGAGCCTGGCCAATACTAAATGGATGACAATTTGGGAAGTCTAGACGTTATATGTGCGTTCCGCTTATCTCGGCATTGTTTCCAGTCGTCGTAAACCCCCACTTGTCATTGGTATTCAAGAATGTCGACTCAGGAAAAGTGTGGCTGGGGATTGCGCAACTCTTGCTACAAAAATTTTACGTGCAGGCACCCTTACAGTGGATATCCATAGTCTGTCAAGACGGAAAGAAGCCTTTACATATATAAGAACAAGTAGTTAATAAAACGTGTTAAAACACTTTGAAAAAGAGTAAAAAAAACATATTTAATTTTAAAAAGAAACAATAACTAAGTGTATAGTCCTTAATCTGCGGAGTTTCGAAGAAATACTTTCCTTCTCATCAGAGGGTAGGAATAAGCAAAATGCGGGATCGAATTTTGCGTGCAAAAGTATTAAATGAAACTACAAGTAAGTCATAGATCTTACTTGATGACAAAAAGTGAAGCAGAGGGAATAGGGCGAATAAAAAAGTGATTTCATGTGAATGGATAGTCTGGTGAAAAGTAAAATAATCAATGACGGTAAAATCCCAAGATGCAGAATCCAAGAAAGTTAGTTAAATTTTCATTCGCACAAGTAAAATCCAAAGGAATCGCGTAATTGGAAGATGATCCAAAGTAATCCAAAAGGCAGAAATCCGTGGAATAATTCACAAATAGGTACAAGGAAAAAGGAAAGAATTCCAATATATTATTTGAAGAAAGATAAAATTTATATATATAAATTTCTAAAATATATATGGCGATTAAGCTATACTGAATATTCCGCGTTTCATCCACTCTAGGACTCTCCAGGCTTATGCGCGAATTCTGGGATTGTTTATAGTTTTTATATGCTAATCTTCTATTGAGATTTTAGTTAGCCAATCAGCTTTCTAGTATCCACCGCGCCTTTCCTATCAGCCAATGAGCATGTATTTATCGGACAAAGGCCTATTTGACCTCTGGTTGACCTGTTCCTTTGTGTGTGCTCTATTTAGTTTCTTGATCTGTTTTAAAACTGGGATTCGCGCATAAGCCTGAAGAGTCCTAGAGTGTATGAAACGCGGAATATTCAGTGTAGCTTAATCGCCATATATATTTTATAAATTACTAACCAGCTCTACCTACGTATTGAGCACTTTTGAAGTAAATAAAAATTACGCATAAATCTATACTTTCGTATTTTAATTTTATGTGAGTAAATTAAGTAGTTATATATATATATATATATATATATATATATATATATATATATATATATGTGTGTGTGTGTGTGTTGTGTGTGTGTGTGTGTGTATAAGAAAAATTGTTTAACAATATTTGGTGCGTAATTATACAAAATGATGTTAAATGAGTCACTAACACTTTCAAGTGCTAGTCGAATCATCTTTAAGTGTCATTAATGAAGTAAACAAAATAACAAAAAGAAAAAACAACAACAACAACAAAGAATACTATTAGGAATGTATTTAAACGGCAAACACACACACACACACACAGATGCAGTACCTCTTACCATCTAAATTGTGGTACGCTAGAATTATTGTGAAGGATAATTTGTATTCCGTGAAATATTTTAAAATCCATGACGTAAATTATGTAACCTTCATTTATTTTTTTTTATTATCTGAAACAAAAATAAATGATAAAAAATATAATCAAGCAGACGGATTAACAATGTTTGCTTTTTAATTTCAATGTAATTCGCACCGGTCAATGCATTGATCTACTTGATGTAAAGAGTTAACAAAAATGGAAGATAATTATCGCAAGAGAGGATATGCTTTGTTTTTACAAAGGAGTCACCACTTATCAAGGCCCGGAGGCTACTCGAGGATAAGAGGTGTTGTGTATATAGTAGTCGGTGGGAAAATGACGTAGTAATCTTTACGAATAGAAATTTAGTAAATTGGCTTACTTAAGGGATGGCTCATCAAGAACTTGTTCACGTTGAACTTAAAGGCAACCCTATTATAGTCAGTTGGAAAGCATGAAAACGAAGAGAGTTCCCCATAAGTTTATCAGGTTTAGGCACAAATAAAGAATAGGCGAAATTATTGATAGTGTTTTCAGCCAGACGAGTGTTTTTCCTGGAAGTCAGGCCAAGGGGGGGGGTCATAGATTGAAGCTCAGACGATCACTTACTATGAAAATAACGATAAAGTAGAGACAAGCTCGCAACGTTTCTTCTGTGGGAAAGAGGTTGCAGGGAAGAGAAAGGGCATCTCCTATTATGCTATGAAGTCTATTTTGGACTCTGTCAATATTTGAGTCCTTAGTTAATCAAGCCCTAGTCCAGCACCTAACAGCTGCTAAACTCCTGACTGACAAACAATAAGGATTCAGGCAAGCCCGTTCAACAGTAGATATCTTAACTGTGGTTTCTGAACGTATATACCGTTCATTGGACAAAACAGGGGAGGGTAGAACGGTGGCACTTGATATATCTAAGGCTTTTGACAGGGTATGGCACGATGGTCTTCTAAGGAAAATTAGTTCATATGGAATCACTGGAAGAATTCATAATGTAATTAAATCCCCCTTAAGTAATAGAAAAATCAAAGTCGTCCTCGACGGACGTACATCCAAACAATATAACATAAATGCGGGAGTACCTCAGGGGTCTATCCTTGGACCTCTATTATTCCTGATATTCATAAACGACCTCCCTGATAAAATTGTTTCGGAGATGGGTATATTTGCCGATGACACCACTCTCTATAACAGATATGAGGGGAAAACAAATGAACACATATCCAAGGAAATGGAAGAAAAATTAGAGGATGACCTCCAATCTGTAGTGAAATGGGGACAAAAATGGTTGGTCACATTCAATGCTGCTAAGACTAAGCTTGTTTCCTTCAATAACTACAAGAAACCTTCTCTATCACCAATAGCAATGTCCAAGAACACATTGCCTGAAAGTACTTCTTTTAAACTCCTCGGCCTAACGTTTACAGGGAATATGAACTGGAATGGATACATTGAGAGCATTGCCAAGACTGCTGCAAGGAAGGTTGGCTCCCTCTACCGTGCTAGAAAACTACTTACGCCTGACAGTATCCTATACCTCTATAAGGCAACCATTCGCCCATGTATGCAGTACTGTTGTCACATCTGGGCTGGTGCATCTGCTTCTTGTCTCCCGCTCCTGGACAGGGTTCAAAAGAGAGTCGCCAACCTGATAGGTCCTGAACTGTCATCTAGGCTTCAGCCTCTGTCCCATCGACGTGATGTTGCATCCCTCTGCCTGTTCTACAAATACTTTAATGGTGAATACTCTGACGAACTGGAAACACTTGTACCTCCCCGACGTAACTACCCCCGACAAACCCGACAAGCTACTAAGTCTCATCCCTTTACAGTAGATATCCCTAGGTGGAAGAAAGCCTTTTACTCCAATAGTTTCTTCTCCAGAACCGCGGGTCTTTGGAACTCCCTTCCGGGATTCTGCTTTCCCCAACTGCACTGATATGCAGAAGTTCAAGTGCAATGTTAACAAACATCTTTCTACTCATCTCCCTTCATAATGACCCCGCTAATTAAGTCCCTCATAGTAGCCCCCTACTTCAAAGTGGCACTGTGCCTTGTTTGGGGTGAACATTGAATAAAAAACAAAAGTGTAAGATGCTTCTAGCAGCTTTTCCTGCCGAGATCTGTCAACAGTTCTTCATATTTTGACGTACTTAGCTCCTATACCGGTAGAGAATTTCATCAGCAATGAGATATCTACTGGAGCGGTAGAACGATTCCACCAATTTTCCAGCAGCCTTGACAACGGATTTGATGTACATGTTCCATCTCAGATCACGAGTAACGGTCAGACCTAGAAGCTTGTCTAAACATGGAACCTTCCCAAGATCATACTCAACGTTGATTTACTCCAGTGATCTCACGAGAACCGTTGTGTCAACGTGATTATGTCTCATCAATATTATAACTTTTACACAAGTGTTGTATGCATACAACGTATTTACGCATGTAACTTTCATGCTGACTTTCGAAACGTTAGAGTAGTTTTTAGCCAAATACAGATCTTAATTCCAAATCTCAATGCATGGAAAATATGAATGAAAAAAAAATCAATGCATCCCTAGAGGATATTTACGCCGGATTTACATCCGTGATGCAATTTCTCGGTAAGCCAAATCTAAAGTTAAATCTACGTGACATGAGATTATATATATATATATATATATATATATATATATATATATATATATACATATATATATATTTATATATATACATTATAGCGAATGTATATATATATATATATATATACGTTATAAGTAATATATATATATATAAAATAGTAAAAGTGTATATATATATCATAGTAAAGGTGTATACATATCATAATAAAGGTGTATACATATATATCATAGTAAAGGTGTATATATCTATATATCATAATAAAGGTGTATATATCTATATATCACAGTAAAGGTGTATATATCTATATATCATAGTAAAGGTGTATATATCTATATATCATAGTAAAGGTGTATATATCTATCACAGTAAACGTGTATATATATCATAGTAAACGCGTATATATATCATAGTAAACGCGTATATATCATAGTAAAGGTGTATATATATCATAGTAAAGGTGTATATATACACATTAATGTATATATACACACACATTAATGTATATATATATATACACACATTAATGTATATATATATAATATATACATTAATGTATATATATAATATATGCATTAATGTATATATATATATATATAATAACTATAATATTTTAAAATATTAACAATTTTCATACCTACACACACTAGTGTTACATGATTATAAAATATCAGTGTAAGAAATGCTATTTACTGCAGGCTGGAAGATTCAAACCTAATCAAAAATTCACCGATGACTTCGTAGGCTAGCAGCTTTCCTGCAAGCCACCGGAAACTAACACGTAAATAGAATGCAAATTAAATACCTGTAAATGCCATGTCGACCGACGACAAAAAAAAAAAAAATATTGATCAAAGTTTGTTTTCCGTCAGTAGAAAAATAGACAACGCTGGCTATTGCTAAAAAAAATTAACCTAATTTATTTCTAACGTTCGGTTTTTGCAAATGTTACAATTTGGAAATAACACTTCTTCTCTTTATCCAAAAGCCTTTATTTTTGGGTTCTTTGTTAAAAGTGAATATATAGTGGTATTAATCACAGAGAGAAAGAAAAGAAAAGAGAGAGAAAGGAAAAAGACAAAGAGAAAGAAAAGAAAAAGATAAAGAAAAGAAGTAAGAGAAAGAGAAGCCGAAAGAAAAGAGGAAAAAAGCAAATCAGCGAAAAAATACTGGAAATGCAGTCACAGGCTAAGAAAACATTGGAACTATTAACTAAAGTAATAGTGAAGGAAGATAGCATCGTGTCAGACCAGGATGTTTTCCCCCCTAAACCGCGATGTGGTCAGCATTAGAAACATTTCACTATTGTCCCGAAGAGGAGTGGACTTTTGAAGCCTATTTTCGCAGATTTTGTGATGTATTCAGGATTGCTTGCAAGTCATGGAGCGAGCAAATAAAGGTTCGTCTTTTATTACAAAAATTGGAAGAAGCAGAACATGTTCGTGGACTACATCATTCGTAAACAGACGAGCGAATTGTCCTTCGACGAGATATTGAAATCTTTGATGGAATTATACTGTCCAAAAACTAGCTTATTCCATAAAAGATGGAGATGCATCAATCTGACCTGCAAACAAGACCGAGATTGCACCACATTTGTTTCAGTCGTAAATAGACACTGTGACGATTTCAGACTATCCTCATTGATGACCAACACCTTTTAGGTCCTGACTTTTTATGCAAGGCTTAGTGTCGACCAAGAATACTGACCTCAGACACCGGGCACTAAACAGATTGGAAAACGGAGCCAAATATAACCCTTCAACAACTGGCTGAAGAATGCCAAAGAATCATCTCAGAGAAGCAAGATCCTAAAAATATAGATGTAGCAGGTGTAGCACACATTAGAAAAGTACAAAGTAATAACAAATCTTGCTCTCCAAACAGTCAAGCGAAGTCGAACATGAACCTCGAGAGAAAATCCCAAAACAAGACATAGTTACCCCGTTACCCACACAGGATTGTACTTTCCCCCTCTTCCTTTACCCCTATTCCCCTTCTTCATCCCCCCTCGAAACCTTTACCGCTCCCATTTACAAAGTATAAACCCACTTTCTTTTATGGTGGAAACCACACCCAAATATATTTTATAATAAATGAATGTAACTCCCGTTTTAATATCGCCCCTTTTTTGATCTGATGAAGTAGTCTCTTTGAATTGGGATTCCACTGAAACATATATGCATATATGTAGCCAATAATATTACCATATATACCAGCTCTGTCCTCCATCCATCTATCTATCTATCTATATTTCTGTCTACCTATCTATATAAATGTTACAGAGAGAGAGAGAGTGAGTGAGAGAGAGATGTTACAGAGAGAGAAAGAGAGAGAGAGAGAGAGAGAGGTGAGTAAACGTGGAGGTAGACACGTTTACCAGAACCGAAGGTCAGCCGACCAGATTACGTATATGTGACGTGGTCAGGCAGGTTGGCTAGATCTGTGAGATTTGAGTTGAGCTTTGAAGAAAACGGACGTTTTTCGGTGGTCTCCCCCTCTTAACTGGGGAGGGGGGAGACGAACGCTGACGTGTGTGAAGAAGAACCCACACAAAAAGATTTCACTTCCACCTGCTGCAGGACCTCTGGGGAAAGTGAAATAAAAAAAAAACTATAAAATACATTCATCGTCTTGGAGTGATAAATCTTCGTCAAACAGGTATCAAGTCTCCCTCCAGGATGAGAAATTTCCAGATGGTCCGTTTTGAAGAAGCAGAGGTAGGTTCAGAAATTACATGTCACACACACGATTCCCTTTATGATAATCAAACACACAACCATTTATATTAGAGACAATCATACACACACGAATACATTTTGATGTTATACACCAAACGTAAAAAGTGCCCCTCAATGATTTAAATGCTGCCCCTCAAGGATATCCTCGATGATAACGAATATATAACATAAGTATATAGACATCTATATCTATATGCATCTATATCTATATATGTCTATCTCTCTCTCTCTCTCTCTCTCATATATATATATATATATATATATATATATATATATATATATATATATATAAAGAGAGAGAGAGACTAGCGGGGGTACCCGGCATTGCCCGGGTGTAATGAGGTGTGTGTGGGGTTGGAAATCAAAACAAAATGGGAAATAAAGAATAAGCGAACGTAATAACCATGTTTAAATATTATACCTTTTTTTTAAAATCGGAAAAACAAAACGAAACAAAAAGAAACAGCCAACGTGACCCAAAATAAAGAATAAACAAAAAAAAAGAAATGGCATAAATAACTCTGTTGAAATGTTAAAACTTCTAAAGATCGGAAAAACAACAAAAGAAAAACAGCGAACGTGATGAAAAAAAAAATAAAACAACGAGCGTAAAAATGACGTAATTAACTCTGTTTCAATATAAAATCTTTAAAATTCGGAAAAAAACATACCTGTGCAATCTTAAGATAACGACGCTGGCGCTCTAACGGTCTATGATCGCGTGAGCGAAGTTAGAGCGTCTTTTTTATATTTAAACTAATTCAAGAAATAACGTTTTTTGCGCACGCGTGTGTTTGGCTAATTTGACATGAAGGAACTATTTTTTTTTGCTACCCCTCCTGTAGAAAAGTGCCCAGTTGAGGGTGGAGGAATTAATTTTTTTAGACAATTTTTTGATATTTGTCGTCCTTAAGGTCGACCTTCAAAACCATATCGATCTCATGAAAATTGGTCCCCTCTATCAAAAGATTTTGCAAGACATGAAAACATACATGCATTTATATTCTAAACTAGCCTGAGTACCCGGCGCTGTCCGGGTGTTTGAAGGTGTTTGTTGAGCAAAAACAAAAAAAAAATTGTAGTAGGCAGGTAAGAAAGTGAAGGTGTGTGTAAAGGTGTTGGTTGAGCAAAACAACAAAAAAGGGGAATGGCTAGCACAAAAAAGTGGTAGTAGGCAGGCATGCTTGAACCCGTACCACCAAGGAGGAAAAGAACGTGAAAAAGAAAAAAAAACCATGACACGTTAAATGTTGCGCCCATCGCCAAACCCGAAGTGGTGTAGGTTTAAATTAAGGCTAGACAACCAAAAAGACGCGATGAATTTCAAAAATATCGGCGAAAAAAGCGACCCCTCCCTATGGAAAAGTGCCCAGGTGAGGGTAAGCGAATTAACGTTTTTGCCCAATTTTTCGATATTTGTCGTCCGAAGGGTTGAACTTAAAAATCATACCGATCTCGTGAAAATCCATCACCGGTGTCAAAAGTTTTAGGAAGACATAAACATACATACATTTAAACAGGTGATATTTATATTATAGACTAGCCTGGGTGCCCGGCGTTGCCCGGGTGTTTGGAAGTGTGTGTTAAGTAAAAAAAAAAATGTGGTAGTAAGCAGGCAGGCTTGAACACCGGAAGTGATGTAGGTTTAAATTAAGGCTAGGCAATCGAAAAGACTTTCGAAAATTTTGGTGAAAGAAGCGACCTCTCCTTGTAGAAAAGTGCTCAGTTGAGGTGATGGAATAATTGTTTTTGGCCAATTCTTTGATATTTGTCGACCGAAGGGTCGAGCTGCAAAATGCTACCGTTCTCTTAAAAATCTCACGCCTCTGTCGAAAGTTTTAGGCAGACATACAAACATACATAAATTCATACTTACATACATTTAAACAGAACGGTGATATTTATATAATATACTAGCCTGGGTGTCTGGCGTTGCTGGGTGTTTGGAGGAGTGTAAAAAAAATGTAGTAGGCAGGCTCGAATCCTTACGGGAAGGAGGAAAATAAAATAAAAAAAGCGTGACGTGTTTGCTGCTTCGCCCATCGCCAAAACCGAAGTGACATAATTTTAAATTAAGGCTAGACAATCGAAAAGAGGGGATAACTTTCGAAAACATCGGTGAAAAAAAATTAACGCTTTCCTGTAGAAAAATGCTTATTTGAGGGTGAAGGAATTAATGTTTTTGGCCAATTTTTCAAGATGACACCAATCTTGTGAAAATCCGTCGCCTCAGTCGAAAGTTTTAGACATACATACATATATACATACATACATACATACATACATACATACATTTAAACAGACAGGTGAGATTTATATTATAGATGTTAAGACCTAGTTGCTTGATGATACCGTTTTGTCATTTCTACTTTCTATTCAACCACGTCGGGGTGATATTTGCAATAAATAAATAAAATAAAAAATAATAAAAGAATCTCTCCATATAAAATTAGCTGAAACGATTTTGCGTAGATCGGTATTAAAAGAATTCATCTGTATTCATTTTAGTGACTTTACCTTCGTAATAAAATAATTAACATTGTGCTAACTTTTCCGTACGTTACCACTAAGAGTTTGCCAACGGGAAAAATTATGTGGATTCTTCGGACAACTGTTTTCATCTTGTCTGCTATTTTCACAACTTTTAGGTCGACGTAACTTCTGTCTTATTCGTTCTGCGCTTTTGTTGAACTCTGAAAACATACTGCCGAACTCTGGAATATTTCTGATGAACTCTGGAATCTGCACTTACTTTCGAACGGAAATCTGCCATAACGAAAGAAGTCCAAATTAATTTGCAATTGTATTTTTAAATGGTACCGCACTGAGGTGTGAATTTCAACATCGAGAACGGTGCGACTTTTACAACTGAATTTTATCAAGTACATTATCCACTATGCCACGGACCATATGGTTTAAATAAAATGTCTCGTTCAAGATTCCGTACAGATATCCGATTTTGAGGGCAAGATTCTAGAGTTCTACAAGATATATCTGAAGAACGTGGAATGTTTCATCGGTCGAACCGTTATGAAAATAACACGCAAGACGAGAAGAGCAATCCCAGGAATGATAGCTGATGTAAACCTGAAAGATGGAATTTAAAAATGAGACTTACGAAAACACTTGAAAATGGCTACGAAAAGGAAACCTAAACAGGGAAACGGAATCCTTAATAACAGCCACACAATATAACGCGATTAAAAAAGACTACATAAAAGCAAATGTTATCGAAAGAGGTGGAGAGTACTTGAAACCCGGAGAGACTTGTTACTCAGCTTCCAGGGAACACCACAGGTTCTTTTCAAGGAGAGATATTTGATGACCTGTTTGAAAACTCCTTGTTAGCCAATAATAAGTGTTGTCACATATGCTACACGTAGTGCAATGGGGTAAAGAATGGCTGGTTACTTTGAATGCATCTAAAACCAAGCTTCTCTCTTTACATCATCAACATTCTGATCCACATCTGACATCAATTGAAATGAATGGCTCTCGTCTTCAGTTCAAAATAGACTTCGTAGCCTCGTAGGAGATGTCCTTTTCTCTTCCTTGCAACCTCTATCTCACAGAAGAGATGTTGCGAGTTTGTCTCTGATGTATCGTTATTTTCATGGACAGTGTTCGAATGAGCTTCAATCTATGGTCCCCCCTTGCCAAACTTTCACAAGAAACACTCGTCTAGCTGTAAACACTATCAATAATTCCCCCCACTCTTTATCTGTGCCTAAACCTAAACGTAGATTCCATGAACAAAGCTTTTTCCTTAGAACTGCACGCCTGTGGAATTTTCTTCCGTTTTCCTGCTTTCCGGCTGACTACAATATGGTTGTCTTCAAGTCTAACGTAAATAAGTTCTTGATGAGCCGTTCCATATAAGTTATCAACTTTACCAAATTTTCATTACTAATGATTACTATAATGTCCAATTTCTACTGTACACTATTTAACCTTTATCCTTGAGTGGCCTCTTGGCCTTGATAATGTGGTGATGCCTATGTAAAAAAAAGGAACACCACCAGTTGTTGTCAGTAAATAATCGCTGATGATAACTTGCGCGAAAACTCCTTATGAGTATAAATAATAATAATAATAATAATAATAATAATAATAATAATAATAATAATAATAATTTGCTTACGCCACACCAAATAAGCAGGAAGTGCCAAGGAGGATGGAAAAACCGAGGAGAGAAAGCACGAACCAGACCGCCACTAGATGTATATAAAAAGGACTGGGACGTTAGGAAAGCTTATTGCACCCCCCCCAAAAAAAAACAATGAGATATCAATAGTAAACAGCTGTTGTGATAACGCAAACTAATTTGCAAAAGTTACCGAAATAGGTGGTGATTACTGAAAGTCTGGGGGGGGGGATTTGTTTTCATTTTGACTTTAGGGAACACCACTGATTGTTATCGAAGAGAACTCTTTGATGATGATCAATGTGGCTACACCTCGTGAGTAAATGATGATGATGAATTAAAACTACAAGAGATAAACTGCCCCTTTCCCAAAATAAATAATTAAAATAAAAATAAATAAACGAAAATAAAAATAATGAAATGAAAATAAAAATAATCAAATGGTACAATGAATCTTAAAAGTCAAGGAGGATGGACGATGATAAAAAGTGCAAATCAGACATCCACTGCGAAAAATGCTGTGACACTGGGAAGTCGTGTTGTTATTAAAATTACTGCGAGGACAAATGGTTGTTGCCAACGGGAAACTAATGATAAACGGCTGTTCCGATAATTCAAAGTAATTTGCCAAGTTCGATGAAAGTCGTGAAGACTACTGGAAATTAAGGGAGACTTGTCATTCAGACTCCAGGACCACCACCGGTTATTATTAGTGGGTAATATCTTATTATGGGGTTACCATTAGTTACTCGTTATCAACGACCATTTGTCCTCGCAATAATTTGACTAACAAAGCGCCTTCCCAGTGTCACAGCATTTTTCGCAGTGGATGTCTGATTTACGCTTTTTATCATCGGTCCATTCTCCTTGAATTCTCAGATCCTGCTAGCTAAGATAAATATTTTCGCAGTTTTAACAAAAGGGCTACTATAATATCAGAGCGTTTCCATTTACGCTGAACATCTACAGAATGCCAACATCAATATATTACATATGATATGGAATTTCCACAGGTCCCGTTAATAATAATAATAATAATAATAATAATAATAATAATAATAACTAGCGGGACCTGTGGAAATTCCACCATTTTCACAGCGGCATTTTTCATATGTAATATATTACCGCTGGCATTCTGTCAGGGTAATAAAAACCCAGCGATATTATTGTAGCCCTGTAGTTAAAATTGTAAAGATATTTATCTAATTAATCTGATTAATGTAGTGTCAGAGTATATCTGGTTATTACGGTTTATCACCGACATTCTTATAAAAGTTTGTTACATATTTCCATTATATGAATGCCCGGCGCTAACGGAAACCCGCGATATCATTATACAATCTTTATACAGGACAGATCCTACCCTTGGATCCCAGCTAGAAAACCAGGAAGGTATATTTCACGTACGGCTCAAAAGCGACGACCTTTAATTTATTTTTACGTTGCGTCTTCGGTGATCGGGAGATCCTATTTATTAAAAAGGAAGTTAAATAGTCAAAAGTTTAATCGAAGGTGATAACATACTACGAACATTGAATTAATATATCTATATATACTACTTTAATGTTCGTAGTATGTTTATTACTTTCGATCCTCCATTTTTTAATGACAGAAGAAAGGAATTAGAAAAATACATAATATTGTGAATTGTTTTTAGATGAGGGCTGACTGTTTATATTACTTGGATCGATCGGATTATTGTTCTCATCTTGAGTGTTATTTGTGCAACGTTTCCGTCGGATTGCCTTTCGACCGTCCTCAGAAAAGAAAAGAGAAAAGTTACTTGCACCGTTGATATTTTCATATTCTTTGAGTTAACCATAAAATAGTAACTAACTTCCAGAATACGAAAATATCTACGGATATGAGATGAGAACAGAATCCGATCAATACAAGTGTTACAAGAAAAGGGGGACCCCTTTTCTTGTAAGTAAGAAGAACGTTAGATAAGTGAAAATGAGATTGGGATAGGCCGAGATTCGAGCCTGGTAAGCAAGGTTCAGAATAGATTCAGATTAGAATGTTAGAGTGTAACTATTGTTTTGGAAATAGATATTGTTTGTTTGTAAAAAGAATTAATTATTCATTCTTTTATGGAAATTGAATTAAAAAAGGTCAGCTAAAAATAATGGAAAATACAATTTAAAAATAGATTGAAAAATAAATTAGGTTAAAAATGGGTTAGTGAGAATTCTTTGTTGCAGGAGAGTGTTTGGAGAATGGGCCGAGCCACGTATGTTTAAGCCACGTGAGTCGATCACGTTTTGAAACCACACATCTGACGTGATAGCAAAAATGAATTCTCAATATAGGAGCTAGTTTCAGTCGAGTCAGACAGAGAGGTTCGAACAGTCAGAAGAGTCGGTCGGACAGACCTGAGATGATCAGAGGAGGGTCCCTTTAGAAGCGAAAGGAGAACGTTTAATCATGTAGAATGACTTTGCATTCCTGACTTCATCATCATCATCATCCGACTGCTCGATCCGATAATAAAGAAGTCATCATCATGTTTTGTAAAACTGTTGTCGTGTCATCATTCCAAAAATTGAAGGTAATGTGTAATCATCGTTATTATAAACATTATGTAACTCTTACAAGAAATGTATCTCACCTCCCCTCTTCTGTGTTATAAGAACTGTGCGCCCCTCCTCTCATCATCATCAATTGTGTATTATATGGCCCCAATATGAAACCCCCTGCTATACAACACAAGGATATTATTTATTTACTTTGATATAGAATCAAGAACGACGAATGAGAGAGGGAGGAAGTAGCAGGTGCAGATTTCTATAATTTCTTCTGAACATCACGTGTCTTGGGAAACTGAAACAGAAAGAAAGAGGGAACGATAGAGGAAAGAAAGATGATTAAAGAAAGAAGGTAAAGAAGAAATTAAATTAGTGAACAAATCATTGAAGAGTGTCAAGGATTAAACTACTCTCTTGATTTAAATTGATAGACAGAGAGAGATTAAGAGTGAGAGAGAGAAAAATAAAGAGAAAGAGCAAGAGAGAAAGAAAGAGAGAGAGCGAGAGAGAGAGAGAGAGAGAGGGTAACAGGAGTAATAGAAGAAATGAAACTTGTTTTAAAGTGTTTGAGAGGGAGAGAAAGAATGAGATAGATAGATAGGAATGAGATAGATAGATAGATAGATAGAGAGAGAGAGAGAGAGAGAGAGGGAAGGAGATAGATGGAGGGGAAAAGAAAGAAAGATAGAGAAATATATATAGAGAAAGAGAAATGGAATTAGTGATCTCAACATTGAAGACTATCAACTGTTAAACTCTCTTGATTTAAATTGTTAAAGAGAGAAAGATGTATATATATATATATATATATATATATATATATATATAGAGAGAGAGAGAGAGAGAGAGAGAGAGAGAGAAAGAAAGAGATGAAATTAATGATCTTAACATTAAAACTGTCATACGGTTAAATCAATCCTTTGATTTAAATTGTTAGCGAGAGAGAGAGAGAGAGAGAGAGAGAGAGAGAGAGAGAGAAAGGGGAGAGGAAGAGGAGAACGAGAAAGCGTGAGATAGATAGATAGATAAAGAGAGAAGAAAAGAAGGTGATAGATATATAGAAAAATAAAGATAAAAGGAGAGAAATGA
Organism: Euprymna scolopes; assembly: GCF_053919585.1. Taxonomy (NCBI): domain Eukaryota; kingdom Metazoa; phylum Mollusca; class Cephalopoda; order Sepiida; family Sepiolidae; genus Euprymna; species Euprymna scolopes. The sequence continues at coordinate 12,814,292 of NC_136523.1, read as the reverse complement.
AATTAGTGATCTCACGATTGAAGATTGTCAACGTCGAAATCATTCCGATAATTTTAATGGACAAATAAAAGCATATCCAGCATTAGAGACCGCATCACCCGCCAATTACCACCTGTCATCTCGTTTGATTCAGAATATCTTAACCTTGTTGCTGCGTCCATGAAATGACATTCCTGCAATCTTACAGCGATCTTGCAAAACACGTTGTCTTTATTCGACACATTTCCAACAATACCGAATCGAGCCTATCCTGCCTTGACAGAGTACAAAATTGATTTCGTAAAACAGATGCCCCTTTCTCTTCCCTGCAACCTCTCTCCCACAGAAGGGACGTTGCGAGCCTGTCGTCGTTTTATCGTTATTTCCATGGAAAGAGCTCGTCTGAGCTCCAATCTCTGGTCCCCTTGCCAATCTTTCACGAAAAACACTCGCCTAGCTGAAACCACTGTCAGTAATTTTCCCCACTCTTTATCTGTGCCTAAATCAAAACGTAGATTCCATGAACAAAGCTTCTTTCTTAGAAGTGCGCGCCTGTGGAACTCTTCCGTTTGCCTGTTTCCCACATGCCTTCAAGTCCAACATAAACAAATTCCTGATAAACCGCCCCCTTAATTAAGACACTTTATCAGATGTCTATTACTAATGATTACTACGATATTGTCCCATTGATTACTGTACACGCAATAACACTTATCCCCGAGTGGCTTCCGGGCTTTGATAAGTGGTGACTTCCATGTAAAGAAAAAAAAACAAAACAAAACAAAACAAAAAAACAATCGAACAACGAATAAATGCCCGAGTGGAAAACAACAAACGCACATCTTTTTCTTGTATTTCACAGAATACATCCGATGGTTAAAATACTGCATTCATCCAAGTAGTGTCCTGCCTCGAACAGACACTGACAACTATGACTCTTCATCTATCCCTCTCCCTCAAGGCAGTCCTGAATTCATTGTTGCTCATCATTTAGAACCTCACTCACGTCGTTTTCTGACCACAGTTCCCGAGGATTGTATAACAAATGCTGACAGCCCACTCGGGAACGCTGATCATGCAGTGATAATGGTCGAAATCGCCCTAAACTCAAGACCCAAAACTGAAGAGCCAGTGCTCAAAACAACGAGATATTATAAAAAGGCTGACTGGGAAGCCATCAGAGATCTTATCAGAGATGCCACATGGGGAAATATTTTTTCTCTTCCTGCTGAACAGTGCGCAAATGAGACCACTGAATGGTTCAAAACGGCAATTGAAGCACATGTTCCCATGGGGAAATTTTATAGCAAGCCCCACTCTCCCAAATGGTTTACTTCTACTTGCGCAACTACCATTGCTCAAAGGCAGCATGTATACCGCAGATATAACCGACATAAGTCCAGTCCAAACAGACATAAGTATATAGAAGCTAGAAGTAACGTTAAGAAAGAAATAGCGACAGCTAAGAGAGAATTTACTGAAACCACTAAAAAACGCATCGAAGCACAAAAATTAGGAAATCGTGACTTCTGGAAAATCTACAACAGTGTAGTAAATAATGGGCAATCAACAATTCCTCCATTAATCAACAATCACGAGGTTATTTTCTCAGCAACCGACAAGGCTAATATGCTTGCCAGCCGGTTTGCCTCAAACTCCACACTGGACCCTTCCAACAACTCCCTGCCTGACTTTCCTTTGCGGAGAGACGCCACGCTAGACGATCTAAAAATCACCCCTGCTCAGGTACATGCTATCATAAAAAACCTTGACACTTCAAAAGCATGTGGACCTGATCTCATCCCAGCTGTGCTCCAGAAAATGCCTTAATGAATCATGCTTTCAAGAATTCTGGCGAAAAAACTGACCAATCAAATTATCGCCCCATTAGTCCCCTCCCACTTTCGCCAAAATATTTGAGACCATAATTAACCATGCTCTAGTCCAGCACCTTACAGATGCTAAACTTCTGACTGACAAACAATATGGATTTAGACAAGCCCGTTCCACAGCAGACATGCTCACTGTAATCTCTGAACGTATATACCATTCACTGGACAAAGCGGGGGAGGGAAGAGCGGTAGCTCTAGTTATATCTAAGGCTTTTGGCAAGATATGGCATGAGGGTCTCCTCAAGAAAATTAAATCATACAGTATCACTGGAAGAATACTTAACATAATTAAATCCTTCTTAGATAAGAGAAAAATCCAGGTTGTCCTCGACGGTCGTACATCTAAACAGTGTGATATAAATGCGGGAGTGCCTCAGGGGTCTATCCTTGGACCTCTATTGTTCCTGATATTTATTAATGACCTCCTCGACAAAACTGTCTCTGATATGGGTATATATGCTGATGACACCGCACTCTATAACATGCATGACAGGAAAACAAATGAACACATAACTAAAGAAATGGCAAAAACACTAGAGGATGCCCTCCAATCTGTAGTGGAATGGGGACAAAAATGGATGGTCACATTCAATGCTGCCAAGACTAAACTGGTTTCCTTCAATAATTACAAGAAACCTTCTCTGCCACCAATAGCAATGGCCAGTGACTCTTTATCTGAGATTATATCTTTCAAACTGCTTGGCCTAACGTTCACAGGAAACATGAGTTGGAACAATTACATTGAAGGTATTGCCAGGGCCGCTGCGAAGAAGGTAGGCTCTCTCTACCATGCTAGAAAACTACTAACACCCAAAAGTATACTGTACTTCTATAAGGCCACGATTCGCCGATGTATGGAGTATTGCTGTCACATTTGTGCTGGTGCATCTGCCACTAGTGTCTCACTCCTAGACAAGGTTCAAAAGAGAATCAGCAATCTGATAGGCCCTGAACTGGCATCTAAGCTTCAGCCTCTGTCCCATCGACGAAACGTTGCATCCCACTGCCTGTTCTACAAGTATTTTAATGGTGAATGCTTTGACGAACTGCTGACACTTGTGCCCCCACGACGTAGACACCCTCGACAAACCCGACAGGCAGCAAAATCCCACCCCCACACAGTAGAGATCCCTAGATGTAAAAGACCTTTCTACTCCAGTAGTTTCTTCCCCAGAACCGCTAAACTCTGGAATTCCATTCCAGGTCCCTGCTTCCCTAACTGTATTGACATGCAGAAGTTCAAGTGTAACGTGAACCGACATCTTGCTGCCCAAATCCCAACATAGTGCCCCAGTAGTTGCTACCCCTGATAGTAGCCCCCTACACCAAAGTGGCAATGTGCCTTGTTTGGGGTAAAAAAAAGAAGCAATTAAAGTTAAGTTTCACACCTGGCAAAAGCGGGTACATCGTCTAGTATATAAGTTATAAAAATATATATAGCAATTAAGCTACACAGAATATTCCGCATTTCATTCTCCTGAGAATTCGTCAGGCGTATGCCATATGTATATATATATATATATATATATATATATATATATATATATGTGTGTGTATGTGTGTGTGTGTTGAAGGAAAATATTTATGTTGGGGCGATTAATCAGAATCGGTATCGGAAATCGGAAAAATCGAAAGCGTTGAGGGTTTCGGAATCGAGGAAATTGGTGCCTATTATCCGATATCAAAGCGATTTTTTTGTCTTTTTTTTTGTTACTTGATTTTGTTTAAACCAGACGTTTCATCTCCTCATTAACCTCTTTTAGTAAAACTAATTAAACTACATATATCACACATTATTATCATTTACGTGTAATAATTTATTTAGTTTAGGAGCGAATCAGGTAGATATAAATACATATTCATAATTTTATAAGTGTAAAGATATATAAGTGCAAGGGGAGCTTTTTCTTTACGCATGCGTGTATAATTTGAATATTTTTTATACGCTCGTGAAGACGTTATGGGTTCGGCGTTGGAGACACATCGACATGAATCACCAACAAAACTTGTTTGTCTTCGAGCTCCAATTAAAATTAGAAAATACTGCCGTTCCCACAGAAACAGACCTCATTAGAGACGATATTTCCTTCCTAACAAACCACGTAGAATTCTTTGATTAGTTCATTGTAAGGCATCTGTCGTTTTATTTCGCTTTTTCGGACTACTGTTCTCAAATTGAGTGTTATTTTTACAACGTTTCGACGAATGTAAACTTTGATATTCTACAGGTATATCTTGTCGAT
>NC_136523.1:12747678-12805178 GCF_053919585.1 Euprymna scolopes | reverse complement strand
GGCAGTTGAGAGAAAGAGAGAGGGAGAGAGAGTTGGCAGTTGAGTGAGAGAGGGAGAGAGAGAGTTGGCAGTTGAGAGAGAGTTGACAGTTGAGAGAGAGTTGGCAGTTGAGAGAGAGTTGGCAGTTGAGAGGGAGTTGGCAGTTGAAGGAGAGAGGGAGAGATAGAGTTGGCAGTTGAGAGAGAGAGGGAGAGAAAGAGTTGGCAGTTGAGAGAGAGAGAGAGGGGGGAGAGAGAGTTGACAGTCGAGAGAGAGAGAGAGAGAGAGGGAGAGAGAGAGTTGGCAGTTGAGAGAGAGTTGACAGTTGAGAGAGAGTTGGCAGTTGAGAGAGAGTTGGCAGTTGAGAGAGAGAGAGAGAGGGAGAGAGAGAGTTGGCAGTTGAGAGAGAGAGGGAGAGAAAGAGTTGGCAGTTGAGAGAGAGAGAGAGAGGGGGACGGAGAGAGTTGGCAGTTGAGAGAGAGTTGGCAGTCGAGAAAGAGTTGACAGTCGAGAGAGAGAGAGGGAGAGAGAGTTGGCAGTTAAGAGAGAGAGAGAGGGAGAGAGAGTTGGCAGTTGAGAGAGAGAGAGGGAGAGAGAGTTGGCAGTTGAGAGAGAGAGATAGGGAGAGAGAGAGTTGGCAGTTGAGAGAGAGATAGGGAGAGAGAGAGTCGGCAGTTGAGAGAGAGAGAGGGAGAGAGAGAGAGAGAGAGAGAGAGAGTTAGCCTCAGCTCATTCAAAAAGCGAAGTGGGAAGGACAAAACAAAATGCAGAAATCTAACACGGCATCGGACTCCTATCATTCTAATCACCAGCTGGAAAATAAATGTCTTCGTAATTGTTATGTAAGCCTTTGTCTTCATTTGTCATCGACCGCAAGGTAATGTGATTTTTGTATTTATTGTCTTGTATAATAAACAATATGTTGACTGTATCCCCCTCATCAATAATGTGCCGCCCCCTTCGTGTTAAAAAAGAACTGTTCATCTCTCGTCTTTTCACCTATATCCGCTCTATTATAAATGTAAACTCACCAAGTAATTGGGGCATCGTTGTTGTTTTTTGTTTGATATATGCTCTGTAATTACATTGAGCTTCTTAAATAAGGATTGGTATGTACAAAAAGTGAAATATAATTGAAAACACCTTATATATATATATATATATATATATTCCTATAAATTCGTGTTTCTTTTGTGTGTATTGATATTCTATTTATTTAAAAAGAAAATACAATTTTCTTATATATTGGTTGTGGAATTGCAGTCACTAGCAAAAGATCTAGCTAATTTGCATATTCTTTTAAACATTCATTTTAATTAATTCCCTATCAGTTTTTTTCGGTTTTCCTATGGGATAACCATTTTTAGTTAACTATTACGTGTAATTATATTCATGTAGATATTCTACATGATTTATACTTGCATAATATTTGCGTAAAAAAGGTTACAGCAAACACAAAATTGTCTCCATATATATTTATCTATACGTATATATTTTTCTTGTATCTATAAAAGTGAAAGTGTGTGTCTGTGTACATTTCCCTACGCAATAACTCTGTCAATTTTTAGTCTATAGACTCGAATTTTTATATACAGGGTACTGAGATTTGGGAAAATCGATGTGATCGGTTTTTGACCAGAAATTTTGCTGTTAAGGGATCAAATTTCAACGATTTTACCTTTGAGAACACTACCAAACTTCTCCGACAATTTTGGGTCTAAAAACTTGGAATTTTAGATATAGGTTTCTTGGAAATAGATATAACTTAACAATATGATTTGAGCCCAAAACAATAAATGTTAAGAGGTTATAATAGGGGTCAAAGTTAAAAAAATTGCTTTTTTTTATTTGCTCAACATACACCTCCAAACACCCGGGCAACGCCGGGCCTAAATGCTAGTATATATATATATATATATATATATATATATATATATATATATATATATATATATATATATATATATAGACAGATAGATAGATGGATATTCATATATAACCAGACACGATTATTTTTCTATTTTGTAAAGAAAAAAAAATGATGCTGTAAGTCGCAGTCACAGAAACTAATATCAAATATGAATTTCGATCAATATCGGAATAGAAGGAAGTACCTTTTTATTTCTTTTCACAGGAGAGTTATACATTAAAAGACAGACGGTCATTTTTTTTTCTATTAAACATTCTTTTAATGGACTGTCTCATCTGTCCGACAAAAAGTGTTTATCTTTAATTATTTCTCGGTTACGCCAAACGCCTTTTTTCCTTCATACTTTTATAAGTTTTGCTGCAGCCTAGTTTTGTTAACATCGTCTAGTACAGTCAAATATAGACACGCTAATACAACCGTATACATCACACACACACACACACACACACACACACACACACACACACACACACACACACACATATATATATTAAAAGTTGCAATACAAATAATATTAATATATCTAAAAAAGTGAAAGTGTCTGTGTGTACATTTCCCTACACAATAACTGTCAATTTTCAATCTACGGACTCGAAATTTGATATATAGGGTATTGATATTTGAGAAAATCTTTGTAATCGGTTTGCGGCCAGAAATATCGCTGTTAAGGGGTCACAGTTCAACGATGAGACTTTTGATAACTCTATCAAACTCTTCCGCCAATTTTGGGTCTAAACACTTGAAATCTTAGATATAGGTTCCTTAGACATAGATCTAACTTAATAATTCGATTTGAGCCAAACACAATAAATTTTAAGGGGTCATAATAGGGGTCAAAGTTAAAAAAAATAGACGGCTTCGGTCTCTACCAAATTACTCAGACAATTTCTGATCTAAACATTTGAAATTTTACATAAAGGGTATTCAGAGATAGTGCAAGCTTTTTAATCGGTTTGGGTCGAAAATTTTAGTTACCAATATATAAATGTATGCATGTATGTTTGCATATCTACCTAAAACTTTCGATAGAGGCGACAGATTTTTACAAGATCAGTATTGTTTTCAGACGACGAATATCGAAAAATTGGCTAAAAGCCTTAATATCTTCACCTTCAACTGGGCACTTTTCTACAGTAGGGGGGGTCGCTTTTTTCGCCGATATTGTCGAAAGTCATCCCTCTTTTCGCTTGTCTAGCCTTAATTAAAACATACGTCACTTCCGGTTTGGCGGTGATCGTAACAGCAAAGACGTTAGGTTTTTTCCCGTTTTTTTCCTCCTTTTTAGTACGGGTTGAAGCCTGCCTTTATACTACCACGGTTTTTTTTTGCTCAACATACACTTCCAAACACCGTACAACGCCGGGCACCCATGCTAGTATGTTTATATATATATGTGATGTAATGGAATAACCTAACATCCCTTCATAGATGAAATGAACTATTAAAGACCATAAACCTTTACTATCGATTTTTGGTTTAAAAACAGGGATTTTTACTCATACGGCAAATAGATTGTAGAGATGGAGTATTATTTTGCTCAATTACGATTTCAAAAATGAAACACCTAGCATCTAGTAAAATTGCACATGCAGATGGTTTGTCGAGATTGATCCCCAGTAAAACTGAATTTGAAGAAACTGTTATAGCAGCACTAAAAGAAGAAAATTAACTAACAGATATATTAATAGATACTGTTAGGGAACTTCCTGTTACACTTAAGGAAATAAAAGAAGCAGCGAAACCATAAATATATTAACAAGATAAAAAAAAAAACAAGTGAGACAAGACGAAAAGAATAGAAAAGGATTAAAAGTTTTTCCATTTTCTATGTGTGATGAAACTCTGATGTACGCAGAGTGGTAATACCGCAAGTATTACAAAAGAAAATCCTAAAAGAATTCCACATGGGACATCCTGGAATTTCCAGGATGAAGGCCCTAATGAGAGGATTCACATACTGACCTGGAATGGATCAGGACATTGAGAAAATGGTGAAATTATGTAATTAGCCGCGAGATCTCCTCCCATACGGACGCATCCTTGGCCTAAAACAGATGTACCCTGGACACGCATCCATATCGATTATGCAGGGCCCCTGAATGGATATTATTACCTAGTAATCGTAGATAGTATGTCAAAATGTCCAGAAATGTTTAAATACAAACACTCTACAGCGGCAAACCCAATAAAAACGCTGAACGAAGTATTTAGTCGGTTCGGATTTCCGAAAACAATTGTTAGCGATAATGCCACTATGTTCACAGATCAGGAATTCAAGCACTGCTGTGAAGCACTGACCACTGAACACATTACTACACCAACCTTTAATCCTAAATTAAACGGGCAAGTGGAAAGATTTGTCGATACTTTTAAACGAGCTTTAAAAAAGAATAATAACATCGACACGGAAGAAAAAAGCATTAAAAAATTCTTAGCAATATATAGGAAACTACCAAATCCAAATACAAATTCTAAATTATTCCCGGCTGAAATTATGTTTGTCAGGAAGGCAGTTCGGTGTTCGACCGGTTAATCCTAAGAGAAAAAGTAAAAAAAAAAAAGTACCAAGGATAATTTAAGGTACAAGACTTACAATGACGGGGCTAAAGTTTTCTTCAAAAATTATCGGGCAGGGAAGAGTTTTTGGGAAGAAGGCATAATCTCAAGAAGAATTGGGAGAATGGTTGCATTATAAAAGGACAGACTTTTTGCCACAAAAAAGCATTAACTAACTGAGACCCCGATAAATAGAAACAGTCAGAAACTAAGAGTTTCTAATGGAAGTGCTATATGACACTTTCTATATACAACCTCCAAACAAAGTAACTCAAAAATCCAGTTACTCTCCAAAAGTAAAAAAAAATCGATGAGGAGAAGTGAAAGAGGAAAAGAAAAGGACCGAATTTTTGGAGAAAAAAAAAAGGAAAAAATAGTAGAAGCAAAGTTTTATGAAGAATTTAGCTTGGGAGGAAGGTGTTGTAATGGAATAACCTAATATCCCTTCATAGATGAAATGAACTATGGATATATTGACCCTCTCACGTTTTTTAGGCAGAAGGAAAAAAAAAGACAGGAAGGGAATAAGAAAATATGTCGAGTAACTCTTATTGTCACATGTATTCCCTTGTAAATAAACCCCTTTGTCTTTCACCTATAACCCCGTGTTTCTTGCTGTATCATTTGAAGCAAGGATATATATATTATATATAATATATATATATATATATATATATATATATATATATATATATATATATATATATATATATATGGAAACACCTTTAATCCTTTTCTATTCTTTTCGTCTTGTCCCACTTGTTTTTTTACGTGGATTCCATGAACAAAGCTTCTTTCTTAGAACTGCACGCCTGTGGAACTCTGTTCCGTCTGCCTGCTTCCCACCGGACTACAACTTGGATGTGTTCAAGTCCAATGTTAACAAATTCCTAATGAACCGCTCACTTAATTAAATACTTCATCAAATCTCCACACTAACGTAATGTACTTGCAATAACCCTTATCCCTGAGTGGCTTCCGGGCCTTGATAAGTGGTGATCACTGTGTAAAAAAAAAAATATGTTTTCGCTGCTTTCTTTATTTTCTTAAGTGTGTATATATATATATATATATATATATATATAGTACGTGTGTACTTGTAGCTAGCTTTGAATCTGTGTGTGTAAAGCCCCCCCCCCCGCCTTTGGGTTGAATACTTTGTAAATATATTTTCACCCGACACGCGTTTAAAGCGATTAAGCGAAACCCACTATTAATTTGTTTGTAAACAAGCTGATGGCGCGAGCATTTTACGACGGGAGGGTGTGGATTTAATACACACTCGAGGAGAAATATTTACGGCACTGATTCGTTGCCGAATGATGAGAGCTGCCGGCTGTCAATACGACGGTTGTAGGTTCGATCCACGGCTGGGGAAGGTGTTTGTTCAGCCACACTGATGAGTTGTGATACAACAAAACAGTACTGTATGTGGATGCCAATGTATATGTAAATTATATATATATATATATATATATATATACACACACACACATACACAGAAAAATGTACATTGATATTACTATTTAATCACATAAATTAATATACGAAGATATAATTTTATGCGTACATTTTTAGTATTTACTTCAACAGTACTCAATACATAGGTGTAGCTAGGTAGTAAGTTTTGAAAATATATATGGCAATTAAGCAACAGAATATTCCGCGTATAAATCTCATTTTCATAACTTATATATATGTATTTATATTATCAAATATAATTTTACGTGCATAAAAGTATAGCAAACACGCGTGTTTCTGGCTTTTAGCCGTCGTCAGCACAGATCAGGATATATATATATATATATATATATATATATATATATATATATATATATATATATATAGTACGCCAACTATTAATATATTTCTAGTAACATCACCTAGGCTAATACCCTCAAGTGTAACGCTCACATACCTCGGCCAGATCATATATGCAGCTGGGCCTTACATTGACAGAAAAATAAACTTCCAAACATTCAACCACAATGATCGCATAAGGCCCAGAGTTTCCAAACACACACCTCACTGCAAGACCAAGTTGCAAAAACATCTGAACCTCTGCAGGAAGGTTGGTTGGTTGGTTGGTTGTGTTTGTATGACGGCATATCAACCCTTTTCAGATTATTTAATGCCGAATCTAGTGATTTTGAAGAACGATTTTTTTAATGGAGTATATTTGTTTATTTTTTGTTTTTTCTTTAAAAATTCGGTTTCTATTTAACCCATAGTTGCCACCCTAACAGGTACTACCACTCCGAATCAGAGTGGACCTGGGAGCAATGGCAATTAAAGGGTGGCTCCACACTCCCCAAAGTCCACAAGCTGGGGCCTCACCATCGGATATAGTTTAAGGTCATATCCAGGACCTCTGCAGGAAGGAACTAAGACAAAGAAAACAGTTCCCTGAAGATCCCTCGGTGCAAGGTTCGACTTAAGACCACCATCAGCAAACTTTGTACCAAATACCACCATCAGAACTTTGAGGGTTGCTAGGGAGTTAAAGGGAAAAATATCAGCAATTGCACAGAGGATTAAAAACAAACCAGGAGAACAAGATCAACTCCTAAATTAAAAAAAGGCAGTTTAAAACCAACAAAAGAACTTTTTACAGACAGCTTATAAGGGAAACCATTACTGTAGATAGTCCACTGCAGAGCAAGAACTAGAAAACTACTGGAGCTCTTTATTTGAAACAGAAGCCACATACATGTAAGAGTCCTTGTAGATTGACACATTATTAGGCTCAACGAAACCAAGCCTAATATGCCAGAACCAGTCATAACTCCTGGTACAGTAGCAAGAAAACTAGCACAATTCTACGACTACAAAGCACCTGACATCGACGAGGTCTTAAACTTCTGGCTGAAACAATTGACTGCACTCCATCGCCATTACAGTGATCGCTTCAGCAGGATGCTGAGTGGTAAAGAAACAACATAACATCACCCTGTCTGGCAGAGAGAGGTACCAGCCTTATACCTAAGACCAAGGAGGCACAACACCCAAATAGGTTATAAGCCAATATGCTGTCTAACAACCACCTACAAGCTTTTCACTTGTCTGGTAACTGACGATATATATGACCACCTATCTTTTGGGACAGCTTGAAAAAGAGCAGACAGGGTGCAGGAGAAAATGCCTCGGTACCAAAGACCAGCTATTGATCAACAAGACCATCTTAGAAGACTGTAGAAATAGGCAAATAAATCGCAGCATGGCATGGATCGATTACCAGAAGGCATTTGACAGCGTGCTGCACTCATGTTTACTTCGGTGCCTTGTGTTATACAAAATCCACCCGAAAATTAAACAAACACTAGTGGCTCACCTTCAGATGCGGAAAACCACCCTATCATTAAGTCATAATGGAGGAAATACCATCCCTGAAGTAAAGATCAAAAAGGGAATATTCCAAAGTGACAGCTGATCTCCCTTACTCTTCTGCATGGTAATAGACCCACTCACTGAATAACATTCTGAGCGCCTACAATTTGAGTCAAGGATGCCATCGATCCAAGCAAGAGAGTAAGACATCTGCTCTTCATGTATGCCAGCTCTTACACGGATCTGCACTAGCTCCTGCAGGTAGTACACACCTTCTCCAATGACATCAGAATGAAGTTTGACCTGAATAAATGTGCCAAGTGTACACTCAAAGCTGGGAAGAATACCCACACAGAAAATATGCAGCTAAATGCAGACATCGACATCAGGGATCTAGAAGAGCACGAGCCTTATAAGTACGTTGGCATTGAAGAAAATGACAACATACAACATTACAATATGAGGGAGAAGATTGGCTAAGAGTATGCACGAACGTTTGTGTGTGGGTGTGAGCTGGTTTCCTATAGATTCCGAAACAGCTGGGCAGATTCTTTTTAAATTTCACAAAAATGTACGTTATGTGAATGTGAGTGTGCATATATAGGTTATGCATCGGAATGTTTCCGGTAAGTATCGAAAAATCGATAACCCACAATCTAAGAAATCTGACGAAAGAACAGTTCGATTTGAGCAAAGTTAATATCCATATGCGGCCTGGCGAAGTTTCCTCAGAGTATACTGCGGGGTGGTGGCGATAGTCCCAGATTCGAGTCGGTGATCAATCGATTTTATTGAAAAACCAGCGGGGGTACCCGGCATTGCCCGAGTGTGGTGAGGTGAGTATATGTGTGTGGGTGGGGAGCAGGGTAAATCAAAACAAAATGGAAAATAAAGAATAAACAAACAAACAAAAAACAAAAACAACGAACGTGATGCAAAATAAAAAAATAAGCAAATGATGTTAAAACTTCTTAAAAAAATTCGAAAAATCCAAAACAAAACAAAAAAAAAACGAACGGAAAATTGCATAAATAACCCTGTTTTAATATTAAAACTTTAAAAATAAAAACATATATATATCTGACATCTCGGATCAGGTCGTTTTTGTATATTTAAACTAATTTAAGAAATAACGTTTTTTTTGTCACATGCGTGTTTGGCTAAATTGTTATGAAGGAAAGATTTTTTGCTACTCCTCCCTGTAGAAAAGTGCCCAGTTGAGGATGTGGAAATTACTGTTTTGTGCCAATTCTTCGATATTTGTCGTCCGAAGAGTCGAACTTTAAAATGATACCGATCTCGAGAAAATCCGCCACCGCTGCCAAAAGTTTTTGCGAGACATAAAAACATATATGCATATATACATTTAAACAGAGGTGAGATTTATATTATAGACTAGCGAGGGGTACCCGGCGTTACCCTGGTGTTTGGAGGTGTGTGTGGAAACTCCGGGGGTTAAAAAAAAGTAAGTATGAGGATCGAACTGGAACCGTTGAGGCAAATTAAAGTGTGAAAAAGAAGTGCGACATTAACAATTGCCCCACCGCGAAATGCTAACGGAAACACGCTTGAATTTATTTAATTACTTGGATTTGGCAGGTGCCCGTTTTAAGGAGTTAATGAGGTCAAGTTTGACTGCGGGATAGTATTTCATTTACTGCAGAACGCTTAAAAAATTTTTTTTTCCCAAGATGTTGTAGGAAAAAGACTAACCCACATGCGGCGAGCGACAAATGTTGAATATCTTCCCGAAATCGAGCAAATTAAATAGGCAGGCGAGCGTCGTTGTTAACCGTGAGATATTACGATTTATATGTGATATGAAATGTTTTACAAAGTTGTGAACCGACCGACCGCTTCTCTGAAAAAAACCTTTTGTAGACGTACAGAAAAAGCTAACACACATACAAACATACATACATTTTCGCTTATATATATAGATGGACCATTTCATGGTTTTCAATGGCAATAAAAGGATTTAAAGTGTAGAACATTCGTTTATCCTCATTCAATCCAGGGAAACGTCGGGTCACCCTGCATATAAATAAATAAATAAATCCGCGCGAATATTTCTAAAAGTTTTGTCACTGGAGTCAAACCTGTCAGCTTTGTTTTTACAGCGACTGTAAAACTCAGAAAATGTCTTTCAATAATTTCATTTATTGTAACTTTTCATATCTTTCCTATCTCATAAAAGTATTACTTACACGTTGTGCCTCGCTGTCAGCAATCGCAACGGTGAGCTTATGACTCTTGTTATCAACTTATCATAACAAGACGCTCATAAAATAAGCAATTCCTTGCTTCGAGGTGGAAGAGTGTGAAATTCTCCGGCTTCGCCCGATCGAAGTTTGTGCCCGGAAGAAGAATATTAAATTTGAATTTAGTGCTCAGTGGGAATTATTATTATTCGCCAGCAATTATTGGTTTGGGAAAGAGAGAAGCGATATTTATGGATCGTAAAATATAAAGATATGCATGCTGTCTGTAATGTAAATTTATAAAAGTATGCGTCGTTGACACGTTGTGGGTTTGGGTTGAATTGGAGTGAGGTTGATGATAGAAAGATGGCGACAAAAGCGAATGGTTGCCGTATGGAAGAGAAAGATGCGAAAGGGTGAAGACTGAAAAGAAAATGTAGAAGAAGGAAAAGTATGAGAAGAGGAGGAGAAGATTAGAAGAGAAAGAAGTTGCAATAAAAAAGGAGGAAGAAGAAGGATGAAAAGAAGGAGAAAAAGAATAATAATGAGGAGCAAAAAAAGAAAGGAACAAATTGGTACAAAGAAGACATTATTTTAAAAATGAATAAGAAAACACGAGTATGTAAATAGAGACTATGAAGAAGCCAGAGATGAAAACAATAAAGAAAGGGAGAGAAGCCAGATAGGTAGAAAAAGGAAACAAGACCGATAGCCATTAGTCGCGTGCTCTCGTGTAATGAATAAATGAATGCGTGAATGTGGGATTGACATGAAATTCTTAAAGATAAACAAAAATGACCGAAAAATGGGCTGAAATGACTTAAATAAATAAAAAGTAAATGATTTAGAATGACTTTAATGAACTTAAGGATGGATTGAATGACATTAAGAATGACTTGAATGCTTAAAAAATAACTGTAATCCTTCAAAAAACAACTTGAATGATCTGGAGAATGACTTGAATGGCTTTGAAACTGACTGGTTGTAAAGTGGGTGATCATTTTACCTAAAATTAATATAAAAAAGTGATCCCCCACTTTATATCACAAAGTTACAAAAAAAGTACAGCATGTAGTAAGAACAGATACTACACTTTAATCTTGGTGAAAAGGCCAATAAAAGGGTATTTATTTGCCCCCCCCCACCGAGAAAATTAGGCACAAGGCCGATTTTTAATGTGAGGAGTGAAGGGGAAATGGGGACCAACTCCCCGGGGAGTAGTGGAGCTGGATAGTGACAATTTGTATGAAGGGTTGCCCCTACATTGACCAAGGTCTTATATGTGGGGCCGCCCTCACATATGATCTTTGCTTGCAGTATCTGCCGGAACAGATACTACACTTTGATCTTGGTGAAAAGGCCAAGAAAAGGGTATTTATTTGCTCCCCCACCGAGAAAATTAGGCACAAGGCCGATTTTTAATCTAAGGTGTAAAGGGGAAATGGGGACCAACTCCCCGGGGAATAGGGGAGCTGGATAGCAACAATTGGCATGAAGGGTTGCCCCTACATTGACCAAGGTCTTATATGTGAAGTTGGTATTTATTTGCTCCCCCACCAAGAAAATTAGGCACAAGGCCGATTTTTAATGTGAGGAGTGAAGGGGAAATTGGGACCAACTCCCCGGGGAGAAGGGGAGATGGGTAGTGACAATTGGTATGAAGGGTTGCCTCTATATTGACCAACGTCTTATATGTGGGGTCGCCCTCACATATGGTCTTTGCTTGCAGTATCTGCCGGAACAGATGCTACACTTTGATTTTGGCCAAAAGTCCAAGAAAAACTTAAAAAGCTAAGAACAGCATCTATTAAAAACTGACTGTTGTTCTTAACCAAAAAGGCTAAGCACAAAAGTGTTACGGACAGACCGACCGACAGACCGACCGACGGAGTAACTTATAGAGTCGCTTGCACGCGACTAAAAATAACGGGTTCTAGAAAAAAAACAAGAGGAAGAAAAAGAAAGAATGCGATTGGTAGCAAATATGATATTTGTAAACATGAATAAAACGACACTAGTATATAAAAAATAGGAAACGTGGAGAATAAGAAAAAGAGGAAAAGAAAAAAGGAGGGTGAATAGAAAAAGAAAAAGAAGAAACGGTGTATAGAAGAAAAGGCGAAAGAGGAAAAAGAAAGGAAGCGATTGGTAACAAAAAATAAATTATTTTACTAATGAATAAAACACGAATATGTAAAAAAATTAATAGAGATTATGAAGACGAAAAAATAAGAAAGAAGAGAAGGAAGGGGAGATCAGCAGAAAATAAAGAAAAAATAAGAAACGGTTTGTAGAAAAAAATGGAAGAAGGAGGAAAAAAAGAAAGGATGCAATTGATAGAAAAGAATGTTATTTGACAAATGAATATAATAATAAAACGACACGAGTATTTAAAAAGTGACTATAAAGAATAAGAAAAAAAAGGAAAAGCAAGAAAGAAGAAAAGGAAGGTGAATAGAAGAAGAAGAAGGAAAAGAAACGGCATGTCGAAGAAAAAGTGGAAGGAGAAAAAGAAAAGTGATTGTTAGCAAAAAAGAAATTATTTAAAAATTGAATAAAACGACACTAGCACGTAAGAAGAGAATACAGAAAAAAAAAGACAAAGGAAAAATAAGAAAAAAAAGGAGAACGGGTGGAAGAAAAAGAAACGATGTGTAGAAGAAAAAAGAAAACGAAAAAGATGGGTAAAAGAAGAGAGAAAAAAATGAAAAAAAAATCGAAGAAAAAAAATAAAAGATCCGACAAAGGCGTAAAAAAAAGAAAAGATGGACGAGGGTGAAAAAAAGAAAAAGAAAAAAATGTATTAGAAAAAAAGGAAAATAAGTAAAAGACGATTAAAAAAAGAAAGCAGTAAGAGCAAACAGAAAAAGAAAGAAAGCAATTGGTAACGAAAAAGAAGTTATTTAAAAAACAAATAAAACGTAATCTATAATATAAATCTCATGTCTGTTTAAATGTATATATGTATGTCTTTTACGGCATAATCGCGTTGACACACTGGTTCTCGTTAGATCACCGAAGTTAAGCAACGCTGAGCCGGGCTAGTACCAGATGGGTGACCATTTCGGAATTCTAGGCACTGTATGTGATTTCCGCTTATCTTGGTATTGTTTCCAGTCGTCCTGAACCTCCATTTGCCACTGGTATACAACATTGTCGACTCAGGAAAGGTGTGGTTGCAGATTGCGCAACTCTTGCCACAAAAATTTCACGCGCAG
This sequence comes from Euprymna scolopes, assembly GCF_053919585.1. Taxonomy (NCBI): domain Eukaryota; kingdom Metazoa; phylum Mollusca; class Cephalopoda; order Sepiida; family Sepiolidae; genus Euprymna; species Euprymna scolopes. The sequence goes on along the minus strand of NC_136523.1, from coordinate 12,791,967 downwards.
GCACTCTTACAGTGGGTATCCATAGTCTGTCAAGACTGAAGGAAGCCATGTATGCATGCATGTATGTATGTATGTATGTATGCCTAAAACTTTCGACAGAGGCGACCAATTTTCACAAGATCGATCGAAATTGTTTTGAAGCTCAACCGTTCGGACGACAAATATCAAAACATTGTCCAAAAACATTCATTCCTTCACCCTTAACTGGACACTTTTCTACAGGAAGGGTTCGCTTTTTTTCGCCGATATTTTCACCCCCCCCCCTCTTTTCGATTGACTAGCTTTAGTTTAAACATTTGTCGCTTCCGGTTTGGCGATGGGCAAAACAGCAAAGACGTCACGTTTATTATTCACGTTCTTTTCCCCCTTTGCGGTACGGGGTCGAGTGTGCCTGCCTATTACCACGTTTTTTTATTTTGCTCAATACACGGGCAACGTCGGGCACCTAGGCTAGCAAGTATATAAAAGAGAATATAGAGAAGACGGTGAGGAAAAATTATAAGAAAAGGAAACGAAGACGGGTAGAAGAAAAAGAAAATGAAGAACAGTTTGTAGAAAAAATAAGTGGACAAAGAAGTTATTAAAACAATTAACAAAAAATATGGAAAATGGTTGATGAGCAGAGGGAAAAGAGACGCTTTGTAGAAATAGAAGGAAAATAAGAAAACTAAAAAAAAGAAAAAAAAGAAAAGGAAATCGAAGTGAGATGTAAGCCTTTGGTAGCAAAGAAAAAACCTAATATATAAAAGACTATATGTTTGTCTGTCTGTTCTCATATTTTTAAACTATCTCCTCCGAAACTAAAAATCACAAAGCGGTACTAAGGGAAATAAAACCATTGGATATTTTTACCGACCGTTCTTGTATGAGTCTATGTAAAGCCTCTATTATGTAAGTTAAAATTCTCACTACTTTTGTGTGTCTTGATAGTGTCCTTTATATGAAAAAATATATTTATAGGAAATTTAATTCATAGGAAAATATGCCTACTTCGGACTGTTACCTTGGACCGTGGGTTACTCAAAATACAGATTGGATCCCATTTCCTCACTGCCACCAAAGATCATCACTTCGGATTTTACCATGCAATTTGGAGATGAACTTCTATATCCTTTTCATTAACTTCCGTTACTCTAGGATATTTAAATACTTAAAAAAAAAACTTTTAATTGTGATTTTCCATGTCTCACTGGTTTTAGCAAATAAGGTGTAAACCTTTATAATTATAAATAAATTAATAATTATTTGCTAATATTTTCTCCTCTGAAGAGAGGGAAGACATCAAAATCCTATAGGATAAGGAGTTATAATATATCAAATGTATTCTTTGTCTTAGATATAATAATAAAAATGTTGTGATTTGAAATTTAACCATTTCACGTCATAAATTTTAAATTTATTTAATTACTGCAATTATATATATATATATATATATATATATACATACATACATACATACATACGCACACACGTGTGTGCATGGGTATATATATGTATGTATTATTCGCGGGGTTATAAGTATGAATATATTTGAGATACAAGTATACCTAAAATATAAGGGAACAAATTCTTAAAATTTCCAACTGAATTATCTCCCTTTGACTGGTGCAATGTTAAAGACATGCACCCTTTAGATACGAAATAATATCTACTTGAGTATCTATAAACTTAAGTATATTGAGTTATTCTATATACAAGTATACTTTATGTATGTGTGTATATACGTATATATAGATTTTTTAACTTTTTAATTTTTCATTTATTCATTTTCATTTTTATTTATTTTTTATTGTTTTATTTTATTTATTCATTTTTCACTTATTCACTTTTTTAATATAATATAATAGACGCCCCATTTCATAAGCTTAGCCATTTACCTGTTTCTCTGACTTGTGTTTCTTAATTTCATTCTGGGACTTTCACGTGCGTATTTAAGTTGACCTAATTATTAACACTAACTTTCGCGCTTTTTATCTGGGTCAGTTTGACCTTGATTTTCAAATTTAAACTTTCACCGTTTTTTTTGTTTTTTTTTTCTTTTAACCTGAATTTACTTGAATATTCCGGCCTTGGCAGACGTGTTTTAAATATTCTCTCCAGTGCTTTTTCTGTGCACATTTGAACTTTTCTTTTAATAATTTTGAACTCATTCCATTTGTGATTTTTTCCAAGGAATTCTGCCTTTTGGATCATTTTGGAACATCTTCGAGTTACACGATTCCTTTGGAACTTACCTGTTGGATTGGAAGTTTTTAATTCGACCGTGTTTGGATTTTACCATTCTTGGATTTTTTCCCCTTCACCGGACTATCCATTCATGTGAAATCTTTTTATCATTTTTTTCTTTTACCTCCTATTCCCCTTACCTCACCCTTTTTTAACCAAGTAAGATCTGTGACTTACTTGTGGTTTCATTAAATACTTTTAGATGCAAAATCCGATCCCACATTTTGCTAATTCCTGCCCTCTGATGAGAAGGAGAGTATTTCTTCGAAACTCCGCGGATTAAGGACTATCCACTTATCTTGTGCTTCCTTTTTAAAATTAAATATGTTTTTAACTCTTTTTCAAGATGTTTTTTAAACATGTTTTATTAATTATTTGTTCATATTATAAGCTCTATTTCCTTTTCGGTTTTATTGAGCTTTTACATCTGGTTGAGATTACTTTACTTGTAAATATTAACTCTTTAATATTTATAATATATTTTAAGTTTACCATTTTGATTACCTTGGTAAACTTATTGTAATTTTTATTTCCTATATATATATATATAAGAACAAAGAATTAATAAAACATGTAAAAACAATTTAAGAAGAGTTAAAAACATATTTAATTTTACAAAAAAGAAAACACAAATTAAGTGGATTGTCTTTAATCCGTGGAGTTTCGAAAGAAATATTTTCCTTCTGGTCAGAGGGTAGAAATTAGCAAAATGCGGAATTGCAAAGTATTTAATGAAACTACAAGTAAGCCATAGAATTTACTTGGTAAAAGTTAAAAAATAGTAAAGCAGAGGGAATGGGGGGGAAAAGAAAAATTGATTTCACGTGAATAGATGGCCCAGTGAAGAGTAAAATATTCAATAACGGTAAAATCCAAGAAAAGTTGGGAAAAGTCCAGGATCCAGAAGTAAAAATCCAAAGATATCGTGTTACTGGAAGATATTTCGATGTCATCCAAAAGGCAAAATTCCATAAAATAATTGACAAATGGGCACAAGAAAAAATGAGAGAGTTAAATATATTATTATGATTAAGAGAAAGATAAATTGTGCGTAAAATGAGAAAATGGAGAGATTTCAAGACGCTTCTGCCGAGGCCGAGTTTCTAAATACGATATATATATATATATATATATATATATATATATATATATATATATATATATATATATATATATTTAATTATTATAGTAAAAAAATAATTATATATATATATATATATATATATATATATATATGAGAATAATGTAAATAGTATTCCGACAAAATAGAGAAATAAAAAGGAACAAACCGAATCATGTGTTCATCAACGTTTCGTCTTTATTTCATCCATAGGAAGTCTCGAAATAAAGACGAAATGTTGATGAACACATAAATCGGTTTATTCCTTTTTTATTTCCCTCTTTCTCTCTCTCTCTCTCTCTCTCTATATATATATATATATATATATATATACCTTATTGATATTGCTAACTGTATGATATGAAAAATAAAGAATTAGTTTTGTATTTTTAATCAATCCAGATTTTTTAGATATAACCCTAATTAATAAATTCGAGAAAATAAATATTAGGAAAATGAAGTAATAATAATAATAATAATAATAATAATAATAATAATAATAATAATAATAATAGTAACTAATTTCTTTGTAGAATTTAACAAAATCCGCACTTTAATTCATACGTTGAATAAAACATCTCTAGCTTTGCAATAGGAACAACTGGTTGCCGGCACAAACACACGATTTTGAGTTTTCTATGAACTTTTTTCTTCTTGCGATATTGTATTATCACGCATTATTTTTCCATCTTAGCAAACAGTATTCACATAATAATAACCGTTTGTTCCTTCATAACTAAACGGGTCTGTAAAAAATGTACCGAAATTTTAACATGCTGCAAGAGCTGTTTTGCATAAAAATGAATATTTTGATCTTGAAATGTAACTTTTCTGTTATTCTTTTATATATGTGCTCTGTTTTTATATTTAATACACATTGAGCTTCTAAACAAAAAGGATTGGTATGCACAAAGAGTGAAATGTAATTGAAAAACATTTTACCAATCTATAATATAAATCTCTCCTGTCTGTTTAAATGTAAGTATGTATGTATCTATGTTTGTATGTCTTGCAAAAATTTTCAACAAAGGCGACGGATATTCACAAGATCGTATTGTTTTGAAGCTCATCCTTCCGGATGACAAATATCGAAAAATTAGCTAAAAACATCAATTCCTTCACCCTCAACTGGACACTTTTCTACAAGGAGGGGTCGCTTTTTTTCGGCGATATTTTCAAAAGTCATCCCCTCTTTTCGATTAACTAACTTTAATTTAAACATTCGCCGCTTCCGGTTTGGTGGTGGGCGCAACAGCAAAGACGTCACGTTTATTATTCACGTTCTTTTCCCCCTTCGCGGAACCAACATATGTGTGTTATTTTGCTACTAAATCACGAGATGGCTTCTGTCACCGAGTTCGAATCTATCAACTGGTGTTAATCGTGACACCCTGCACTGAAGATTCAGGAAAGGATGAAACACTAGTGTCTGTAGGTATTTAATAATTATTATAGTAAATAGTTATGTCAGTCTTGTAAGAAACCAGTTTCTTCTCGCTGAACACTTTTAGTTGAATTAAGACATCGGTCAATTTGGCTCTTCTGCTCTGATCGTCATATAATGATTAGATCACTGACAGACATTAAAAACATTTAATAAAATAAATTTTTAAAAGTCAACATTTTTTTTTACACGGTGGTCACCACTTATCAAGGCCCGGAAGCCACTCAGAGAGAAGGGTTATTGCAAATACAGTACGTTAGTGTGGAGATTTATTGAAGTGTTTACTTGAGGTGGCGGTTCATGAAGAATTTGATTACGTTGGTCTTGAAGACATCCAGGTTGTAGTCAGGTGGAAAGCAGGCAGACGGAACAGAGTTCCACAGACGTGCAGTTCTAAGAAAGAAGCTTTGTTCATGGAATCTACGTTTTGATTTAGGCACAGATAAAGAGTTTCGCGGTTAACGGTAGCCGAATAGATATGGTCCTTGCTACGTAAGCCAGAGATGGTTTCTGTCACCGGGTTCTATCAACTCGATTCTATCAACTCGTGTTAATTGTCACACCCTGCACTGAAGATTCCTGAAAGGATGAAACACTAGTGTCTGTAGGTATTTGATCATTATATTAATTTGTATTATATATATATATATATATATATATATATATATATATATACACACCTTATACATACACACATATACATACGCACACACACATATATATATATATATATATATATATATATATATATATATATATATATATATATATATATATATATATATATACACGCACACACAAAGGGTGCCCCAAAATGATCTGACACATTTGTTAGCCAATACAATTAATTAACAATTAAATAAAGAAAACATTAATAAAAACATTTTTTTGAATGTACCTAAAATGTCATTTTATTTCACACAGCCTCAAATATTAAATCATCAAAAATGTTTCAAATGGTTGCAAACACACGAATGTAGACGTTCACGAAAGTTTTCAATAACTCGATGTATCATTTCGAGTAGAAATAGCAACAATGTCAGAACGAATAACTCATTTTAATTCTTCAAGAGATCGAAGGCGGTGGCTTAACTGCTCTTCAAATAATAGATATACTACGGTATATCAAGGAAAAGTAAGAAAAAATTAGTCAAAATTCTATCTTTAACATGCATATAAAAATCCAGTGCTCTTTGTCTCTAAAACAAGAATACCAAGAAATGAATGTACATCTATGAGAAAGGTAAGCTAAGGTAAACTAACCTATCAGTTACCTTTGACTTCAAATATCCCCGCAATAAAAAGAAATCGCAGAGGTTTAGATCCAGATTTCTATACTCAAGTTTATACAATTTAACCGCCAAAAAACTGTTAGCATGATACAATATCGCTCAGAAATAACTGTCACTGTACTAGTGTCATTCGTTTTTTTTACATGGTAGTCACCACTTATCAAGGCCCGGAAGTCACTCGGGGATAAGGGTCTTACGTGTACAGTAATCAATGGGACAATATCGTAGTAATCGTTAGTAATGGAGATTTGATAAAGTGGATTACTTAAGGGGGCGGTTCATTAGGTATTTGTTTATGTTGGATTTGAAGACATCCAAGTTGTAGTCAGGTGGGAAACAGTCAAACGGAAGAGAGTTCCACAGAAAGAAGCTTCGAGTAAGTACAGAACTTTGACCGAATTAAAATACAATGGCATTCTATCTAAATTTAAAAAATATTGTCTTTATTGAATTGTTATTTAATTTTTTTTTTTACTTAAAAATATGTAAGATCACTTTGGGATACCCTATTATTTTGGTGTCCGTTAAAAGCTATAAACTCTCCCGATCGGAATATGCTATTCTTAAAGAACGCATATTCTATTAGAAAGTAGTTTTATTCTGTGTTTCTGCAACGCTATTGCAGTGTGGAATTGGTTATAATAAATCGACTTGCAGAATCTACTTTTAGTAAGAGAATAAATCAACCTGGAATTTATTTCTGAAACATTCGCCATTATATCGATTCCTGGATTTCGTGTTTGAGCAGAGAGACATTTCTGAAGTTTTGAAGACATCGAAACTTTATGCTCTGACGATGTTTCCTTTGCGGATTTAAAATGTCACCTGGGTGAATCACAATGAATAATTCATCAATAAATCAAAGTAACAATATATATATATATATATATATATATATATATATATATATATATATATATATATATATATATATATTATTATTATTATTATTAATGGGACGATTCATATGTTCCAGATCCGATAAAATTACTGATATCAATTCAGATTCTTTCAAAATTTCTAATCATAAATTTGTTTTTCGTTATGTGATAACGAATTATCGCGAAAGCCTATATTACGGATGCATATATTTTCACAAATGATAAAGTAAACCGCTGGGTGTAGCGTAACAATTTAAGCTTCATTTTAAAGCCAATAAATATGCAGCCCACCTACGAAAGTTAAATTGAAGTTTTAAACAAAAAAAAAAAAAGAAAGAAATAAATGAATCGTTTATGGTATCGGAACATAGGTACAAATTTTTCTGATACTTTCAAAATTTCCTATTTGTTCGGTTATCGGTTCTGATTAATCGCCTTAAGACTAATATATATATATATTTATATATATATATATATATATATATATATATATATATATATATATATATATATATTAGTCATTCAATGAAGTTAAAAAATTATGACGTGGATTTAAATTGATTTAAGTTTATTAAAATTAATTTAAGCGGAATTTCTGTTTGATTCTGATTTGCGTTTTTCTTTCCTGCAAATGTCTACACTTACTTTCGCATTCTGACATATTTTCGCGACCTGTCACTTTATTTTATAAAGGTTTATTGACTTCTTCGTCTTAGTTTATCTTCCTCTATCTCTCTATTTCCTCCTCCTCTGCTTCTTCATTATTATTTTCTTCCTTTTTTCCTTTTTCTATTTCTCCCTATTCAGTAATATATTTCCTTACATTCTCTTTATTTTATTTTATCTTACATTTTCTTATACTCGCTGTTTTATTACGCGTAAACATTTTCTTTTCTTTTTTAAGATCAGCTAAGTTTCTCTCATTTTGCATGGCCTGCCTACTGAAAGCGGTTTTAATTTTAATTGAATTTAATTTTTAATTTTGATTTATGATTAACAATTTGAAGTTACTTTAGAGTGCAATTTGATGCTCATGTTCTATAATTCAAAATATATATATATATATATATATATATATATATATATATATATATATATATATATATATCAATTTATATATTTATTACTAAACAGATCCGCCGGGCCTATATATATATATATATATATATAAATATATATATATATAATATATATATATTAAATTTATTCATACAAACATTAATGGCCATTAATGTTTGTATAAATAAATTTAATATACCTGCTCTGTTAACTCATTGAGCACTCTTTGGTAGACACATGTTGTTTCATTGGATGTACTTCTAGGAAACTAAACTCTACTGGCTATATATATATATATATATATATATATATATATATATATATATATATATATATATATATTTACCGGACCCATTATATAAGAAAAGAAATTTGCTCCAGGGAAATACCTACTTCGAACAATTACATTGTGATGTACATTACACAAAATACAGTTTGGATCATTATACAACACTGCTATCAAAGGCATTAACTTCGGATTTTACTATGTAATTTTGATGTGAATTTTTATATCCTTTTAATTAACTTCCCTCACTATGACATTTAAATACTTAAATAACTTTTAATTGTGATTTTCCATGTCTCAATGACTTTAGCAAAACAGGTGTAAACCATTATAACTATTTGCTAATATTTTCTCCTCTGAAGAGATGGTATACATAAATATCCTATAAGTAATATTTCAAATGTATTCTTTGTCTTATATATAGAATTATAAAAAATCTTTAGATTTGAAAGGCAAAAATTTCACCTCATGAATTTTTAAATTCATTGAATGAATAAATTTGATTTATTTGCTCTATCTTGAATATCGAACAATTCTTATTTAGGTGGGATAGTACTTATAGAATATAACCGCCAATCACAGATTTCCATACCAGTTAATTGCTAGATAATTTTATTCTGAAGTATATATATATATATATATATATGAGCACACACATATGTATACACACATATACATACTTATATGTATATACACATATATATACATGCATATATATGTACACACTTGCATATATATACATACATATGTACATGCATATATATACACATACATATGTACATGCATATACGTATACACATATAAAAATGCATATATGTATACACATATATAAATGAATATATGTATACACATATATGCATATGCATATAACCATGCATATATACATGCATGCATATATATATACATATATACATGCATGCATATATATATATACAACCATATATACATGCATATATAACAATATACACATGCATATATATACATATATACATGCATATATACATATACCCATATACAAATGCATATATACATATATACATACATATATACATGCATATATACACATATATATACATATATAGTGTGTATGTATATATATACATATATATGTATACATATATATATATACATATATATGTATACATATATATACATATATACATTTATACATGTATATATATGTATACATATATATATACATATATATGCATACATATACATGTATATATATGTATATGTATATATATATATACTTACAAAACTGTTTAAACGTTGTCTTAAGGAGAATAGTTTCCCATCTCCCTGGAAAATTTCATCAGTATGCCCTGTATTTAAGAATTCAGGTGATCGCTCATCCCCCTCTCAGTACAGGCCAATAAGTCTCCTGTGCGTCATGAGTAAGTTGCTGGAATCTGTATTAAATACAGAAGTAATCAACCATCTCAACAAAAATAACCTTCTTAGTGACACTCAATACGGTTTCCGTTCTGCTAGATCTACTGCAGATGTGCTTACAGTTATATCTTATAGGATTAGCAAATCTCTCGACGGAGGCAACCTTTCTAGGGCAATTGCTCTTGAAATATCTAAGGCCTTTGATAGGGTATGGCATAAAGGTTTACTTCATAAGATCTCTAGCTATGGTATTGCTGGAAATGTCTTCTCAATTATTAAATCATTTCTTTCTGATAGGTTCATAAGAGTAGTAGTTGAGGGGCAAAAATCAGAAGCTCACAGTATTAATGCCGGTGTCCCTCAGGGGTCCATCCTGGGCCTAACTCTTTTCCTGATCTACATTAATGATCTTCCAAATCACATCCTTACATCATTTGTAGACATTTATGCTGACGGCACTACCATTTATGGTAGCACATCTAAGACACTAAACGACCAAGTTCTCTCCAATTCTCTCTCCTCTGACCTTGAGCACGTAGTACAATGGGGTAAAGAATGGCTGGTTACTTTTAGTGCATCTAAAACCAAGCTTCTCTCTTTACATCATCAACATTCTGATCCACATCTGACATCAATTGAAATGAATGGCTCTCGTCTTCAGGAGGCCTCAAGTTTTGACAAACTTCTTGGCTTGACCATTACTCCTGATCTTAAATGGAACACGTACATCAAATCTGTTGCCAAGGCCGCTGGAAAAATGGTGGGATCTTTCTATCGATCCGGTAGATATCTCACTGCTGATGCTATTCTCTACTTATATAAGAGCCAGGTACGTCCAAGGATGGAATACTGTTGCCACATCTGGGCAGGAGCTGCTAGAAAGGACTTGGCCTGCCTTGATAGAGTTCAAAATAGACTTCGTAGCCTCGTAGAAGATGTCCTTTTCTCTTCCTTACAACCTTAATCTCACAGAAAGGATGTTGCGAGTTTGTCTCTGATGTATCGTTATTTTCATGGAAAGTGTTCGAATGAGTTTCAATCTATGGCCCCCCCCCTCGCCAAACTTTCACAAGAAACACCCGTCTAGCTGTAAACACTATCAATAATTCCCCCCACTCTTTATCTGTGCCTAAACCTAAACGTAGATTCCATGAACAAAGCTTTTTTCTTAGAACTGCACGCCTGTGGAATTGTCTTCCGTTTTCCTGCTTTCCGGCTGACTACAATATGGTTGTCTTCACGTCTAACGTAAATAAGTTCTTGATGAGCCGTTCCATATACGTTATCAACTTTACCAACTTTTCATTACTAATGATTACTATAATGTCCAATTTCTACTGTACACTATTTAACCCTTATCCTTGAGTGGCCTCTTGGCCTTGAAAATGTGGTGATGCCTATGTAAAAAAAATGTATACATATATATGTATAAAAATGTATACATATCTATACATATATATGTATACGTATATATACATATATACACATATATGTATACACGTATATACATATATATACATATATATGTATACATGTATATACATATATATACATATATATGCATACATGTATATACATATATATACATATATATGCATACATATATATACATATCTATACATATATCTGTATACATATATATAAATATATATACACATATACATATACACATATATATACACATATATAAACCTATACATATATACATATATAAACATATACATATATATACATATATATACATACACACGTATATATACATCTATATATATATACACATACATACACATATATATATATATACATAAATATACACACATATATATACATCTATATACATATACACATATATACATATATACACATATATACACATATATATATATACATATATATACACACATATATATACATATATATACACAAATATATATATATACATAGATATATGCAGATATATAAACATATATATATACAAATATATATACCCATATTTATATATATACAAATATATATACACATGTATATACATATATATACACATATATATACATATATACACATATAAATACATATATATACACATATATATACATATACATACACACATATATACATATACATACACACATATATATGCATATATATAGACATATATATACATATATATACACATGTATATATACATATATATACATATATACACATATATATACACATGTATATATACAGATATATATACATATATACACATATATATACATATATACATATATACACATATATATACATATATATACATGTATACACAAACATATATATATAGATATATACACACAAATATAGATATATACACATATATATAAATACATATATACATATATATATAGATACATATATATACATATGAACACATACATATATATACATATATATACACAGACATATATATATATATATAAATATATATGCATATATATGTGCATATATACATATGTATGTGTACATATATACATATATATGCATGTACATATGTATACATATATATATGCATATATATACATATATATATATTATGCATATATGCATATATATACATATATATATTATGCATATATGCATATATATACATATATATATTATGCATATATGCATATATATATATATATACATATATATTATGCATATATGCATATATATACATATATATATTATGCATATATGCATATATATACATATATACATATACATATTACGCATATACACACATATATATATACATATGCATATATACATGTACATATATATACATACATATGCATATATATACATACATATACATATATATATATGTACATATATATACATATATATGTATATATGTATACATATATATGTATATATGTATACATATATATGCATATACATATATATACATATATATACATATATATACATATACATATATATGTACATATATATATATACATATACATATATATATGTACATATATATACATATACATATACATATATATATCTACATATATATACATATACATATGTATATATATTTACATATATATACATATATATGCATATATATATGTACATATATACATATATATGCATATATATATGTACATATATACATATATATGTACATATATACATATATATATGTACATATACATATATATATGTACATATACATATATATATGTACATATCCATATATATATGTACATATACATACATACATACATGTACATATAAATATATATATGTACATATACATATATATATATGTACATATATATATATATGAACATATATATATATGAACATATATATATATGTACATATATATATATATGTACATATATATATGTACATATACATATATATATATGTACATATACATATATATGTACATATATATATGAACATATATATATATATGTACATATATATATGTACATATATATGCATATATATATGGACATATACATACATATATATACATATGCATATATGCATATATACATACATATACATAGATATATATGCATATATACATACATATATATAAATATGCATATATACATACATATATAAGTATTTGCATATATACATACATATATAAGTATTTGCATATATACATACATATATATGTATTTGCATATATATATATACATATATATACATTTGCATATATATATATACATATATATACATTTGCATATATACATATATATATATGGATATATGCATACATACGTATATATTTGCATATATACATACGTACATATATATTTGCATATATACATACATACATATATATTTGCATATATACATACATACATATATATTTGCATATATACATAAATATATATATATGTATATATACACCCATATATATATGCATATATACATACATATATATATATATTCATATACACATATATATGCATATATACATATATATATGCATATATACATATATATATGCATATATACATATATAATTGCATATATACATATATATATGCATATATACATATATAATTGCATATATACATATATATGCATATATATATGCATATATATATATGCATATATACATATATATGCGTATATACATATATATATGCGTATATACATATGCATATATGCGTATATACATATGCATATATGCATATATACATACATATATACATGTATATACATATATACATATATATATGCATATATTCATACATATATGCATATATACATATATATGCATATATACATACATATATACATATATAAATGCATATATACATATATATATGCATATATATACATACATATATACATATATATATGCATATATATATACATATATATATGCATATATACATACATATATATATGCATATATACGTACATATATACATATATATGCATATATATATGCATATATACATACATATATACATATATACATACATACATATATGCATATATACATACATACATATATACATATATATACATATATACCTACATACATATATACATATATATATACATGCATATATACATACATATATGCATATATACATACATATATGCATATATACATACATATATAGATACATATATATATACATATATATACATTTATATATATATACATATATATATACATTTATACATACATATATATACATACATTTACATACTTATATATACATACACATATACATTTATACATACATATATATACATACATTTATATACTTATATATACATACACACATATAAATACATATATACATACATATAAATACATATTTACATACATATACATACATATATACATAGATATAAATATACATATATACATAGATATAAATATACATATATACATAAATATAAATATACATATATACATAAATATAAATATACATATATATAAATATACATATAAATATACATATATATACATATATACATACATATGTATACATATATACATACATATGTATACATATATACATACATATGAATATACATATATACATACATATAAATATACATATATACGTATATATATACATATATATACACATACATATATACATATATATACAAAGATATACATACCTATATATACATACATATATATATATACATACCTATATATACATACATACCTATATATACATACCTATATATATATATATATATTTACATACCTATATATACATACCTATATATACATATATATACAGACATATAGATATACATACATATATATACATACATATATACATACATACATATACATATAAACATATATACGTACATATACATATATATACGTACATATCCACATATATACGTACATATCCACATATATACATACATATATACATACATATATATATACATAGGTACATACGTATATACATACATATATACACATATATACATGCATATATACTTACATATATAAACATATATACATGCATATATACATACATATTATTATTGCAACGTCTTGTCAGACGAGTGCCACTCCCTCAGTCACTGAAAGTCTATGAGTCGGACCTTTTTTTTTTTTTTAGTCTTGCCAGTGAATTCAAACGCTCAAACAGACATGACATTGAAGACGGTCTTTGGCATACATACATATATCCACATATACACACATACATACCCATACATACCCATAAACATACACACATGCACACATCCATACATACTCAATACATATAACACATACATAAATTATATACATACACACATATACATATATTTGCATACACATATACACTATCATATATAAATACATGCGCACATATACATACATATTCACATACATATACGTACACGTGTATGCACATGTAGATTCATACACATAAATTTACCTACATGTACCTACACATACATATATATGCACCTATAAACATACATATATATGCATATATACATATACATACACACAAATATATATACGTATATCCATACAAACACACATAAACATGTATACACAATAAATTAATAAAAATATATACACACATACATATATACATACATATACAAATAGGTATGCATACACATACCTACACTAGTACATATATTAACATACATACATACACGCATACACATATGCATATATAGAATGATGGCAGATCAATTATTACATGCTTCCAGCATTTCAGGGCAACACGCATGACACTTTTCCATCGATACGGACAATTTCTATAGACAAACGCCTGAGGAAGTATCTATACAAAGATGATGTTACAGAGTTTTAGCTTTGTACGACAGCTAAGTCTCTCTCTCTCTCTCGGTTCAAAATGTTGAGATCCAGCAACAAGCATGAGCAAGATAGCCAGCAACAAATCAAACTGCAGACCAGCTTAATTCGGGTACTGGTCTCCCGCTTTATGTATATATTTTTTTAAATCAGAGATTTGCTTCACCCAGAGAGGTTGCCTTAACAGGGCTTTTGGGAGTCCTCTCCTCCCCACACACATATCGAAATAAAGATATACACGTACACATACAAGCATGCATACAAACAGATGCACGCAAACATACATACGCAAGAACAAACACACATGACAACATGCACATACACTCAAACATTCATACATACACGCATGTACATACATATGCACAAACACGTACACATACACGTACATGTAGAATATATATGAAGGAGCATTTACGATGACGATGGTTGTTACGAATAGGTGAATTCTCCATGAATAAAAGAGTAAAACAAGCCCAAATACACAGAACATAGAATAGAGAGACGTTCGTTTCGCCGGTTGTGTATATATATATATATATATATATATATATATATATATATATATATATATATGTGTGTGTGTGTGTGTATGTATGTATATATACATATATATATATATGTGTGTATATTTATATATATATTTGGGATTGTTGTACTCTTTTATTGATGTTGAATTCACCTATTCGTAACAACCATCATGGTCGTCGTCATGAACGTTGTGGATTTGTGCCGTTATGATCGCGTTTTCATTTTAAAAACTGTACAACCGGCGCAGCGAACGTCTCTCTATTCTATCTTCTGTGTTTTTGGGATAGAACAGGCGCTTTGGCAATCTATCGTCGTCCATCGTTTTCAGATGTCCAGCCCACCTCATCTGGTTGCGTATAATCAACTTCTCGATACAAGGTATATCAGCCCGCATGAGAACATCCACATCACATATAAAAGTGCTCTACCTGATGCCCAGAACGTGTCTCAGGAATTTCTGGTGCACTCTCTCCATGACTTTTGTGTCTACCATAAGTTGCCCAGGCCTCAGAAGCGTAAAGCAGAGATGGTAAAAAACAAGATTGATAGACACTGATCTTTGTATGAATAGTTATACCCCTGTCAGACCATACTCGCTTCTCTAAGCCACCAAAAGCCTTAGTGGCACGCTGTATCCTATAGTTGACCTCAGCATCCAGGGTTCCATCTCTGGCGAGAGTACTACCTAAATACACAAATGTGTTGACCACGGCAAGTCTCTGGTTGTTGTAAAAAATATTTGATTCCACATACAAACTACAGGGTGGAGGTGGGAACATGACCACTTTGGCTTTCTGGAATGACGGATGGACAAATATACTTTAACAATATATTGAGTAGAACTCTGAAAAATACATTGCCAACTACTTCCAACAAACTTATCCCAAACTTCCACAGTCGGTCCTGGGCCCCTTTCCCTTGTACAGTGATATAAGAATTGCATCAACCCAATCCTGATGGAGGGGAACACCTTTGCAGACATCAGTGATAAGATGAAGAATTTCATGAACAATTTTATCACCCCCATGTAAGAGGACTGCTACAGAAATACAATCAAGCCCTGGAGTCCTCCCAACGTTCACTTCCTTGATTGCATCTCTAATTTCATTCTCAGATGGGAACACAGACATTTCATGGATAAGTTTCTATTGTGATAAAAATCCATTGATGACGTCCTCATCAAAATTAGAGGAAAATCTTGTTAGGATCCTTTATAAGGGCAATTCCATCACTTGAGAGTAGGGGAGATGTAGATAGTGTTTGAGGACCAAAAGATTTTTAAGCAAATGGTACATGCGTTTGAGGTCTTTACAATCAAAAGCCATCTGGATTTGGTTGGCGAGTTTAGCCCACCACTGATTCTTCATTTGGCGGAGTCGCTTTTGGAGAATAACCTTGTTTGCTTTAAGTGACTGTCGGAGGGACTCTCGACCTACATGAGAGGCAGACAACATCTTATGGTGCAACTCATTTTTAGCACTTAAGAGTTGAGTAATTTCAGAATCATTATCATCAAACCAATCCTGATTTGCGAAAGCCAAGAACATCCACACTTATTTCATTGATTGTATTTTTAAAATGCGCCCACGACCCATCAAATCTGCAGAATTAACTACAGATCGAAGCTTTTCACGTACACTTGTATCAGCCACCCTGGACACATCAACCCGCCTGGGAATCCCAACACCACCCATCGTAGACTTCCTCCTTATACAGACTTTAAACTTCCCGCGTACCAAAAAGTGATCTGTGCCGCATTCAGCTCCACGCATTACACGCACACTACATACGTCCCGCAAATCTACTTTCCAGGAAATAATGTAATCGATCAAGTGACCTTGTTTTGAACGAGGATGGGTCCAGGTAAACCTATGGACCTCTTTCTGGCTGAAGAAAGTGTTCCAGATAGCAAGGTCAAACTGAGTGTATAGATGGAGAAGATACAGACCATTACTGTTGACCCTACCTACACCAAACCGGTCGAGTGAGTCCCAGGTGTGATGATCCTTGCCAACCCTTGCATTTAGATAACCCATGAGTAAGATCTTCTCAGATAAAAGAATAGAGGAAATGGTACGACTGAGATCTCGGTAAAACGCTGTGATGGTGTCTTCATCATGACCCATGGTAGGGGCATACACAGATAAAATCGTCATATACCTACTGTGTGCAAGAGGGAAGCGCATCGTCATAATTCTGTCGCTTACACAGATTGGCTGATCAATCCTCTTCACCAAATCAGAGCGCACTGCAAAGCCAATTCCACCTTCTCGTCTCAGCCCCAATGGTTTTCCTTTCCAAAAAAGGTGTATCCCGAGCCCACTCCCACCAATTGATCCTTACCACTCAATCGTGTTTCAGACAATGCCGCAATGTCTATGCTGTACCTAGCGAGCTCTCTTGCAACAATAGCTGCCCTACGCTCAGGTCTTTCACTATCCAGGATGTCTAGCAAAGTTCTCACATTCCACGTAGAAACAGGTTATTCCTCTCCTGATAAATTTTGATTTTCCTTGTTTATTATTTTTCTTCAACTTTATCTTGTTTCTCTTGCAAATATAGAGCAGTCGCTGACCGCAGGAAGCCGACCAGCTAATACAAGGGTAGACAATTTATAGGTCGCTTTTTCTAGACCCTTCCCAAATTCATGGGTGAGCAGTGTATCCCTAAAAAAGGCTGCTCAGCCGCTAGATCATCCACCGAAGTTGCTTCCACCCTGTAAGCGATTTAGTCGATGATGTTAGATAAATCACTGGCCGCCTATGTGCAGATTTGCAGCTATGCACTTCCAGCCCGTTAAGCCTGTGCACGTCGACTCTCACCTATCGCCATAGGACTTTTACGGTTTTTATTTTTTCTTCGAAAGATATCTGCACATAACGATCGCGACACAACATGCTTGTACTAAACATATTGTCCCCTCTCGCACCCTACCACTGGTTGCATAGTGACAAACTGAAATAGTGAGATGACTGAGCAGTGGCATAGTGTGCATTTTTTATAATCCGGCAGCTGGTCATATCAACACAGACATACACATAAGCAAGCAAACATGGATATGAATTTATATATCCCTAGTTTCTCACAATATAGTAACCCTCCAGAACTTGAGAGGGAGACTAACAGGTAGTACACCTTGCCCAAGGGTGACCTGAAACTATGCAATGCAAAGGCGTTTACTCCCTGAGGTAGTATGTTACCCGCATACCCAATATATATATATATATATATATATATATATATATATATATATATATATATATATATATATATATATATATACACTAGCTGTCGTTGTTCTTCATTGCAGCCGTGTTGAGACTACGACGTGGTCTTGGCTTATGTGGTGCAGGTTTCTTGTTCGGGAGATCGAGTTGTGTCAGCACGAGTGAGTGGTCGGTATCACCATCGGCGGAGTGGAAGTTTCTTTATCGTTTGACAGAACCGGTGTCTTTTTCTACACAATGCAAGATCCAATTGGTGCCAATGTTTGGAACGAGGGTGTCTCCAAGAGACACGATGACACATTTTCTGTTTGAACCATGTGTTTGCAACACAGAGTCCCCGTTGACTACAGAGTTCCAGAGTTCTTTGACCATTTTCATTTATTTTACCAGTACCGAAGTGACCAATGATGTCATGTCAGGCAGCATGGTTTGCACCGACTCTAGCGTTGAAGTCCCCGAGTACCTGGAGGTGATCGCTGGCTGGGATCCTGCTCAGTATTTCGTTGAGATAGTCGTAGAATTTTTCCTTCACATGATCTTTACTAGGCTGTGTTGGCGCATAGACGCTGATGGAAAAGTTGGGCTGTCGACCAACTCTACTTAGTTTGATAAGATCTCTCCATGATAACATGACAGCCGCAGTCTTCTTCGAGGGTGACATGTCTGACAACTTCCCCGTATGCAGTGGAGTCAAGCAAGGTTGTGTGTTGGCTCCCACACTGTTTGGCATCTTCTCAGTTCTTCTGCACCACGCTTTTGGAAATCACGAGGACGAAGACAGTGTGCTCCTTCATACTCGCTCTGATGGAGTACTTATTAACTTGGCGCGTCAAAACCAAGATTCGAAAAGTCCTAATACTTGAGCTGCTGTTCGCAGACGATGCTGCATTGGTCTCGGACTCCGCAAGTGGACTCAAGCGGCTGCTTGACAAATTGAGCGCTGCTTGTTCGGAGTTTGCACTGGTAATCAGTGTGAAGAAGACAGTTGTGATGAACCAGGGTGACGCATCACCAATCACCATCAATGGCCACGAACTAGAGACTGTCGAGACCTTTGCGTATCTTGGATCCAACATCAACAAAGGAGTATCCATTGAACAGGAGCTACAAACGTGCATAGGTAGAGCAGCGTCTACTTTCAACCGACTATGTGAAAGAGCATGGTTCAATAAATATCTCACTTCTCGCACAAAATGCCGCATCCTACGAATGCTGTGTTCTGAGTACCCTACTCTATGCTCGTCACGAGAAAAGACTGAACGTCTACCATCTCCGATGCTTGCAACATATCATGGATATCAATTAGTGGGATAGAATCACCAACGAAGAGATGATAAGACGTGCCGACAGCCGCTCCTTGATTTTATTATACCATATTTCTTCAAACTGAAACATAATTATCAAATTACGCAGATAGATATGAAATGTCTTTATAAAAGTTTCTGTCTATTTCCATTCTATGGAGAGCAGGCGCACACGCAGACCCCACAATTTTATTGTACCATCCCTATTAAAGTTAAAACATACTTATCAAAGTATTCTTATGTAAATCTATATTAAAAACACTTGTAAACGTTTTTTTTAATTTTTAAATTTTTTTATTTCCATACTTTGTGGACAAGGCGCGTACGCAAGTCCCAAAATGTTATTGAATTATCATTATGGCAGATCAAACATACCCATTTCTGTGTCTCGATACATCTTCTATCATTATATGTGATCAGTTTTCTATAATAGTCAACAATATAGGAGCCTATTCGTGACCAGGCACACACACAAACGTTCAGATTAATATTATATATAATATATATATAATATATATATATAATATATATATAATATATATAATACATATATAATATATATAATATATATAATACATATATAATATATATATATATAATTCATATATAATATATATAATTCATATATAATATATATAATTCATATATAATATATATATAATATATATATATTATATAATATATATATTATATAATATATACATTATATATATATTATATAATATATATATATAATATAATATATAATATATATATTATATAATATATACATTATATATATAATATATATATATATTATATAATATATATATAATATATATTATATAATATATATATAATATATATATAATATATATTATATAATATATATATAATATATATTATATAATATATATATAATATATATTATATAATATATATATAATATATATGATATATAATATATATATAATATATATATTATATAATATATATTTAATATATATATATTATATAATATATAATATATATATTATATAATATATATAATATATATATTATATAACATATATAATATATATATTATATAATATATATGATATATATATTATATAATATATATAATATATATATTATATAATATATATAATATATATATATATTATATAATATATATAATATATATATATATTATATAATATATATATAATATATATATAATATATATAATATATATATAATATATATAATATATATATATATTATATAATATATATATAATATATATATAATATATATAATATATATATAATATATATATAATATATATAATATATATATAATATATATAATATATATATAATATATATAATATATATATAATATATATAATATATATATAATATATAATATATATAATATATATAATATATATAATATACATATAATATATAATATATATGATATATAATATATAATATATATGATATATAATATATAATATATATAATATATAATATATGTGTATATATATATATATACAGTGAATTAATACATGTTGTAAAGAGGTTAATAAAGTTAATACCATAATCATCTGAGAGGCGAAAGCAAATTATATATTTAAAAAGTATACGTCTGTATATTACTCAATAATATGGAAGGTATAGGTTTTAAATAAATGACTACATATATACAACGGTTAATATTGCTAAAAACAATAATAAATCTTAAATTGAAAACTGATAAATAATTGTGCATTCAAGTAGTGACCATCGTATCTCATTGGTAGACCGCCAGTACGAATGTCGGCGTCATTAGTTCGATCCTCACCTATGCTGATGACGTCTGAAAATAGAAACCTGCATTTCTACGGCTATACGTTTTATGCACCTAATAATATTTAATAAGAATAAATTAAAATACATCCCATAAAAAATAAGGGGCAACTCATTCGTTTATATATATATATATATATATATATATATATATATATATATATATATATATATATATACACACACCGTCGTAAGGTAGAAACAAAGAAGGCCAATAGCGTGCTTGGTTGTTTTTATTACTCAAACTACTTCCTTTATTTTGAGTCTTATTTCTACAATGTTTCGGCCGATGTAATTTCACTAGCTGGGATGCCTGGCGTTGCCCGGGGGTTTGTATGTGTGTGTCGAGCAAGAAAAAAGTGGTAGTAAGCAGGAAGGTTCGAACCCGTTACGCGAAGGCGGAAAAGAAGGGGGAGGTGTGTGTAAGGCTGTTTGTTGAGCAAAAAAAAAAAAAAAAGATTGCGAGAGCAAAAAAATAAATTGGTAGTATGCAAACAGGCTCGAACCCGTACCGCAAAGAAGGAAAAGAAAGTGAAAAAAAACAAACAAACAAAAAACGTGACGCGTTAGCCGTTGCGCCCATCGCCAAACCGGAAGTGATTTAGGTTTAAATAAAGACTAGACAATCGAAAAGAGGCGATGACTTTTGAAAATATCAACGAAAAAGGCGACCCCTCCCTATAGAAAAGTACCCAGTTGAGGGTGAAGGAATTGATGTTTTTGGCAAATCTTTCGATATCTGTCGCCCGAAGGGCCAAGCTTAAAAATGGTAACGATCTCGTAAAAATCCACCCCCACTGTCAAAAGTTTTTGTCACATACATGCATACAAACAGGTGAGCTTTATATATATATATATATATATATATATATATATATATATATATATATATATATAGATGATAGAAGAAAATATATATATATATATATATATATATATATATATATATAGATGATAGAAGAAATAGGATAACCAAAATATTTGGATTACCTTTTGATCAATGAAGAGGTTATAAATCAACGTACCATATATTACCGCATATATTACTGACTGATGATCCCCTGGAAACTATGCGGTATCAACTTGAATCTCTTTATTCATTGGCGCCATTAGGGATGCCTCATAAATTCTATTTAAAACCTGGATGCATATTTATTCCTTTCACAAATCTACCAATAAAAACAGAAATGGGCAATGAAACAAGATTGGAAGTTATAAAAATGCATCAACATGCGATTGGTACGTCATTAATAAGTGATGCATATCTAGGAAAGCTTGTTCTCATTCCAAGAATAAAACTCGCTCCAAGTGACCCTAAACCGTCTTTCATTATAGAACGAAATCAGTTTCGATTCGGTTACCGTGTCCAATGGCTATAAATAAGTCTCCATCAAGCATTAGCAAAACTAGGCTTACGAGGTGCCTTCAATAAGTTTCCAGACTTTTTACAGACATTTAAAATTGTCATAGACACTTGAAAATTCAGTATGTTAGTATTACACATCTTATGAGATGACTATCTAATTTTTAGGACTTCATATTCAAATGATTACTTACAGCAAGAACTGGAATATAATGTTGTGACCCTTTCGACTGTGATCATAGCATAGTATCTGTTAACTGGAGCAATCAGGGCCAAGGGTCAAAACATTATTATTATTATTAATTCATTCGAGCGACGGCGGGTCGCTGGATCAATTGTTATGATTAAAAAAATAAACAATTAAATTGACATATAAAAGGAATGTGAAAATAGAAAATAGATGTAAACATGATTTTTGGGTTGCATAAACAAATAACTAGATTGGGAGCATCAAGTTGGTCTGAGAAACGTCATGATGTGACGTAAAGAAACACGTGATGTATGTAGATTTGGGGAGATTCTATGCAGTCGTTAGCTGAACATCAGAAAGAACAGACGGCTCAAAATGACGCCGGAAGCGGCGTAATTTCAGACAGCCAAGATGTGAAAGAACTTGTAATCTCTGAAAAGGCCGGCCGGATCATGAAAATAAATATTCGTAAATAATTCAGGTATGTGTTGTGTTATTTACATCTGTTAAAAAGAACTGTTTGTCTACAACTGTTTCGATACGTCCACGTCAATCGTTTCCTGTTAGAACTGTTGCATAAATGTTAAAATATACACATTTGACGATCAAATAAATGATACGAGGTATATATATATATATATATATATATATATATATATATATATATATATACACGCATTTACACATACACGAATATACAGATAAAATATAAAATCCAAATATTAAACATACGTCGTTATAGATCGTAATCATACATCTGCTTATACAGGGTGACCCCAAAAAAACAAAACAGAAGCTAAATGGAGGCCATCTAGAACATATGCTGTAGAACGGAGAAAAAAAAGGCCAAATACCCTAGTGTTTTGACGTGATGTTTTGAATATAATAAACTAGTTATGACCAAATTTTCATTTCATTCGGACAAAACAGTAAGAAACGGGGCCTACTTGAGTTGGGGCCCGTTTTTTTTTGGTCACCCGGTATAACAGGAATACACCCTACTAAAGCTTGATTACCTGGTGAATTTCTAAAATGCAGTTTGAACGTGAGTACACTTTAGTAGAATGATATGCAATACCATTCGGTTTTAAACTTGAAAAATGCCAGAGAAACCAATGGCGTGCTTCAGACTGCTTTTAGACCATCCTCAATGAATTGAGCATCAGTTTTTGAGTGGCCCCAAAAATTCAAGGAAGGCAGGGTGTCTGTGACGGATGATGAGAGGTATGGGAAGAGTAAGGTAGTCAGAACACCAGAGTTGATTGGCCAAATAAAGAATTTCATAACTAAGGACTGTCGTGTGTCTGTAGAGACAATAAGTGCACATTTTGATGTCAGTGTGGGAACTGTTCATGCAAAAAATGTCACGATGAACAGAAGATGCGAAAGATTTGCGCGAATGCAACAGTCCAAAACTCCATCCTTGCCAAAGATTGTTTGATCAAGATTGGCATTAAGGCAGTACCTCACCCTTCCTACAGTCCAGGTCTTGCTTCAGTGACTTTTGTATATTCTCTAAGCCCAAGGAAAACCTCAGAGGGTGTCGTCATGAGACAATTGGGGAGACGAAAGAAGTTTAATCGAGGATCAATGATATGCTTACACAATAGTGTAATCCTGTGACCCTTTGGCTGTAATCATAGCGTAATATGTGTTAACTGTAGCAGGCAGGGTCAAGGGTCAAAACATTATTATTCATTGATTTGAGCGACGGTGAGACGCTGGATCGATTATTGTGATTATAAAAATAAACAATTAGTTTCGGAAAAAGTGATTGACAACTTTAATAGAAAATCAACTACGAAAACAATGCGATTTTAGAAAATACAGGAAAACATTGTTTGGTTTGGATAAGCAAACAATCAGATTTATGTTACGCCAGCGGTTAGTCTTAGACACGTGATGTGATGTACATTTAGAGAGATTCTAGGAGTCGTTAGCTGAACATCAGAGAGAACGGAAGACTCAAGGGGGAATTGGTCTTTCCATGACGCAGGGAGCGACGTTTTCTCAGGCAGCCAAGACGTGAAGACGTTGTAATCTCTCAACATGCCGGCCAGAATCATGAAAAATGTTCGTACATAATCCAGGTATTTGTTGTGTTATTTAAAGCTGTTAAAAAGAACTGTTTGTTTACAACGTTACGATACGTCCACGTCAATCATTACCTGTTAGAACTGTTGCATAAATGTTAAAATGTACACGTTAGACGATCAACTAAATGATACGACGTATATAAATACATGCATTTACACGTACATGAAGACAAAGATAAAATATAAACCCCACTATTCAGCATGTCGTTTTGGAATATATTCATATACACACACAACGTAATAATAGGAGATTACTTCGGAGGAAACTAGTTTCGTATTTGTATTATCAATGAAATTCCCATACGAAAAAAAGTATGGCACCTCATTTAAGGCACCTCGTATTTCTATCACAACCTGTGTTTACCCATGGACAACAATACGTTGTATTTTCAAGAGGATCTCTGATATACAAGTTAAAGTCCTGAAAACTAACAACTAAGGGTATAAGAAAAAAAATCTTACACTACGAATATAGTTTGCAGAAAGATATTTTTCTGTGCCTGTATCATGACTAAACTTTAAAAAAATTATTCCAATTACAATTGAGCCTGATTTAAGGAACAATTGTTTTTACATTTGAAAATCTTCATTGGATTAAGATAAAGGATAAAAACTCATTCCATGTAATTTTTTTTATTTATTGAGATTAATAGACAATATTTGAATTAATCATCAATTTACAATATAAAAAATTCACAGCATTTAAGATAAAAAGTATTTTCTATTTCAAAAATTGTGGAATTTGTATAGAAGGAAACACTTCTGTTTAATTTATTTAATGATTAAACTTTTAAAGAAAAATTCAAAACTTGCACATAAAAAATCAATTCCAAATAAACTCCAGTCTATGTCTGACTTGTCCACCAAGTTTCAGCTATGAACGCTCAACAGCACTTCTGCATCGCAAGTGCACCTGGATACTGCTGAGCTGGGTTATGATAGCCCTCTTCAGTCTAGGAAAATTTAATTCTGAAATGTGTCCGAGCATGGTCATGATTATGCATAAATTTTCTTTAAAAAAAAAAAATCCAAATAGAAATAAAAATCACTTGTAGAAATATGCATTTGTCTTTGTTTATTCAGAGTTATGTTTTTATATAGGAATTTATAAATAATTGTTAAATTTGGGAATGGTTAGGTAGAGAAGAAAGAGGGGTAAGGAGAGGGAATCTGGGGGGAGAAGGAAAAAGAAAGAGATAGAAGTTTTAATAGAAATGTGTTGCACTTTTTCCTCAAGCAATGTCATGTAGAAAGTTCCATCTGAAGAGTATTAGACTTGCATTTATTTTCTCTCTCTCTCTTTCTAAAGTAATGAAATGGATGCACTTAACAAATTACATTTGTAGAACCCAACATTACTTGGTTAAACATGAATTCTGAGACGCAATCATACTGAATCATGTCCATCCCTGTGAGAGGTCAAGACATCTAATATTTGGAGTCTTTAACTGAAGGCAAGTTTTACGACCAGTCAGCAAAGATCTTTTTAGCAGTTAACACTTCATTGGTTTTCAGCGAAAACGTACATTGAAGAAATTCCGGAATCTTCATTGAGGAAAGTATGTTTCTTAAAGATATAATTTTTTTAGTCGAAAGATACAAAATAAATTATTCAGCTTATTTTGAAACATTTGAACATTAAAATTTAAAAACGTTAATTTTCTATGACATTTGAAGTTTGTAATTAGATTCTAGTAAAAAACAATTCTGCAATTCCACATATATATATATATATATATATATATATATATATATATATATATAAATTGAAATATAAAAGAAAAATAAACATTCCTTGCATTGAAAAATATTTACTTTAAAATATTGGAAAAAGATATTTTCTTTTATCTGAAAAATCTTCCATGTTCATAATTTACTTGGAATTCTAAGAAAAGCTTATAATTTCATCCATTTTAATAATGTTCATAGAACGTTTCTTAATTGACAGGAGTTGGGATGAAAATATATTATTTGAAAAATAATCAAAGCCTTTAGATTTTCTCATACTTGAAACTTATGACATTACAAGAACGAGCGGTTGACAATTGGTTTTAGTTATTTTGTTGGCAGAAAATTCAATTTAAAAATATTTTAGGACATACGGATTAAATTGGCCTACAAAACAAATCTGTCATAGTTTATGTGATATTTAAATTGTCTTTACCAAATTTGAGAGTGCTGCTTCCAGAAATGCTATCACCTTTTCTACCAATTCTAATTTTTCTGCTATGGTATATCCCTCTCTGTAGGGAGCTGACAGCCACAATAAAAAACAGACAAATCGCAGATCCAATATTTGTATGTAACTTTAAGACACATTCATGGAATCACACGAAAATATTCACAATTAAATACTGAACTTGTAAAAAAATAGCAAAGCATATACATCAGCCATAAATTGAAACTTAATGATTTCCTAGAATGTGGGGGGGGGCTGCAGAATGATATCACTTGATAGACCAACAGGAGTCTGCAAGCCTGGTGGCATTCCAACGACGTTGATAGCGAATTTCCATGTTGCTGATGTCTTCATGGAAGCGCTCTCCTTGCTTGTCGCTCACATCACCTAAATTTAGCTTTAAACACAGAGAGTAGGTAGAAATTGTTTACAACGGTTGTAGCTAGACGAGTGTTTGTTGTAAATGTCTTGTGGGTAGGAGGCATAGATTGAAGCTCAGTCGAACATGTGAGAATAACAATAGAGCAGAGAACATCTCGTCTCTGGGAGAAAGCGATATTAAGGAGAAACCGACATTGCATAGATGATTTTGAAGCCGATTTTTAGTTACTGTTTGTGATTAAGTAGTTCTCTTAAGCTTCCGCCCACTTCTGCATGCACTCATCCTCTCACTTTACCTACTCTCCTAACTGTACAATCATTACCTCCCCCCCCACATTTTTCCACACTTCACACTCAGCTCCACAAATGCAGCGTTCTCGGATGAACATTTACACCCCCTTTGTTTCAGTCATTTAACTTGGCCAAATGTAAAAGGCACCAGTCATGCAAGACGTTCCTCTTCTCCCTGCTGTGCAAAAAAAATGTAACTGTATGCTCATATTTGCACTCAGTTGATGGAGACTTATGATTAATGTTTTAACAAGCTCTTTGTATTTGAGCGTCTTTATTTTTACCAATTAGAATTTCACTACATTCGTAAATGCCGTCCAGGCACTTAATTTTGCAGGATTTATAAAATTACAGAAATTTGCACCATTCATTAAATTTCGAATCTGGGATCCATAAAATATTACAGCTTTTAATTTATCTATGGATAGGTCTGGAAATTTAATGCAAATATATTTGAAACAGTCACTATCTTTCTAAAGCTGTTTCATAATGCCAAGCTTTATGTGAAGGGCAGGAAACACAATTTTGCAACACTCCACCAAAAGAGAAGCCAGAACTTGAGAGAACCAGGAATCAGCTGACTGCGCACAAGCCAATCGTTTTTCATCCAGTGCTCGGTTCTTGCCATGCTACTCCATAAACTCAAACCCAAGAATTAAAGAAATCTTGTGCAGCCATTTTGTAGCCCGAGAAGAAACCCAATCATTTCAAATCGATACATATGATCCATTGGCGCTGTTTGTTTGAAATCGTTTTATGAACAAATTTGATTTAAGCATATTTGTCTTTGATGGTCGGTGAATAGCCTAGAGGAACTTATCCATATAAGTTGTTTCTGTGAAGAATAACACATTTTAAACTTCATTTGAAACTGTCTATAAAAAGGTGCCAATAGTAAGAATATTACTATTCAATACCAAGCTGTCGCAGCAAACTGGCAACGTGATTGCAAAATACAATGTCGTTATCCTGAGTGAAATATGGCAATAATTCAAGATTGGCGTTTTCTGTAGGTTATGCGAGTTCCAGGCTGAAGTGGATTTTTCCTTTGGGTTTTGAAGCTTAAAGGTCAGGAGATTATTTGAAAAAGTTGAAATCTCTAATCAAATAAGTTCTTGAGAAAAAATCTGTAGTAGTGAAGAAAGAGAAAAATCGACATCCGAAACAGTGACTTCACTATCGTCACTGGGCAAACTGAGTCCTGGTTTTCTTCTCAATTCCAATTCGGGCAAGTTTTTAAACACTGGAACAGGAATTTCATTACAGTATGGAATTGGCCGAATCGTAGACTTGAGGTTTGCACCAACGAATTCCTATTCCTCCTGTTGCTTTCCTTCGTTTTGACTGGACATAAATAACGATCATCGAAATGTTTTTTCAGTTCACGCCAGACCATTGGAATACCAAAGCGTAGCGACTTTCTATCTTACTTTGTCCACTGTCGAAAATATTCAAAACATTGCTTGCATTCAATATGGAGTGTCCATGGCTTATTTTGCCCACCCAGCATTATTTCTAAGAAAGCAAAATAAGCACACCTCACAAATTCACTCATCTCTTTCCTGTTGGGTTGCAACGTATATTCCCTGTAAATATAGCAAAACATATTTGGATGGTGTAAACAAAGTCGCCTAGGAGATGATATAGCCACGCTTGATTTTTTTGCTTCAAACGACTCTGAAGACGAGTAATAATCCACATGTATATTTATTTAAAGAGAAAAAGTAAAAACTGAAAGAGAAAAAATGACGAGAAAGTAACAACAATAACAACAAACGAGATTAGGAAAAGGAAGGAGTAAAGAAATAAAAAGACTGAATAAGTTGTTGGTTGTTTTTGTTTTACGGCATATCAACCTTTTTCAGGTTATTTAATGCCGAATCCAAAGATTTTGAAGAAAAAATTTTTTAATAGAATATATTTGTTGTTTTCAAGTCGGTTTCTATTTAACTCATAGTTGGGACCCTAACAGGTACTACCACCTCGAGTCAGAGTGGACCTGGGAGCAATGGCAATTAAAAGGTGGCTCCACACTCCCCAAAGCCCACAAGCTGGGGCCTTACTACTGGATATAGTTTAATGGCATATCCAGGACCGCAGAATCCTTTAAGATCTCTTGCGAATTCCGCATATTTGTTTCGATTTTCTGTCGTTTTGATCATCATCCTGTGACCTACTGGGACGGCAAAATCTACAATTGTGACCTGCTGAAACGGCAAAATTGGTTGGTTTAGTTGGTTGTTTTTGTTTTATGGCATATCAACCTTTTTCAGGTTATTTAATGCCGAATCCCAAGATTTTGAAAAAAAAAAATGTAATAGAATATATTTGTTGTTTTTAAGTCGGTTTCTATTCAACCCATAGTTGGGACCCTAACAGGTACTACCACTCCGGGTCAGAGTGGACCTGAGAGCAATGGTAATTAAAGGGTGGCTCCACACTCCCCAAAGCCCACAAGCTGGGGCCTCACCACTGGATATAGTTTAAGGTCATATCCAGGACCAAAAGACTGAATAAGTTCGTAAAGAAATGGAACATGAAATGTCAACAAACACATTCATTATCTCGAAGACGAAATGCGTAAAACATACCTTTGTATTGATGCCAGGGATGGAATCGGATAAAGAGGAAAGAGCCGTGCTGTGTCGCCAATAGTTGCAAAAAGGAAGTAAAGACCAACGGGAAAAGAAAATTAGGAAGAAAGTCACTTTTTAGTTAAGAGTAACTCAAAGGGAGATAATGGGTTCAAAAGAAGGAGGCAGAACACTTAATTTTAAAGTAAAAAAAATATAACAGAAAATATTTCAACAAGTTCACCTGATGAGAAAAAAAAATATGATTTTCATAATCAGCGCTCCCAAATTAGTCTAAATCAGCTTAGAAATCTTAGGCATAAAATATGAAAATGTGTTGGTCAGTGATATTTTAAGGTGAAAGTAAATTAAAAGAGTCCCATATATAGATTTAATAAAATACAGGATTGAAACGATAAAACTTTCGCTCTGTTCCTATCCACAGTGTCTCTTATTGGGAAGCTGGATTTTCCCCACAAGATTATATGTTGAAATATTTAAATAATTATTACTTTTAATACAGAAATTATATTTAAAGTTTTGATTTTCTGTTCGTCTATGTCCATTTTTCCCCATGTTTTTCATCAAAATCTATATCAGTTACTTGATTAGGAATCCTATATTCCGCTATAGTCGTCATTTTCATATCAATGCAGAATACATGAATACGGAAATGAAGTTCACATAACTACTAAAAGACAATCATACCATAATGGTTAAAAACTAAGAAAATATAGTAAACGTACGATATTGTATTACAGAATAATATTAGAAACACACTCAATATATGTCAGCCTATGTAACAGTAACATATATTGAGTTTCTAACAGTATTTTGTATAGCTTTTTAGTTTGAACTTATTTTCCCAAAATTAAGGTATTCAACAGTGAGCTCGGCGCCATTTGTCTTTTTCAAATATATTGATAAGCATTGTATGATTTTCGAACCGGATAAACATGTTACATTAAATGAAAAAGGCATGATGTCTCGCCAGTTGTTGCAAAAGTAAAGACCAACCGAAAAAGGAAATTAGGAAGAAAGTAACTTAAAACGAGATAATGAATTAAAAACTGAAGCAGAACACCTAATTTTAAGGTTAAAAAAAATGTATAAAATAGCAAATATCTCAACAACTCAACCTGATTAGAAAAAAGAAATCATGATTTTCAGAATCAGCACCCCCAGACTTCTTATATCACATCTGATCTTCACCCGTAGTTGGTGTTTAAAGAAAGCGATCAGATCCTGATCAGAAAAAGATAACACCTCCTGGCAACCTTGCAGACGCGATGTCCAAATCACCATTCTTACCACGGCCAGGATTGTAACGTAAATCAGCTGACAAATCTTGGGCATCAAAAATGTGTTGGCCAATGTTATTAAAGGAATCTGGATTTGAATGTATTTCATAAGGCTTACTCAATACTTTAGGGATTAAAGGCACAAGGAATAAATAAAATAATAATATTAATAAATAAAATAAATAAATAATACATTTTTAGAGAGAGAAACTTAAGCTTATTTCTGTTTATATTACAAAGGAGTCATAGAATAAAGTTTATATAAATGAACGTTAACACATACATAAAAATTGTAACCCAATATTTTATCTATAAATTTGATGGGTCTGTGGTGATTATTTTTAGGAAAAAATACGTATGAACTGAAAAATAAAACCGCCATATTGTTTTAAATCTTGGTTGGTTAGAGACTGCTTTTATCCAATGAGAATGTGGCATGCGTTTTCCTCATCCAATCATAATGTCGGGGATAGTTTTTCTTATTAGCGATATCTAATCTTTCCCTAGTAATTTATTATTGGGCATTTAAAATATTTCATTTTCATTCGAAGGGATGTTCAGGATGATAACTGTCGAAGCGAGTAAGCGTATTAGTATAGATAATACTACTAATTATATTAGTAATAATAGCACAATTGGCGATTACGAAAAATAAATGAATAAAAATTAAAAATTAATTTGTGAGACAAAACACACACTACATAAATTTTCGTCCGCAATTTTCACTCATCTATGTAACACGCCATTGGCTGCATCTATAGTTTGTTTGTACGTTACTCTTTGAAAAAAGCAAAACATAAGTTACAAAGATAAAACGGCTTAAAAAACGGCTAAATTGACGAATTCTGTTTTTAAAAAGGCGAACCATGCAACCCTGAACATAAATGAGAGTTGCCTTCCTTTGATGTAGTCTCGTTATCGGATAATATAATAATATTAATAATAAATAACAACAACAACAATAATAATAATAATAATAATAATAATAATAATAATAATAATAATAATAATAAACAGCTGAAATATTAAGAAAAACTCTTGAATGTAGAGACTAACACACAGGAGCAACAAGCGCGGACCAGACAAACTGCTGCAAAGGCAAAACATTAAACACTACATGGAACCAAGAACACTGAAGCCGCATATCTACAAGTTCTATAACCACAACCCCACCCTAAGACTCCCATTGCCACATCACCCACCCACCCCCCCAAAAATAGTGAAATCAAGTAACCAAGTAGTCAAGGAGGGGGAAATGACCGAGGAACTGACCAGGCCTCTGCCGGATAAGTGCGAAGAGAACTGAAACCTTGGGGAGGCTGATTACCACTCAAATTCCAGTGATGACTAACAGCTGCTGCCAACAAGAAATCAATGGCAATGAACCAATATGTGATCATTGTTATAATGAAAGGAACTCATAATTTCGAACGGCAGCGGTTTTACACGAGGCAATGTTCAATAGCAAAAGTATAGTTTTTTGTTAATTTTTACAAGTTATTGAAAATAAAATAACTTACTCAGCTATCATATATTTTAAAATACTTAGTCAGGTTCCAAAAACTAATATGAAACATTAAAAACTAGCGGCTGCGTCGCATCGGCACACACAACGCCGAGGCAAACACCCTCTTACCATCAACGCTTACCCTGTAAACTCGGAGTATGGGAAATTCCCATATGCACAAAACAAAAATCACTGAAAAAAAATACCCTAACTAAGGGTAAGGATAATGAGTAAATGTTGGATAAAATGTTGGTTAAAATTATTACGGAGTTGCCAGGATTCGACCCTGGAATCTTCTGATCCGTAGTCAAACGAGTTATCCATCGCGCCACAGGTTCTGTCCGTATGCCGAAAGATGAAACTGCGACTGTATACAGACAGTGCTAAATTCCGTTGACATGAGCAGGTAACGTTTTCGACAAGTTTACGAAACGGCCCAAAGACCCTTATTTCGGGCTTTTTGTGTGACTCGGCGTTGTTCGTTACGAACCATATATGCATAAAGATAATCTAGGGACTCACACCTTTCAGAGAAAAGACGAATTTTTCAATTCGGTGCATCCTTTCGAAAGTTGTATTGGTATATAGGCACAAACACATACATAATTAAACATTTAGAGTTTTATTAGTATAGATAATCGTCTGCTCATAAATGTTTAGGTCGTATAATGCATATTGTATTAGAAAATTATAAGATGAGATATTATTTTTATACGATTTGAGATAAGTAATTTGTGTATTCATTCGTCGTTTGCAGACTGTCATTCTCATCTTCATAGTTGTTGTTTCACCACGTTTCGACCAACTCATCCTCTGGCCTTCTTCAGGTGATTAACTAAAACGGGATAAGAATGCTGAGTATTTTAACTGTATCACCAGTAATTACTGCCTTCCATATTCGGAACCCGTGGTGCAGTGGATAGAGCTGCCTTAACGGGAATTTTATCGTCACGTTCAACGAATTTTATCCCGTTGCACGAGACTAAGTGTTCTAAAGAAATTTAATCACATTAAAAAAAAAAAAGGGCCAAGGTAAACCGGTATAAATTTTATCAGAAAGAAAAATAGGAAAGAAAGGAAATGTATAGTTCGACTGGGCTGCCAAATCAGTCCGTCTGGCGGTTCATAAAGAACATTCATAACAAATATACTTTTTATTTGCTTTTTTTTCTTTTGTCATATCAAAGTTAGCAAAACCACTCTGGTGTTTTCGTTCGAAGGTCGCAACACTGTTCTGGTGTAAAGCAGAGGCCGCAAAACTACTCTGTCGTAATTCCAAAGCTGACACACCGCTCTGGTGTAAAGCAGAGGCCGCAAATCTACTCTGTCGTAATTCCAAAGTCGCAACACCGCTCTGGCGTTTTCAAAAAGCCTAAGACCGCTCTGGCGTTTTCAAAAAGCCTAAGACCGCTCTGGCGTTTTCAAAAAGCCTAAGACCGCTCTGGCGTTTTCCTTTTCTTCTGCCAGTCTGTTGTGTTTTTATTCTTCTTCCTTTTATCGAATATCGCGAGACACAGCCAGAAGTAGTAGCACCAGATTCACCGAGAGAGGGGAAGAAAAGAAGGGGAGAAAGAGAGAAGAAAATATACCAATTAGAGGGGGGAAAGGAAGGAGAGGTAAATAAATAAAAATAAAAATAAAATTTTTACAGCCTTCCATAGTTCTCACAGACTCCCTGTCTTCCTTGAATCTCTTATACCACTCAAAACTGATGCTGGATTGATGCAAGATGGTCCGAAAGCAGTCTGAAGCATTCCATACATTTCTTTGGCATTTTTTCAAGTTTAAAACAGAATTTTATTGCATATCTTTCTTCTAAAGTGTCCTCACCTCTTGATTGTATTTTTGAAATTCACCACCTCTGAAAATCCGGCTTTAGTAGGGTGTATTCCAATTCCTGATTTAGTTGTTCATTTGAACGTGAAATCCTTAAAATTAGTCAGTCACCTCATAAGCAATGGCATATTGAATTTCCAAGAGTCTACAACAATTTTAAATGTCTGTACAAAAAGAGTCCGGAAACTTTTTTAAAGCATCACTTACTTAAATTTTTTCGGATAAAAACTTAACTTTTAATATCATTTAATTTCTGAATTTTTTGAGATGTGGGTTGAAAAGATGTATTATTTGGATTATTCGAACTAGTGTTCTGATCTTCTGCGTTATTTTCACAAAGTATCCACCGATGTGTAATATACTGCATATGAACGCGTCTGAAAATATCAGCAGCAGCTAAGAATTGCTGGGTTGCAAAGAGATTAGCAGCAGCAGTCGCTGAAAAACACGCATATGCAAATTAGAAAGTGAGTGCGAAGAAAAAAAAAGGAGAAAAAAGGCACCACGTGGTCGGGATAAGAAGAGTTCGACGTCGAAGAAAATGGACGTGTAAAATCTAAGACGAGAAGTGTCACCGGGCGAGATGGACGATGGTGAGAGTCTTTTAAGTGGTGGTGGTGAGATAGGAAAGTTACAGTATTAAAAAAAAAAACCTTTGTTA
Organism: Euprymna scolopes; assembly: GCF_053919585.1. NCBI lineage: Eukaryota > Metazoa > Mollusca > Cephalopoda > Sepiida > Sepiolidae > Euprymna > Euprymna scolopes. The sequence continues at coordinate 12,754,700 of NC_136523.1, read as the reverse complement.
AAAAAGAAAAATGCCGACCTGGATTTTCTTTCTTTCTTCCCTTTGATTGTTTGTAACAGCTACGTTATAGATGTAACCGCCAACATTCTTCAGGCGTATGTTCTTGAACTCGAAAATCTGCACGGAATTTCGAATGGAACCCTTTAATAAGGTAACACGCGCTCGTTCCGCCATAAATAACCGGGTAGTTGTTCCGTTGCATTTTTATTCTGAGTCAACGGGCCATAACTTTTGACTTCTGTTAACGGGCTTGAAAGTATAGTTTGACATGATTTAGGCAATGGCATAAATGGAAAAAGAAATGGTCAGTGACATTACACTCTCCTTTTTGGGGCATCAGTTGCTCAGGCCATTTAACACCTTTAATAATTGCAGAATCTCGAGTTACCCAAACCAGAAAGAAATGATAAAGACAACGCAGTAAGCTGACATTTTCCTCTTCAGCCGAAGGAAAAGTAGATGTTCTGCGTCTTTACGATTCATACTGGGCATTGGAGAAGTGATAGCCATTTGAAGAAAGAAAAAAATAAACGACCTGAAATACTACCTGGATGCTCCAGCGATTATCTATAGCTATTACCCGGGTTATCACTACCTCGAGGTATAATAAAATAGAAATAAAGACAATAAAGCGCTGCTCTTTCTTAAACCACGGGGAAATACGTTTGAATCCCTTCAAAGTACGGTAAAAAGTCTTTCTTCAAAGAACAATAAACATGTGAATACAATATAATCAACGTGTTTATATATATATATATATATATATATATATATATATATATATATATATATATATATATATATATATATAAGAGCAAATAGTTGAACATGTTAAAAAACACTTTGAAAAAAGACTTAAAAACATATTTAATCTGAAAGGGAAACACTTAAACGTTTTAAGGGCTCAAAACAGAAAAAATATACTTGGGCGTCATTTTGTCTGATTTTATTAAGGATGCTCAATAAAAAAAAAATATATATATTTTTATTGATATAAACAAATTTACATGGTTTCGGACAAACGCTCGGTTAAAACAAGATCCCTCGTCAGGCGACTTCATGATATTTGTTTCCACAGAAGAACTATATATATATATATATATATATATATATATATATATATATTTGAAACATGTATGCACATATGTAGCCACTAATGTTTCTATAAATAAATTGAATATACCTGCTCTGTTAACTCATTGAGCACTTTTTGGTAGACATTTTATTGGATGAACTTCCAGGAAACCAACTTACACTGCCATAATATATATATATATATATATATATATATATATATATATATATATATATATATATATATATATATATATAAGGCTAACTGAGTAACAAAGAGTTTATTTATCATTAGATCGTGTAACCATTGAATTAGCCTTGTTTGCAGAGATCTCCATAAAATAATTTACGTAGTGGTATAGTTGTTACACTTTTAAAGCATATAACTAATTATTACCAGAGAAATGAAGATAGTTCAAACGTTGTGTATGTATGTGTATATATATATATATATATATATATATATATATATATATATATATATATATATAATGCTTACTTTTTCTAAATTTTCGCAATCAACGGTATTATAACTTAATAAATACCATATATTCTCTTAAAAATGAGATTGGAAAAGCGTTTTCTGAGCAATCGAAAATACTATATTTTAATGTAATTACGTTTCAAACAAAGCACATCCCCAATTGAACGTAAGGTACCTATATTTGAGACCACATTTTCAGGGATACTATGTAAGGAGCTAGAACTCTTTTCACATTACAACAGGACTTCTGTATCTTAGAATAATCAGAAAAGAAAAGATTCTAAAGAAGAAACCCAGGAAGAGATTTCAAAGTGTAAGCGTTTGAAAGGAGAAACTATTTGAGTAGAAGTTTTCCCTGCATATAGTGTTGTGGTGGGATTTTTTTTTCTGTTTGTCGGGTTAATAAAAGGTATTTACGTTGAAGGAATACAAGTTCTTTCGATTCGTCGGTTGGTTGGTTGGTTGGTTGGTTGGTTGGTTGTTTTTGTTTTACGGCATATCAACCCTCTTCGGGTTATTTAATGCCGAATCCAAAGATTTTGAAGAAAAAAATTTGAAGAGAATATATTTGTTGTTTTCACGTCGATTTCTATTTAACCCATAGTTGGGACCCCAACAGGTACTACCACTCCGGGTCAGAGTGGACCTGGGGGCAATGGTAATTAAAGTAATTAAAGGGTGGTTCCACACTCCCCAAAGCCTACAAGCTGGGGCCTCACCACTGGATATAGTTCAAGGTCATATCCAGGAACCCCATTGAGGGGCATTTACCCTCTGCAGGGGGTCAGTCGGCGTATTCTAATGCCCCACCAACAGGGCCCTTCGATTCGTTGGAGCACATTTCATTAAAGTTATTGTGAAACAGGCACATGGATGCAAAATTTGGGTGATAGGATAAAGGTTAAAGTTTGGTTGATAGTGCGGAGCTAATAAGATTGGCGACTCTTTTCTGAACCCTGTCTAAGAGCTCCAGCACAGATGTGGCAACAATACTCGATGCATGGACGAACGGTGGGTTTGTAGAGGTTCAGAATACTCTCAGGTGTGAGTAATTTTCTTTTTGTTAAAGTAGAAAGAGAACTCTCCTTTGCAGCAGCCATTGCAACGTTTTCAATAGATTATTTATTACGTTACAAGCAACTACCTCTCGGCAATAGAAAATCTATAATGGTAATTTATATATTCGAATTATCGTCTACGGCGGCTGTCTTAAGAACGACTGTGAGAGCTTGAATGCCTACTAAACACTATCCTCGAGTGTCTAAGGTCTCTCTGTACGGGGGTTTGTCATGACAACCTGGCATGAGGATCCTTTTCCATAGAAGTAAACCCTGGCTAAATATTCAAAATCAAATAGTATTCGCTGCCCAGATAAGATCTCCTAACTATAGCTAACACACGTTAGCTTTTACGAGGAATGGTACACCTTCTCTAAGTGATGTTACCTCAAGTAATAGCACGAAACTGGATACTCCACCAGACTAGATAAATTCAAAACAGTGAAAGAACTCAATTTCTTACGGACAGAGAGAAATTGTATTTGGTGATGTACAGATAGCCTGTTATGCCGTATCGCAACTATTCGGTAGTCTAAAATAGGCAGGTGTTCCGAACTGCGAAGAAAAATACGACATCTCCCAATGAGATTAATTCCAACCATTACACGACGCGATGAGAAATCAACCCAATTTATGTCAAGCAGGTTGGCAAACATAGTAAGCCATCATATATATTTTCAGACTGTGAGCGAATATAATTATTTCCACAGCCAAACAACGTCGCAGCTCACAAGAGCCATGAAGTAGGTCCGTTCCATAGTCGGATTTTGCCGCTACTTGCTTGATCTGTGTTAGTTAAACTTTCTTGTGTAGCGGGTTTGCTCAGGAGGCAGAGCGCTTGCCTTGCATGCAAGGGGCTCGAGTTTCGAATCCCGAGTTCGGATATGTCTAACTGATGAACCCAAATATGGGTGATACTCGGTCTTGGACTTTCGGTTTGTTGACTTTCATGGCTCTTGTGAGCTGAAACGTTGTTTGGCCCTGGAAATATATATATAAGTAATAAAAAATATATGGCTATTAAGCTACTCCTAGAGTGGATGAAACGCGGAATAATCTGTGTAGCTTAATCGCAATATATATTTTATAACTTACTAACTAGCTCTACCTACGTCTGGAGCACTGTTGAGGTAAATACTTAAAGTTTACGCATAAATTTATAGTTTCGTATATTAATTTTATGTGAGTAACTTCAGTTTATTTATATATATATATATATATATATATATATATATATATATATGTGTGTGTGTGTGTGTGTGAGAGAGAGAGAGAAAGCCAGAAAGAATGGTAATGTATGAAAAGACAAAAATTGTTCGTCAGAAAATATAAGTGTGTATCTGAAAAAGAGATTAAAAAAACAAGAACACGTGTGTGTGTGTGTGTGTGTATATATATATATATATATATATATATAACTACTTCATTTACTCACATAAATGTAATATACGAAAGTATAGATTTATGCGTAAACTTTAAGTATTTACTATATATATATATATATATATATATATATATATATATATATATATATATATATATATATATATATATATATATATATAATCTCGACTCTTATGTCCGGTCATACAAAACATGGTATTTTAAACATGATGTTTTAATTTATGCAGATTGCGTATGTATTATTGGAGAATCAATCCTCTGATTATCTTATATTACGAAGAATAATTTGCACGGTGGAGCATTTCGCAAAAAATAAATAAATAAATAAATAAAATAATAATGATAGTGTCGTTCATCAAATTTCATCTGTGCTTGTTTACAAATTTGGACTTGACGATCTTAAAAATAATCGTACCTTATAAATAAAAAATAATTTTTATAGGGGAATATTTTACGTTGCTCCGGCAAAGGTTACATCGGTGTAACGTAAAATATTCCCCTGCGAAAATCCTTTTTATCTATAAGAGAAGAAAAACTATATTTTAAGGTCGTATTTTTTTTTCGAGTTTCAATACTTACCGGTTGGTTGGCTGGTTGGTTGTTTTTGTTTTACGGCGTATCAACCCTTTTCGGGTTATTTAATGCCGAATCCAAAGATTTTGAATAAAGATTTTTTAATAGAATATATTTGTTGTTTTAAAGTCGGTTTCTATTCAACCCATAGTTGGAACCCTAACAGCTACTACCACTCCGGGTCAGAGTGGACCTGGGAACAGCGGTAATTAAAGGGTGGCTCCACAATCCCCAAAGCCCGCAAGCTGGGGGCTCACCACTGGATATAGTTTAAGGTCATATCCAGGACCCCCATTGAGAGACTTTTACCCTCTGAAGGGAGGCAGTCGGTGTATTCTAATGCCCCACCGACAGGGCCAGATAGTTACCGGATGAAATTACATATCATATCTAATAATACTGCCAGAAATATAAATTACCTTTGTGTGAAATTTGCAAAAGATAGGCTCAAACGTTTTGAAACCTATGAGGAAGGAACTCACACACGCACACAAAGTGATATATATATATATATATATATATATATATATATATATATATGATATGATGATTGCAACGTCTTGTCAGACGAGTGCCACTCCCTCAGACATTTAAAATTCATTAGCCCAAATGTCTGAGGGAGTATCTATACAAATATGATGTTACAGAGTCTTAGCTTTGTACGACAGCTAAGTCTCTCTCTCTGTTCAAAATGTTGAGATCCAGCAAAAAGCAAGAGCAAGATAGCCAGCAACAAATTTAACTGCAGACCAGCTTAATGCAGGTACTGGTCTTTCGCTTTATGTTTTTTTTTAATCAGAAATTTGCTTCTCCTAGAAAGGTTGCCTTCACCACGGCTTACGGGAGCCCTCTCTACCCCAATACACATATGCACACACACACACACACATAAATATACACGGTGCTAGTTGGCCGTTGACCTAGAAAAAGAGTTCATTCGCCCTTTATTTATATATATATATATATATATATATATATATATATATATATACGCACACACACACACACACACACACACACACACACACACACACACACACACACACGAATAACGAGAGGAATTAAATCATAGATGAATTGATCTTGTGGCTCACAGTATTACTTATTATTGTTGGGTGGAAATATTTTTATACAAGACAGTCCTAGCAAAAAAAAAAAAAAAAAGAAAAAAAAAGCTCAATATACTAGATTGAACGAATTAAAAATGGCAGGTTTTGTATTGACAGTTTTTTCAGTAAAAATAAAATTTACAAAACAAAAATCTATTATTTGAACAAGGAATATATGACATATGAAGTTCTTTTCTTAATCCACGGAGTTTCGATGTCTCATTAGGACAATATCATGGATATACATTGAAAATATATTAAAGATTCTTTTAAAGAAACGTAGAAACGGACAACAGGAAAAATGGATCGAAGAGGCATCCGATTCGTGTAGTTTCCCTAGAATAGAAATGAATGTTGTTTTCATGTTTCAAACTGGTTAAAGATTCCAACATTGAAGGTAAAATCAAATTTTGTTATATCCAGCAGCCAGAATTAAAAGTCAAGTTCCTTAGTAAAAGTAGAACCTTTGAGGTAATAAATCCCATTTTTTGGAATTATAAAATCCGTAGAAAAAGTTTTATTTTTATACGGTAAAATTCAATCGGTCCATGTGGATCTTCCAACTAGGAAAAAATAGTCATGATAAATTCCGGATAATTGGACGTGAAAAAGGTGAAAGCTGTTATATTTCTAAGAGTGAAAATGAAAACCTGTTTTTACCCAGCAAACTTTTTGTTTGTTTATTATTCGGGTCAACTCGTATGGATTACTTTTTATCTCGGTAACAGCAACTAATTCGAACGTCTTCTCCCATTCCTTTTCCTAGCAGCAGACGCCGTTCGCTCGCCGTTGGCAACAACAAATCTTAATGACATGGATTTTGTCATTGTAGTATTCTTGGAAACTTCTTGTCAACTAAAGACGTTTTCATACATTTTGTTTCTTCAATAAATATTTAACTTAATATTCTGACTGTCTTTTTTTGCTACCATACGCTAAAATTGTTATTCCGACCGTCTTCAGGTATTCAGATACAATACCTTATAACGCCAATATAACAACTGCTGCCAGACGTTCGGTAAGATGAAGTCAGAGAATTTAGAGCCAAAACGAATTAAGAACTATTAAATGCTGAATTCAGGCGAATACATTAGCCAATCTAGAGTGAACATTACACACACACACATATATATAACATAGGAGTCACCACTTATCAAGGCCCGGATGATACTCAAGGATAAGGGTTAATTGGTATACATTGCGATTATAGCGTAGTAAATATAAGTAGTGGGAATTTTGTAAATTGGATTATTAGGGGAGGTTTCTCATGAACTTGCTTACGTTGGACTTGAAGACAATCAGATTGTATTCAGCTGGAAA
>NC_136523.1:12675178-12742678 GCF_053919585.1 Euprymna scolopes | reverse complement strand
GATATTATAATTTATCCAGATTTCGTATATATCATTATTGAGCCGGGATTTAAAAAGTAAACAATGGAAGCATGCGTGGTCCCACGTGAGTACGCAGTGAACAACGCATGAAAAAAAAATGAAGTTCAGCATTTGCATCTCCTCCATTTAGCCACAGAAGTCCACAGGAACGTTAAATCCTGGTGAAAATGAACAAACGGTTCAGTTTTAGACTATAACATATGTAAATTGGAGTTTTGCATAATGAAAAAAAAAAAATTAAAAAAAAAAAAATAAAAAAAATAAAGAAAGAAATGACTAAGTCCCCCCCCCCCACTTAGTCCGCAAAACCTTAACATATTTAAATTTGAGTTCAGCAAAACTGCTAAATAGCATACACAGAAAATTTTGGGCAAAGGTGGAGTGTTTTTATTAGCCCTAAAAGAGCCCCTGCGCCAAATAACAATAATAAAATCCAAGGCATCAATTTTTTTAACAAGCACCAAAGTGTACATTTTAGCCATTTTAACCCGAAAGACACCCTTAGGGGGCAATCGAAGTTTTCCCGAAAAATCCAATCTGTTACTTTTTTACTCATATCATGTTTAATGTTTGTGCAAAATTTCCAATTTCGTAGTTATCGAGAAAAGTGCAGACAGATGAACGGACAAGGATGAATTTATAGGTCCACTCTATTTTTTTTGGGTCTCCCAACAAAAGGAGGGGGGGAGACAAAAAACAACAAACAAAAAAAGAAAACAGTATTGGGTGCCATCAGCTAGAATCGAAACCGAAATCAAAACTGTAGCATCCAAAGTTGGTGACGTTACCACTGTACCAACGAGACACGCATATGAATTGAAGGAAAATAAAATAAGATGAATGTACAAAATGTATAATTGACCCCTTTTTGACCCCTTAAAACTATTTTAACCGGCTAAAGATCCATAAAAATGCTAATCATTTGAGGCCCCGAGCGCTTCTCTGCGACTTTTAGTTTAGGCAGAGATAGAGTTTGAAAATAAGGCGACAGACAGACATAGTAAGTTTTATAAATTAGATTAACAGCCCGTCTCAAGAGTGATTTAAAAGGGTGTGATGTGATCTTATTGAGCCATTGATGGTTATAATGGGCTATTACGATATTAATTACGATATTAATTACGATATTAATATTTTCATCGTTTTTTTATAAGGTTCGGCTATAATTAAACACACACACATACATACATATATAAATAAAGGGAGAGAAAGAGAAAGAGAGTGAGAGACGGACAGAGAGAGAGAGAGAGAGAGAGAGAGAGAGAGAGAGAGAGAAGCGGAAGACATCATAGAAAGCATAAAAAGTAGTTCGCTGCGATATACCTTACTAGACTTTTACGTAAATGGGAACCATTAATTATAAAATATCTACTTGTGTGTGTGTGTGTGTGTTCGTTCTCTATGGATTCCGAAACGGCTGGGACGATATTTTCGAAATTTTACACACATATACTTTATGCCTGGGAGTGTTTTTAGATAGTTTCTTTTTAAATCGGAATCTCTCCAATGAGTATCAAAACTGGATAATTGAAAAAAAAAAAAATCCGATTAAAGAAGAAACAGTCCGCGCAAAGTTAACCACCTTACACAACCTAACATCGCAATACTTTTGTAATTTAAATTCTAATCCAGGCTATTATATGAAAATAATTTAATAAAACCAACAGTAGGTTCTCTATTGTGCAATAGAGACTAGAATGTATTTTGGAAAAAGATCAATTTTGGGAGTTATGTGAAGCCTCCTTCTGGTGCATCGCGGTGAGTCCCTTCCTAGAAAAAAAAAATGAAACTACTACATTAACCCTAAAGCGGACTTATCAATCTTCGTTCGAAGGAGGAATTCCATGGGAGTATGAAATTCACAAGTGGTCCCCAATTGCATGTATATCCCGGTCAAGGGAGATAACGACGTTGTGCACTAGAATTTTATTGTCTACATAGTCACCTTCATTATCCATGCACGTTTGCCAGCCTCTTTTGATACTTCGCTTGTAAATGTTCGGAACTCACATTTGTCAGCATTCTGAGAGAACTTGAATGCCTACTCGGGAGAACTTGAATGCCTACTAGACACAATCCTCGAGTGTCTAAGGTCTCTCTGTACAGGGGTTTGTCAGAACAATCTGGCATGAGGATACTTTTTCTATAGAAGTAAACCCAGACCTAATATTCAAAATCATATAGTATTCGCAGCCCAAATAAGATCTCCTCACTATGGCTACCCCACAGCTTTTCCTAGGAATGATGCATCTTCTCTAAGTGATGTTACCTCAAGTAATAGCACGAAGCTGGATACTCCACCAGACTAGATAAATTATTGTCCTGGAATCCAGTAAGACCATGAAACCAACATGAAAGATGTACTACAACGTATAAAAATCGTTAATTGGGGAGAGGAAAATTATGTTCTCAATTTCTTTTCCAACTCAGTGCTTGAGAGATAAAGAACTTTAATTGAACATTCGAATATCTATGTATCTCATATAGACTTCAAGTGTTAGCCCCAGGTCGTGGGCCCCTTGATTTCCGAGAACTTCGACTAAAGTAAAATAAAACAAAAAAGAACTTAATGCCAACTCGACACTGTCCTCGAGTGTCTAAGGTCTCTCTCTACAGGGGTTTGTCAGAACAACCTGGCATGAGGATACATCTTCCATATCGAAGTAACCCTGACCAAATATTCAGAATCACATAGTATTAGCTGCCCAAATAAGATCTCACTATAGCTAACCCACATTAGCTTTTCCTAGGAATGGTGCATCTTCTCTAAGTGATGTTACCTCAAGTAATAGCACGAATCTGGATACTCCACCAGACTAGATAAATTCTTGTCATGGGATCCAGTAAGACCAAGAGACCAAAACGAAAGATATACTACAACGTATGAAAATGGTTAATTGGGGAGAGGAAAATTACGTTCTCAATTTCTTTACTAACTCAGTGTTTGAAAGATAAAGAGCTTTACCGGAACATTCGAATATCTATGTATCTCATATAGAGTTCAAGTGTTAGCCCCAGGTTGTGGGCACCTTGATTTCTGAGAACTTCAACTGAAGTAAAAAAAAAAAAATCGACAACTCCTTTCCTAACTGTCGCCCGTTGTAATACTACCACTGCCGCCTTCATAGCGCTGGAACGTTTTTAGTTTTTTTTATTTAAAAGATACGAGGCCCTACTTTTGCAACGTTCTTCGTATACACAGTTTAACCCTTTTTATTTCCTTTTATTGCTAACTTGCTTATGCCAGCTTATATATATATATATATATATATTTATTTATTTACTATGATAATTATTAAATTATTAAATACCTACAGAAACTAGTGTTTCATCCTTTCGGGAATCATCAGTGCAGGTTGTCACGATCAACATCAGTCAAAAGATTAGAACCCGCTGACAGAAGCCATCCCTGGCTTTATCAGCAATGACGTTATCCATTCGGCTACCGTTAACCACGAGAAATGCTGTTGAATTTTAAACATTTTTTAAAATGCTTATATATATATATCAGATTTGATATATATATATATATATATATGCCATAAAAACCAAAAGATGAGATAGATAAACTTTAAAAAAAGGGAATATAAAAAAAGGGAAATAAAAAAGATGTTTATTATCTTCAAAGACCTCACTTGTCCTCTCCCCACTCATAACCCCCACCCATGTTACATTCTAATTTTGTAAACGAAATAAGAAAATGTTTTTGTTTGAAATATCAGTTCTCGACGATAATTCTTGGCCCGAAGACGTAATCCCCCAACGCAGGTGATTACAGAAACATGTATGCACATATGTAGCCATCAATGATTGTATGAATAAATTTCTTATACATATATATATATACATTTATATATATATATATATATATATATATATATATATATATATATATATATATATATATATATATATATACTAGCTGTACCCTGCCACGCGTTGCTGTGGCTCAAATTGGCGCAATGGAAAAAGTTCCAAAATGAGAAAAAGCATGTTTCTTATAGGTTTAAATTTCCATTTTGCATAGGTACACAGTTTTTGTTGTTCCATTTTCTTAGCTGATATAGAGATTTTCCGGTTTGGTGACTCTTGAATATGTAACATAAATTGTCCATGTGAAAAAACAGTCAGTGTGTAACTGTAAGGCCCACAATTGTAAATATTTTTCCCTGTGCTTTGTTGATGGTTATTGCAAATGACAATAAAATTGGAAAGTGCAATTTGCTAAAGTGTAATGATGTATCCGGTGGAATCATAGGAATGCATGGAATGAAGATATATTCGTCTGTGAAAGGTCCTGTTAAGATTGTTGTTTCTATGATATTGTTTGTTAATTTTTTTTTACTGCAAGCTATGTGCCATTGCAAAGCTTGGATTGGTTTATATTTCACAACATGATTATTAGTACACCAAATTTCAGTTGCAATACATGCGGTGGCATCCCTGGCAAATATAGCTATTGGATAATTAACCACTTTATCTGTTTTCACAACAGTGTCGATGGATTTGTATTTGACTACCTCACTTGGAATTTTACATTTAATTATAGCGTTAAGTCCATGGGCATCTTTGTATTGACCTGCAAGAATAGCTCATTCACTCAGTCAAATGGAATTCTTATAATTTGAATATCTGCAAAAATCTTTTAAACTAACTATTCTTTTGATTTTGAAGTTACAGAAATTACAGAAGTTAAAAGTCAAAGAATTTTGCCCTTAACTCTGATCAGCTGGCACTTCTTCGTACCCAATTTCCCACAAGTGATGCAAAAGTTTTTGTGCGGATCGAACAGTCTGCAACTATACATGCATATTTTGAGTTAAGTTTAATGTCTTCACATGGAACTAAAAAGTAGAGTATTTGAGGCAAGCATTTATTTCATCTGCTGGTGTTGATTGAAGAATAACAGGTAACATTTGTCTGAAATCTCCTGCAAGCAATATTACTGCATTCCCAAATGGTCTGAAATTGCAACGCAAATCTTGCAAGGATCGACCAAGAGCCTCAAGTGATTTTTTGCGTACCATTGTGCATTCATCCTAAACAATAAGTTTGCATTTTTGCAATATTTTTCCCCATATTGGATGTTTTGGAGATGTCGAACATGAGATTTTTGAAAAATTGAATGTTTTAAAGTAGAATAAATAATTCTTCTACTTGGCAGCAAGGTCGCAGGTATTCCTTATGCAGCAAGGGCTAAGGCTATGTCATTTTGTTACCAAATGGCTGCCAAAATCAATTTAATTAGAAAGGTTTTACCAGTTACTTCTGGTGCTGTTCAAGGTAGCAGTAATTTCCAAATAACTTCTTTTCTCACAGTCAGTAAATTAGGTGACTAAAATAGGATTTATCCATGTTTTGACAATGCCTTAATCACTGTAATTAATTTAGGAGACTAAAATAGGATGAGGGATTAGAGATGGACAGGTAGAGAGGAAGATATATAGATAGAAAAGAGACAGTGAGAGGAAAATAGAGAAAGAGAAGGAGATAGAGAGATAAAGGGATTGATAGATAAACAGAGAGAGGGGGAGTTAGAAACAGAGAGGGATGAAACAGAGGAAAGGAGAGAGATAGAGCGAGTTAGAGAGAGAAAGGGGCTCAAAGAGAGATGGAGAGGGTGATAAAGAGAGAAAGATAGATTGAGAGAGGGAAAGGGAGAGATGGATAGAGAGAGATATTGAGAGAGGGGGAGAGAAACAGAAGGTGAACTACACTTCACCGTTTGTTTCCTCGTTCAGTAGAGAAGAAATCTTTCGAGACTGAAGCAATTTTAATGTTTTGTTATTATCCAGAGTACCCCTTTTTTTGGGGGGGGGTAGATTTTCCTCGCATTAGAAACCGACCGGGTTATCTGTACTTTCACTTAACAAATTAATAAAAGAAAAACATATTGTAAAATTTGAATTTGACAGGAAAATACTATTTTAAAAAATAGCACGGTAACATAAGTGCATAAGTGCAACTTTAGGTACTCCTTGGGCGTTGAGTTCCATGGCGACCAGCATAATTATTTAATGGTCGCTCCCTTAGCCCCCCCCCAGTCAAGGCTAATGCATGCGCACGTAACATTATTTTTATTTACTGACGTTGGCTTAGTAACTAAACGATTTATTGATAATTTCGTAACTCTTAAACGCATGCCGGAAGATTTAAATTGTTTCATTATTGTTGTAATAAAAAAAAAGTTTCATTCAACACAAAACCAAAAACACATATTAATGATAAATGATTTATTATTCTATTCATTGAAATTTACTAATTTTTAAATAAAAAAGTAAAAAAAAAAGTTAATAAAAGATAGTTGCTTATGTGCGCATAAACAACTTGTTTTTTTTTAGATTAGGTCCACCTTATAATCACCCCCCCACCTCCTCATCTTAAGAAGAGCTTCCGGAATAAACACCACTTTTGGAGGGGGGGCTATTTGCAAAATTTAACTGATATTTGTTGTCAGCATACCCACCCGAAAATACTATTAAAAAAAAGGAGGGGTTCAGTGCCCGTGGCAAAGAAGTAGATTTATTTATCAATAAAAGTTGCGGAGAAGTAAATTTATTTATCAATAAAAGTCGTCATTTAAAAAAGAAAATTGTGGCGGTGGACCTAAATGTTTTGTTTTCGCACTATTCAACAATTTGTTCATCCGCGCATGTAAATTAAAAAATATTTGTAAAAGTGAGAAGTTATCAGTAAATGATTTAGTTTATTTATTTATTTATTTATTTTTACATTAGGTCCACCTCCACAAATGTTAAGAACGGCTTTCAGAATAAACACCCCCAACCTCTCCATGTTTACAACGGATTTCGGAATAAACGCCATTGGGGGGATATTTTAAAAAAAGTCGATAAAAGTCGTCATTTAAAAAGAAATTTAAAATCAAATGTTTGTAAAAGTGAGAAATTATTAATAAATGTTTAGTTACATTTTTCGGTGCTAATGCAGAGAGTAACCCGCGCTATTTTTTAAATCGTGTTTTTCTTTATCAATTGCAAGGTTAAAGTACAGAATAGGTACAAAACACCCTTCCCTCCCCATGTTAAGAATGGCTTTTTAAATAATAAAGTTATTATTTCAGCATGGATCACTCTCTGCATGAGTACCCATTTTTCTTTTAATATTCATAAAAAGTAAACTTTTTTCAAAATAAATAAATAAATAAATGTTTGTAAATGTGACAAATAATCGTTTAGTTACGGCAACGTCAGTAAATAAAATATGTTACGTGCGGGGTGAGGTGGGAGACTAAGGGAGCGACGATTATTTTTTTCTACTGGTCGCCATGGAAGTCAACGCCCAAGGAGTACCAAAATGTAATTTTTTTGTCAAATAAATAAATTTAAAGCAATTTTTGCAATAAATAATAGATAGCAACTTCGTTAATTTGCGACTCGCCCCAGCATATTATAAACACCCTAACTTCCCCATGTTAAGAACGGCTTTCGAGGTTTATGGAAGGGCGTTTTTTTTGTTTTTTTTTAACATGGGGGGGGTTAGGGTGTTTATAATACGTTGAGGCATGTCGTAAAAATGAAACAGTTTAGAAAAAGTTAAAACAAACTTTTTTATGTAAACAATGCCGTGAAAATAAACTAAACAATTAAAACGTAATGTTTCATAAGTGAAAAGCCTTAACATAAATAAAATTAAAAAAATTGGTAACTACATAAATGAATTTAAATTTTTAAAATATGGGATTATTATTTTTGTGTGTGTGTGTGCGTGTGTGTGTGCTAATGCAGAGAGTGATCCGCGCTATTTTTTAAAAATCGTTTTCCACGTTTAATTAAAGTTTTATGATATGTTTTTATTCAATTGTAAGGTTAAAGTACAGAATAGGTACAAAACACCCTCCCGTCCCCATGTTAAGAATGGCTTTTTAAATAATAACATTATTATTTCAGCACCGATCACTCTCTGCATGAGTAAGTTTTTTTTTTTTTTTTTTACTTATCGAGTTAACAGAAAATGAAATCTTTCGTCAATTCGTGGCTGTGAAATGAATCGAACCGGAAGTTCAGTTTTACAACAGAACAGATTCGCAGTAACGGTTAAAAAAATATATTTATTTTATTTAATATTTTAATAATTCGCGAGGTAAATTTATTTCAATAACATAAAAACATACCTCGACTCTAAAGATGGGTTATCTGAAAATTTCAAATAAATTGGTAACGTAGAAATAGGGTTTTATTCGTTTAGAACGAACCAACATTTACATTTATATATATATATATATCTCTCTCTCTCTCTATATATATATATATATATATATATAAATATATATATATAGATATATATATATAAGGCTTTCTTCAGTCTTTGACTGACTATGGCTACCCGCGAAAGGGTGCTTGCGTATGAAATTTGTGTGGCAGGATGTGTGCAATCTCTAACCACGTATCTCCTGAGTCGACATTGTTAAATACCAGTGCCAAGTGACTTGACTGTAGAGAACGACTGGAAACAAATGCAGAAATAAGCGGAAAGCACATACAACGCCTAGAATTCCCAAATGGTAACCCATCTGGTACTTACCAGGCTAAACGTTGCTTAACTTCAGTGATCTGATTAGAACTAGTGTGACAACGCGATTATGCCATACGTATAGCATTTTCTCATTTTCTGATGATAAACATTAGGTTACATAATGCCATGACCTAAAGAGTTTTTTTTTTTACTCTTTCCTTTTTTTCATAGAAATCGATCGAGAATGTATGAATCCACTTTATATAAGGAGCTAATTAGAAAGACAGATGATTATTACAAAGACAGGAGATACATATTGACTTTAGTCTTGAAAAGAATACAATTGTAAGTCGAAGGAAAACAATGAACAGGAAAAGAGTTCCATAATCTTGCAGTTCTTGAAAAGAAGCTATTGGAATAGAAAGCTGTATTACAATGAGGTATTAAAACGGCGAATTGATAAAGACCTCTCGACAAATTAGTCAAACGCAGTGGAAGTGTGCTGGGCCCATAACCTCTAGAAGTGTAAGTCAGGTTTAGCTTCAGAATAGTTTCCGATGGTTCGTTGTTCTACACATGTCCTGGGGGGTGACTGATTTGTAGTTCTCGAGTTGGAATCCACAGAACAAAAGATTCTTCCCGTGTTGACACGAAGAAAACATATGCGAAATTGCTACAGAAAGGTTTACTATTTATGGAGCAATTCTGATTTCTGATTGGTTGGTAGCAGGACGTGAATTAATTCGATTCGTCAGTTCCTAGCAGCGTCGTTTATAAATAGAATCTCCCGACTGTGCGAGACCATACCCCATTATAGTAAAAAATATTATAACAAGCTGGAACAAAGGAAACAAGGAATATACTAGACAATTCTGATGAACACATAATGATAGTATTTGTAGAAAAGCCTGAGACTAGCAACATCACGTCTTCGTAAGAGTTCGCAGTGACAGAAAAAGTGTAGGGCTAATCAGATTACGGATACGTTTCTGCAATTTATTGATCTGATGATGCAATAAATCTTTATTTAACTTTCATTTCCCATCTTTATTTATTGTAGTCATATATATATATATATATATATATATATATATATATATATATATATATATGTGTGTGTGTGTGTGTGTGTGTGTGTGTGTGTGTGTGTGTGTGTCTACGTTCACATTAAACAATGGTTCGGCTCGAGACTAAACTTTGACCAAAGAGCATTGCATGTCTGGATTATTTACCGAACTTTTCGTGGCGATGTTGAATCGAGGCCAATTTTGCAATTAGACATTCAGAAAACAATTGACTTCTTGATCCTAATAATTCTGATGGAAATATAAGTCATGGAGATTATGATCGCGTCTAAGATACATATGATAGTGTGTGCAGAGTCTGCTATTAAAAATCGATTATATACATATGTATCTCTCTCCTTTAATATATATAAAATTTATTATTTACATATTTATATAAATATTTTTTTATTTATTTTGTTTATTACATTTTCACCCCAAACAAGGCACATTGCCACTTTGTTGTAGGGGGCTACTATCGGGGACATAAGCATCAGGGGTACTGTGTAGGAAGTTGGGCAGCAAGATGTTGGTCCACGTTGCACTTGAACTTCTGCATGTCAGTGCAGTCGGGGAAGCAGGGACCCGGAAGTGAATTCCAAAGTCTAGCTGTTCTGGGGGAAGAAACTACTGGAGTAGAAGGCTCTCTTGCATCTAGGGATCTCCACTGTGAAGGGGTGGGATTTAGCTGCTTGTCGGGTTTGTCAGGGGTATTTACGTCGTGGGGGCACAAGTGCTTGCAGTTCGTCAGAGCATTCTCCGTTAAATACTTGTAGAACAGGCAGAGGGATGCAACGTTTCGTCGATGAGACAGAGGCTGAAGTTTAGCTGACAGTGCAGGACCTATCAGATTGGCGACTCTCTTTTGAACCTTGTCTAGGAGCGAGAGACTAGTGGCACAATACTCCATACATGGGTGAATGGTGGCCTTATAGAGGTATAGGATACTTTCAAGGGTTAGTAGCTTTCTAGCACGGTAGAGAGAACCCACCTTCTCCGCAGCGCCCCTGGCGATACTCTCAATGTAATTGTTCCAACTCATGTTTCCTGTGAACGTTAGGCCGAGGAGTTTAAAAGATGTACTTTCAGATAAAGAGTCATTGGCCATTGCTATTGGCGGTAGGGAAGGGTTCTTGAAATTATTGAAGGAAACAAGTTTACTCTTGGCAGCATTGAAGGTGACCATCCACTTTTGTCCCCATTCCACTACGGATCGGAGGTCATCCTCTAGTGTTTCTTCCATTTCTTTAGATATGTGTTCATTTTTTTTTCTGTCGTGTCAGCGTGGTGTCGTCAGCATACATGCCCATCTCACAGACAATTTTGTCAGGGAGGTCATTTATGAATATTATGAATAGCAGAAGTTTAAGGATAGACCCCTTGAGTTATCTATATTCACGCAGGTTTCGAAGTATCAGTTTTTGTCAGCATAGCTTATCTTGTTGATGAGTGCCGTATATATACGGCACAATTACGTTAACACACCGGTTTTCGCAATATCACCGAACGTAAGCAACGTTGCGCCTGGCCAGTACCAGATGGGCGATGATTTAGGAAGGCGAGGCGATGTATGCACCACGAGGTAAAATACAGGTTGAGAAACGGACGCGGTCTACCCTTCTCTCAAGGGTAGATGGGACTCTTAACCCGTGGTAGGCACTCAATTTAGTGATGGCGTCACGATAAAAATACCTTGATAGCCCCGGTGAAGCATAAAGTATTCAGCTCCCGACAAGATTTGAATCACACTACAAATTTGTGTAGTGAGTTCAATCTCAGCTACGGCCGCGCTGTATGGTTAGATGTTGATTCGACTCGAACTCGCCACCGCTTGATAAGTAGCCTGGTGTTTTATTACAAGACCAAGGGATCTCATCAATTTCCATGCACGATTTTTATATGCCTATAAATGTAATATTGTTGATTGATTGATTTTTTATAAGCGATTATGTGTTTCTTTTCTTTTGACTCCCCCGAGTGCTTGTAAAGAGAGGTTATCTGCCCTTTGTTTATATTCTAGTCGTCCCACATTTTGGGACGTATTATTTGTAATTATTTAAATATTTATTAAAATATTTGTACGTGCAGAAAATTAAGTTGTCTATGTACATGCATGTTTTAAAGTGTCACTTCTCTTCAGTAAGGAAAAGAAATCCAGACGGTACTGTTACAGAGAGAGAGAGAGAGAGAGAGAGAGAGAGAGAGAGAGAGAGAAAGAGAGAGAGAGAGGTGAGTAAACGTGGAGGTAGACACGTTTACCAGAACCGAAGGTCAGCTGACCAGATTACGTATGAGTGACTTGGTCAGGTTGGCTAGATCTGTGAGATTTGATTTGGGCTTTGAAGAAGACGGACGGCTTTCCGTTGTCTCCCCCTCTTAACTGGGGAGGGGGGAGACGAACGCTGACGTGTGTAGAAGAAGAACCCACACAGGCCGATTTCACTTCCACTTTCTGCAGGACCTCTCGGGAAAGTGAAATAAAAACTATAAAACCCATTCATCGTCTTGGAGTGATAAATCTTCGTCAAACAGGTATCAAGTCTCCCTCCAGAATGAGAAATTTCCAGATGGTCCAACATCGAAGAAGCAGAGGTAGGTTCTGAAAATACATGTCACACAAGTACATTTATTGTACGACAGAATACTCCAAAACCATTTTCAAGAAATCTTTATACTGCAGAGTTTCAAAGAATGCTATCCTTCTCTTCAGAATAAAGAAGGATATTAGCAAATTACAAGTATAACCGAGTTAAGAATTTGCTGGTTATGGCATTAAATAAAATAACACTTTATGGTGGTCAGTCATAAATTGGGAAAAAAGTGTTTATGGGGAAAATGGGGGAAAACAAACCGAGTATATAAGGTCCAGAGTTAATGAAGACTCATTCGATGATAAATCCAAGAAGCGAAGCATTTTTTTTTAAAAACAAGTAGTCAGAAATTCAATGTCAGCCGAAACCTGCAATTAATTTTTACAGTTAAAAACAATCCGATTGGAAAAGAAATTCAATGTAGCTTAAAGGAATACGGCACAATCACGGTGACACACCTGTTCTCGCCAGATCACTAAAGTTAAGCAACGTTGAGCCTGGCCAGTACCAGATGGGTGACCATTTATGAAAGCTAGGCGCTGTATGCACCTTCTGTGAAGGTTGGACGTGGGGCCAGCACCCTCACCCTGTAAAAAGAACTCCTCGCTACAAAAGCATCTACAAAAAGTTGTAGATGGCCTATGCCCCTCCCGGGGCTCAAGGGCTATGGATGGATGGATGGATTAAAGGAATATAAAAAAAATCTGCCTGCAGTTGCCGAGAATGCCCCCAAATCGCAAAGTTAGATTTGAGCCACTTAAATGTAACCAACCCATCTTTCATTTTGGTCATGCGTAAGTAGCAAAAGAATAAAATAAAGGAAGCAGATTTACGAAGCTGCCTTAATAAAATAGAAGTAACCTTTATACGCTCCTTAAATACGTATTTTTTTTTTACTTGGCCATTCGCGGATAAACGTTAATGACTAAGCTGGTAGAGTAGTAATCGTTGACGGTGTAAATTAGGTAGAAATTGATTTTTATGGGGACGGCTCAACAAGAACTTCTTTACATTGGATTTGAAGGCTACTATGTTCTATTCAACCGGGAAACAGGACAGCGAAACAGGCGGACAGTCCTGCGTAATAAGCTTTGTTCATGGAATCTGCATTCAGATCTAGACACAATCTGCATTCAAATCTAGGCACAATTTGCGGGGGAAAACGTACATAGTGGATATAGATTGTGGAATGATTTTTTGAAAGTTTGGAAAAGGGGACTCTTCGGTTGGAGATCCGTCGAACACTTGCGATAAAAAATAACGATAGAGCAGAGACAAGCGAATAACATCTCTTCTGTGGGAAAGAGGTTGCAGGGAATAGAAAAGAGCATCACTTACTAGGTTTCGAAGTCGATTATAAACTCTATCAAGGCTAGATAAGGCGCGTCAAGCAGCTTCTGCCCAGATGTGGCAGCAGTACTCCATTTGAGGGTGTACTTAGCTTTTTTACAGATAGAGATCGACAGTGAGATACCTACTGGATCGGTAGAATGCTCCAACCATCTTTCCAGCGATCTTGGCAACAGCTTTGATGTACGAGTTCCATTTCAGATCAGGAGTGAAGATCAGTCGCAGAAGCTTGTCAAGACATGGAGCTACCCCAAGACGAGAGCCATTCATTTAAATTGGGGCGTGATGGGGGTCAGAGCGATTATCAGAAAAGGAGAGAAGCTTGGTTTACGATGCATTAAAATAAACCAGCCGGTCTTTTTACCCATCGCACCATGTTACCAATATGAGGAGAGAGAGAGAGAGAGAGAGAGAGAGAGAGAGAGAGAGAGAGAGAGAGAGAGAGAGAGAGAGAGAATCAGAAAGTTCTTGGTCATATTTGTCGTTATCTGTATATGCAGCTAAAAAAACAAAACAATACAAAAAAACAAAACAAACATTAAAAACAAAAATTACATATCATATAGCCAAAAATTCTTGATCTTAATATCTAAGAGGAAAAAAATAAATAAAATGTCGACTATACCAGTTTGGTTTTTATTGGTCCCCCGACTAAAGTAGGATGGACCTGTAAATTCACCCTTATCCGTTTATCCGTCCCTTCCTCCGTCCACACTTTTTTTCCCAATAACTACGTCTTGGATTTTTTTGAAATTTTGCACAAACATTAAACATATGAATAAAAATGTAACAGAACGGATTTTCCGAGAAAACTCATGTTGCCCCGCCCCCCAGGAGTGCCTTTCGGGTTAAAAATGGCTAAAATTGACACTTTTGTGCTTATTAAAAAAAAATTGATGCCTAGGATTTTAAAAAAAAACCTGAACCTTTGTAATTAAATGATTTCTATATAATTTTATTTGTCTATACTTCACGATACTTCTTGGGTTTGCCCCAGGGGTTCTTTTAAGGCTAATAAAAAAATTCCATTTTTGGGACTATTTTACCATATTTGTGCAAGATATGTCTACTTAGCAGTTTTGCATGGTGCTGAACTACAATCTAAATATGTTAAGGCCTTGGGAACTTTTGGGACTAAATGAGGGGAGGATGATTGACTTAGTCATTTTTTTGCATGGTGCAGAATTCAAATTTACATATGTTAAGCCCCAAAACTACACCGACGTTTGGGGTTAAATAGGAAGGGGGGGCAAATGCTGAACTTAGTAAATATTTTATTCCTCGTTCACTGTGCACTCACGGAGGACCATGCATACGTCACTTGTTTTTTTATTATTTTTTCTTTGATTTCTATCTTCACTAGGTTGTTTGCATGCATGTTGTTCTTAACTCCGAAACGGCTGGGCCAATTTTTTTTTAATTTCAACAAATTGACTTTATGTACAGTGGCGCAAAAAAAAAAAAGTTCACATTTGTCATTTTTACAAAAACGCACATTTAAGCTAAATTGAATGTAATTCGTCTTTTATTCCTCTATAATTTTACCTGTTCATATTTGATTTTTAATTGAAGAATCCCCGTGTTCACGTCAATTTAAAACATCAATTTAAAATCGAGAAGGCAAAAAGAAACTCCGCACAACAAATGAGCTTAAAACTAGCTTAAAATATCATCCTTTTAATCAACAAAGCATTTCTAATCGTAATTAATGTTGCTCCAGGTTATACAAAGTAATGTTAACGAGCATCTCTCCCCCCTCTCTGGCTTTCTTACTCTTTCTATTTTCTCTCTCTGTGTCTCTATAAGAGAATAGAGAAGGAGAGAGGGAGAGAGGGAGAGAGGGAGGGAGAGAGAGAGAGAGAGAGAGAAAGAGAGAGAGAGAGAGGTGAGTAAACGTGGAGGTAGACACGTTTACCAGAACGAAAGGTCAGCTGACCAAATTACGTATGTGTGACGTGGTTGGCTAGATCTGTGAGATTTGATTTGAGCTTTGAAGAAGACGGACGTTTTTCCGTGGTCTCCTCCTCTTAACTGGGGAGGGGGGAGACGAACGCTGACGTGTGTGAAGAAGAACCACACAAGCGATTTCACTTCCACTTCTGCAGAACCTCCGGGGAAAGTGAAATAAAAAACTATAAAACCATTTCATCGTCTTGGAGTGATAAATCTTCGTCAAACAGGTATCAAGTCTCCCTCCAGGATGAGAAATTGCCAGATTGTTCGTTTTGAAGAAGCAGAGGTAGGTTCAGAAATTACATGTCACACACACGATTCCCTTTATGATAATCAAACACAAAACCATTTATATTAGAGACAAGCACACGGAATCTTTGATGTTATATAGTGTATACACCCAAACGTAAAAAGTGCCCCTAAATGAAGAACTCTATATAACATATTCAAATGTAACGAAAGCTCAATTTGGTACCCCTCAAGGATAACCTCAATGAAGAACGAATATATAACATATTCAATTTGGTGCCTCAACTGACCAGACCACCTAGCAAGGGTGGGTTTAAAAGAAAAAAAAAAGAACTTCGATTACCACGGGGAAAAAAAGGACGAAAAAAAGACAAGAAAAACACAATAAAATGTCTGAAAAAAAAAGAAAAAAAAAGAAAGAACAGTAGAAAAAAAATACAAATCAACACACACACAACGTAGGGTCCATTAAAACACTAGGCGAATTAGAAAAATAATTAAGAAAAAAAAAAGAAAAAAAAGAAAAGCAATACACACGTACAACCTTTTCACGAAGAAAGAAAAGGAAGACATAGAGACACACAGATGTAAAACTTTATATATAGAAAATAGTTAAAAAAAATGTTTATCGTATTGGGAGTTAGCTCGTTATGAACGAAGAAAAATATCACTTAATGTAAAAGTTAGAAGGGAAAAACAAAGAATGAGTCTTTCAGTTTACCAAAAAGATAAACATGTCAATCACAAATATGTGTTATGAATATTTTGTGTCATTTTTAAACTGTGAACTAAATGTAACTTTTAATGAAAAACAATATGTACTGTTGATGAAAAGACAATGGTCATGTCCTGTAAAATGATTTTTTTTTCTTTTTCGCTGATTGTGCGAATTTTTCGTAAGAATTTTTTTTTTTGATGACGTGGTCAAAAGGAGTATCCACGAATCTGTGTTTTGTTATTTGGAATTTTGTTGTTAGTGAGATGGGACTTTGTGATTGCTTATAGGATATTTTTGTATTTTTTTAATTTATTATTTTTATGTAATTGATGTGTTGTCAAACGGTATTGGCAGAATTTTCTTGTTCTTTGACATGTATTTTTTTTTCGCAGAATGGTGAGGTGAAATCTTTGCTTGTGGGGTCTATTGAAAGAATGATTAATAAAAGAAAGAACGTGTTGTTAATTAATTAATTAATAATCATCATAGTAATAATAAAATAGGGAAAAAGAGAAAGAAATAAGATTTAAACAGTGTAATAAATGATTTAAAAAAAAAGTTTCGGAAGAGTCAAAGGTTCAGTCGGTATTAATTTCAATTTTCGAAAAGTAGAATAAATGTTCTATTCGACATGAGTGACGTTTTGACCACATAAGTAAGGTAGAAAAAAAGGGGATAAATATAGGGTTAAATAAACTATATGAAGAAATGAAAGAATAAAAGTGGGGCGTGAATGGAATTTAATTTCTGTGGCAAGCATGTTCGAATTTTGGAGAGGTGTTGAATTACATGGGTAGTTATTAATTTCATTATTCTCGGGAAATGATTCGAATTTTATTTTTTTTATCGTGATTTCTGTTGATTTCGAGTAGAATCAACATGGAGCAAGTTTGAGTACTTCATGTGTGGAAATCCGATGTTTTCCGTGAAGCTATGTGTCTTCAAGGCAGGTTGCGCTTACCGACTTTGGAAAAAAAAAGAAAGTTTTTTCTGACATAGCAGTAAACGGAATGTATTCTGTCCAGCGTGAGCGGATCTAGTTGTAATCAACTTCAGAGAGCAAATGAAATGCCCTCTGACATGGCGTAAGGGGCAGAGGGGGTGCAATGGCTGACGTGGCCATTATGTTACGAATCGCTCAAGAGAAGATGAATGAAATATGTATGCAAGTACTTAGGAAAATAAAATGTTACCCTATTGTGAATTAAAGGTACCAAAATTAAAAAAAAAACATGCTGGGTGAATTTAATTGGTATTATTAAATTAAATTATTTTGGAATAGATTTGGTTGGTTTCGTTATATTTTAGGGACGTTTAGCGCGTAGTTGTATTTTTTTCATGAGAATTACAAGGCGATTAGGCTGTAGAAAGCAGTTTTTTCTGTTGTTTTATTTTTTTATAAGCCACGGTATTGTCACAAATTAGAAAATTTGGCAGGGGAAATACTATTTTAGAGTAATGAGTACCCTGTTAAAACAATACTAGTGGTTCCAGTGAGTTGGAAGATGCCACGTAGGCCCAAGCAACGGCAATAAGTCTTGTCCAACAAAAGTCTGGCGTGCGAGGTCGCGATAATTCCTCAGGGTACGGAGCGACTGGACAGTCGGTACCAAGCCTAATCACGGGGAGATAGAAGAAAGGGAAAGATGCAGATTACGTAAGGGACAAGATAGAGCCTTATTATTTTTATTATTTTTTTTAGAGGAATATGTGAGGGATATCTGGGTTGGAATCTTGGGACTTGCTGGGAATGCGGAAAAATCACAAAGGGAAAGCTACTTAGTTAGAAATCGATGCGCAAGTAAGCTTTGGCGCATTAGTTAGGGAGTGATGATTCCGTATCTTGTCGGGTTCCAGGAACTCAAACAGGCTCCGAGTGAATCAGTGTGAAGGCGTATCTTGGCTTAGACCAACCAAGGGAGTCAGTAGAAGAGCTTTGTGAAGTCCCGAAGTAGTAGATAGAATAGAACAAAGCTCCAGTAATAGGACCACTCAGAGAAAGACGTCAGGGCATTACAAAAGGAAAAAAAACTGGGACTTAGGCCTATGCTGAAAGTCGAGAACGCGAGTGGGATGGTTGGGTCGGTAGAGCATCAGACTTTTAATCTGACGGTCTGGGGTTCGAGTCCCCATGCGATAAAGCTACCACCAACATGGAGCATCCGACGTTCTGGTCGTAATTGCGATATGCTGGCCCCATTTCGAAAAAGTGATCGAAAATGGAGTCTCCATTTGTTTGGCGAAGTGGTCCAAATAAAGAGCAGAGTCAGTGGAAAATATCCAACAATGCGACCGCCTAGACAAGATGTATATCTGCAAAGCTGTATCTTTGTCTAACTTGGAAGCAAGTTAATGTCGAGGAGAGACTTTCGAGAAGCAGCAGAAGGGTTGATAGTGTAGTAGAAGAGTACTGGTGCCTGATCTTTCTTGGAAAAGGGGTGAGTCCGGAAAGTGAAAAAATAAAGATGTACTTCGGACATAATTATTTTTTTTAGTTAGTTAGTTATTAAAAATGTATGGCTTGCCATACATTTTGATAAAAAAGGGGTGGAGGAATGTTAACGAGCATCTCTCCCCCCTCTCTGGCTTTCTTACTCTTTCTATTTTCTCTCTCTGTGTCTCTATAAGAGAATAGAGAAGGAGAGAGGGAGAGAGGGAGAGAGAGAGAGAGGTGAGTAAACGTGGAGGTAGACACGTTTACCAGAACCAAAGGTCAGCTGACCAAATTACGTATGTGTGATGTGGTTGGCTAGATCTGTGAGATTTGATTTGAGCTTTGAAGAAGACGGACGTTTTTCCGTGGTCTCCTCCTCTTAACTGGGGAGGGGGGAGACGAACGCTGACGTGTGTGAAGAAGAGCCCACACAAGCGATTTCACTTCCACTTCTGCAGAACCTCCGGGGAAAGTGAAATAAAAAACTATAAAACCATTTCATCGTCTTGGAGTGATAAATCTTCGTCAAATAGGTATCAAGTCTCCCTCCAGGATGAGAAATTGCCAGATTGTTCGTTTTGAAGAAGCAGAGGTAGGTTCAGAAATTACATGTCACACACACGATTCCCTTTATGATAATCAAACACAAAACCATTTATATTAGAGACAAGCACACGGAATCTTTGATGTTATATAGTGTATACACCCAAACGTAAAAAGTGCCCCTAAATGAAGAACTCTATATAACATATTCAAATGTAACGAAAGCTCAATTTGGTACCCCTCAAGGATAACCTCGATGATACCGATATGTAACAGTAACAACGTAACATTTAATCCATATGCTTCGGCTTTCTCTTAGTGATCGTCAGGAGCTCATTAATCTCCACCTTTCTGGTTTATCCAATCGGAAAATTGGCCGCAGATTGAAATGTGATGAGAAAACGGCACGAAAGATTGAAAAAAGCACCAAAACCCCAGCAGTGTTCGTGTTGCCTCTAAATCTGGTCGTACTAGAGTTACTTCTAACAGGGAAAACAATACTATCAAGATCAGCAGCCTTAGAAACAGATTTAAAACGGCTCCCAACATCCAACAACAGTGTACTCTTGTTCTCTTTCTACAGTTAAGAACAGATTGAATGAATTGAAGACGGCACTTTTATTCTTTACAGATTCAATAATTTTTGTAAAGAATAGAAAGCACCGTATGGAATTTGTTAGATGCAATGAAGAGAATGACTTCATATTAGTCGAAAGTGATTTTTAGCGACGAAAGCAAGTTCAATAAGCTAGGCAGTGATGGTAGGCAGTACGTCTGTCGGAGAAAAGACCAAGAATTTAATCCTAGGTGCACAGTTTCAACGCTACAAGGTGGCGGAGGTTCAGTTTTAATGTGATGTTATCAGTGCCAATGGGCCAGGGCCTATATTTCGCTTGCAATGTTAAATTAATTCGACCAAGTATATTAATATGTTGATAGCATTTTCTACCCTACTTTGGCCGGAATTTGGATGATAATCCCACCTTCATGCAGGATAATACCTCCATTCACACAGCTGGTAATGTTAAGAGATTCCTTAAAGAGCATGATATTCCCTGTTTGGATTGGCTTGCACGATCTCCAGACCTGAATACTATCGAAAACGTATGGCATTACATCAAGCAACAGCTACACAATGATAACATTTCAAATCTAGAAGAACTTTGAACACACAAAAAAAAGAGAAATGGGATACGCATCTACTGGAGTATTGCTGCAGACTAATTCAGGGAATGCCCAAAAGATTGCAGGCTGTCGAATTGCAGAAGGGCTATGCTACTAAATATTAACTTGGTTATTGCGTTCCTGTTGTATTTATGTTTCATTAATGTTTTAAATGTTACATTTAAATAACAATTTTTCATTATGCGGAGTTCCTTTTTGCGCTCTCGATTTGAAGTTGATTTTTATATTGATGTGAAAACTATACTTCAATAAAGCATCAAATGTGAACAGGTAAAATAATAGAGGAATAAAAGGCGAATCAAATGAGGTATAGGTTCTTTAAACCATTACATTCATTTAAGATTAAACTTGCGGTTTTCGAAAAAAAAATTACAAGTGCTGACTTTTTCTTTGGCGCCACTGTATATAGCAGTCTTCTTAGATAGGTTTTCTATCAAAAGATCTTCGATAAGTATCGAAAACTGGTAATCGAAGAAAAAAATAAATGAAAGAAGGTACCTGCGATTTCAACACCTTTGCATTTGAGAAGATTTATTTAGAAGTGTCCGGCCTATAAAATCAACAGACGTTTCTTTGATATGAGAACGGCATATTTAGAGCACAATTGAAGCATGATGCTTGACTTTTGTATTTTAAACTTAAATTTAAGCTATTATCACCGCACAAACAGAACAGCCCGGTGTATCAAATCAAGAGTAAGTTCTTGATATGACAGGGGCGCCTTCGGAATTAACGTTTCTGTTTAGAGCACAATCGAACGATCATACTTGACTTTTGCATTTTACATAAGTCATTGTATAAAAGACAATTTTATAAACACTGGGTTCTCTACAGTGCAATGAAGACACCAATGTAATGTAGAATAAATCACTGGGAGGGAGGCACGTGAATTTTCTCCTGGTTCACCGAGGTTGGTCGCCAACTCGAGCAGGAAATCAATCTATTTGATTAAAAATGGGCGATTTTATCGATTTTGATGACAATAAAAAAATGGAAATAGGAAACATTCCTTAATCGTCTTTGAGTCCCAAGCAACGTTGGGTCTCCTTGCTGGTATTTGTAATATAAATTTCACCTGCTTGCTTAAATGTATGTATGCATGTATGTTTGTATCTATATAATACTAAAACTCTGTCGTTCTTGGTTGTTTGCTTGCGCAATATCTTCCTCCTCCTCCTACTACTACTACCCTGCCTCCTCTTCTTGCTACTACTATTACTTCTCTTTACAACTACTACTACGCCTCCTCTTATTCTTCTTACTACTACTACACCTTACTGGTTGACATGTATTTTCACTACTACTACTACTCTAAACAGAATGACTCATAGAAATCTATCTATATTTCTTTTTTCATTTTAATATACTTTCATAGAAATGTTTCTGTTATGCCACAAAAAATACTATTTCCTTTACGTCACAAGTGTAAAGCTCATACATTAATTCCATAGCTAATATAACATACTGACCCCTTAGGGGATGTTTTGCAACAATTCTGTATTACAACTATACTGTCGCATTTTTCTCACAAATAAATCAACTTTGACCTGTTAGGCAACGTATTTTGTTTTACTGTGTACGTTTTCAGCGGCCTATTTTTTTTGCGTTTTAAATTATCCAAATAAACAATTGTTAATACTTTCTGCATTTTTTTTATATCGTTCATTTCCGTATTACGTTTAAGTTATTTTAACGCAACTTATAATTCAATGGCTGTAAGTTTTTTTTTCAAAAATAAACAATTATAAACAGAATGACTCATAGAAATCTATCTATATTCTTTTTTTCATTTTAATATACTTTCATAGAAATGTTTCTGTTATGTCAAAAAAAAAATATTTTGTTTACGTCACAAGTGTTACGCTCATACATGAATTCTATAGCTAATATAACATACTGACCCAACGGGCCACGGGTAGTCTAGTGTTTGCCTAAAACTTTCGACAGAGGCTACGGATTTTCACAAGCTAGGTAACGGTTTAAATTTCGACCATTCGGGCGACAAATCTCGAAAAATTGGTTAAAAACATTAATTACTTCACCCTCAACTGGGCACTTTTCTATAGGTAGGGGTCGCTTTTTTCGCTAATATTTTCGAAAGTCATCACCTCTTTTCGATTAAGTAGCCCTAATTGAAACATTCGTCACTTCGTGTTTGGCGATGGACGCAAAAGCAAAGACGTCACGTTTTTGTGTTCGTTTCCTCCTACGCCGTACGGGTTCGAGCCTGCCTGCCTATTCATTTATTTATTTTTTTTTTGCTCAACACGCACCTCCAAACACCCGGGCAACGCCAGCAACCCAGGCTAGTTTTATATAAAAGAAAAGTGAATGACTTACATGGACTTGGCTGTTGCGAAAGAGTGGTTAAAGGGAGAAATGTATATAAAAAAAACTGAAAGGGATAAAGAAAGAGAAACATATTGAAATAGAAGTTTAAATATGATGATATTGCACATATTTTTCCATCTCTTCTATATTTTTGTTGCTCCCCCCCCCCGGCAACGCCGGTTAGTCCTGCCTGCTATACATTCAATAACAACATTTGTTTGACTTCACTGAAGAACGTACGCAGACCCCGCGATGATATCGTTATTACTTTAATCAAATTGAACCATTCTTAATCGTGTATAATGGGTAATGTAGGTTTCCCTGTAGATCACTCTTATTACTGCCAAATTCAGTTTTAATTTAAGGTTTTCTTCATTCACGTTTAATTTTTTCTAATATTTTTTTTTACTTTCCGCTCCACCTTTATGTCTTAAACTTAATAACCTCTCTATAATATATCGTTTGATTTTCCATAACTTGTGTCATTTTTTCCCCCCGAAACGAAACTTTACATCGGAAAATTTAAGAAACTATTCTACATCAAATGTTTACTTCGATCAGAACATATTTCTTTTATTTTTTAACATATATTAGAACCTTCATCACGAGCCTCGTTCTGCGCACGAAAAAAAAAATATTAAAACAGCATGGTCCGGCAACAAATTAAACAGTTTCTTTTCCTGAACAAAAAAAAAAAAAAAATGAGCCTTTGATTTGTCGTTTTCTACTTTTCTTTTTTTGATAGGTAAGAGTCAAGCCCAAGGTCAACTCCATTAGAAGCTCTTATAAAACAACTGGCAGGGACGCCCAACGTTGTCCGGGGTTGAATGATGATCAACGAATGTTTCACCCTCCTATATTTTATTGTCATCAAAATCGGCTATTTTTAATCACATCGATTGATTGCCTGTTCTAGCTGGGGACCAACCGCGTTGTACCAGGAAGAAGCCTCACGTTTCTCCACAGTGACTTCGTTTACAATATATTGTAGTTTACATTGCACTGTAGAGAACCCTCTGATGATTTTTTAAAAAACTATTTTTATATATAATAATTTGAATTAAAGTTTAAAATGCAAAAGTCAAATATCATGATCCAATTGCACTGTAATCAGAAACATTCATTTCGAACGCGCCTCTGTCATACTAAGAAACCTGCTGTTGATTTTATATGCAGTGCTTTTCTACTTGTGTAGTAATAAAACTTCTCAAATGCACTTACGATGTTATGACGCATAAAGCTTAAAATTTGGTCAAAATTGATTGTACCTTCTGAAATCGGATTTTTCCAATTATCGATTCTTATCGAATACATTACCAAAGGCGGATATTCCACAAGACTAGATGAACTCTTGTCCTGGAATCTAGTGAGAGACCTAAAAGAAAGATATTATAAGATTTTAAAATGATATAGCATATCTTTCTTTAGTAGATTTTTACTAACTCAGCGTCCGAGAGATATCGAACTTTAATGAAACATTGTAATATCTACAGTTTAGAACGATAAAATTGTCGCCATAGAAAAGATGACATGATTCCATTTCCATTCGATAAAAACCGGTTTTCTTTTTTTTTTGTAGACCATTTACTAGTTGACCCGTTGTGTACAACTCAAGAGCGATGGAAGATTTCTATCATGTCTGAAAGTAACGCTATGTTCAACGAACGAGATCGGAGATGCGCCATTGTACAACTCATGCTCTCTACCGATACAAGTTATGACAACAGGACCATTGCCAGTACTATCAAAATGCAAACTCAGAAGATTGAATACTTGAGGCCACAGTTCAATTAAGTTTCCGGTCACGGTTATCATTTTTGGTGTGGTTTCAAGAGAGGGCCACATCATGCCACCTCACAGCTTTAAAGTCAATACCAAAGCGTACCTGGCTGTGTTGAAGAGCGTGGTGATCCGCTGGTGCAATCAGGTGGCTGCTGGCAGACCCTAGGTGTGGCAGCAGGACTCTGGGTCGGCTCAAAGTCCAAAGACTTGTCTTCAGAGGGAGTGCTACGACTTTGTACCTTTCTCGTTGCTCGCTCCTCTTTCCCCGAACTGAACGTTTTGTCATACGTCGAGAACATCACGAACATGACCTCACATAACACAAAAGCCAGCCTGATTTCCGCCATCCGCCGAGCATTCTCCAAACTCTTGCCGGCTCTTGTGCAAAAGGCATGCTCCCAGTTCCAGACCCATATTCGGGCGGGGATTTAGCCTGAAGGCGGCTACATTGAATAGATGTCAGTTCCACTACATAATCAAGTAACCTGAATTGATTCTTTCAATGTTTTCAAATAAAGCTGGAGGGTTGTCTTTTAAGGTGACAAACTTATCATTCACCCCAGTATATATCTATCATATAGAGACCAAATGTTAGTCCTTGATTTATCAGAATTCGGCTGAAATAAACTGAAATAAGCAGAGAACTCATTTTCATGTAGATTTCTCAAGGAATGTGTCGGTATTTGCTTTATAAATTAGTACATAGGAACATTGAAAATGGCAGGAAAACTGCCTCCCCCTACAATGAAAGCTGAAAAAAAATCGACCCCAAAAGAGTAGACACTATTTAAATTTTATATATTATTCATCCGGGGCAACGCTGATAAAAAATATACCAATATTATAGGCATTTGTTTTGTAGTTTTTTTGTTGTTACTTTTAGTTTGATATACATACCCACATGCACACCTGGCAAATATACCCGGTGAACAATGTGCAAGAGATATTCAAACAATTGAAATTAAAGGGATTATTAGAATCTTAGAAAGATCTCAGTTGGAGAGTATGATATAGTAAATAACTGAAATCCTGTAGAATGCCACACCCCCAGCCTGCAGAAAATAAAAAAACGAATCCATCCCCACAAAACTGCTTTTTATATAATAGCAAATTGCACCTAACGTAGGTTAATCAACGTTTGTTTCTTTAAAGCTTTTCCCTTAACGCCATACCCTAAAATAATGCCTCATATTGAATCATTAATATAATTCTGCTATCCAGCAATGTTAGGTACGATAGTTCCTCGGCCAAGTTCCAGTTATTGTAATCCCACAGTTTTTAAAGCTGTTCAATGATACGCGGGGACACTTTGGTGACTATCTCATCAGTAGGTAGTATGATTCTTAATAAAATTCACCCCCCTAAATTCTAATTCTGCGTATATTTAATATCCGACAACTTTTAAATTTTTTTAGTGATATGCGGGGTCACTTTGTTGGTCGTCTTGTCAGTAGAAAGTGTAATCTTCACACTCACTGAATTCTAACCCTTCATTTGTTTATCTGGAGTTATTTCAAAGGCACCGTCTATTAAAGAAATCCGATATTACAAATCTGCCATTAGAGTAGAAATCCGGGCAATGCCAAAGAACGTTTTATTAGAGTTATGTACAGTTTTGCACGTCATAGTTTGAGTAACTTGTGTTGTGTTACGGGGTACATATTGAGACAATATATGAGATAGTATAACGAGACATTTATATTCTTTTACATAAGGGAGGGGATACATTACTTATAATGGTGGGGACAGTTAATACTTAAAGGGAGTAGTACAAAGTTCATTCACAGATGATAAACAACGTGAAAATTTTATATCTCACATCTCAATTTCCTGCAGTGGCTTGGTTGGTTGGTTGGTTGGTTGTTTTTGTTTTACGGCATATCAACCTTTTTCAGGTTATTTAATGCCGAATCTAGTTATTTTGAGGAACGATTTTTAATGGAGTATATATTTTTTTGAGTCAGATTCTATTTAACCCATTGTTGCGACCCTAACAGGTACTACCACTCCGGGTCAGAGTGGATGGCAATTAAAGGGTGGCTCCACACTCCTCAAAGCTCGCAAGGTAGGGCCTCACCATCGGATATAGTTTTATGTCATATCCAGGACCTCCTGCGGTGGCAAAAGAATCCACAAATACAAAAGCCATACCTTTCAAACTCAAAATTTATTCAAATATAACAGCAATGGAAGTTTATTGGTCCTGGTATTGTCCATTTGCAAAACGGTGGCTCGATTTGCCCCCCACCCCACCCCCCTACGCATGGAGCCTTTAGTTCCAATTCCTATTTTCGGAATGTTAGTTCGTTGTTCCTCGTAAGGATCCATGAATGTTCATGGTAAACACTGCGGGAATGATGGCGCCTATAATTAGGCATGATGTGAGCCCCTTGGGACTCAAGATGAATTGAAATAAGATCCAATATTTGGTAAATAAACATGCAAAACAGTTCTTGAAGGTCATCCTAAATTAGGATAACTTCAGTAGCATAAGTAGTCTCTGCTTGTAGAGATCTGGTCTTTCGTTCACCAACTGTTTGATGTTCATGAAGGACTTGTCTTAGCTTCCTCCAGTGGTAGCTGCTGGGTTTTGAATCTATCCCGATGCCGAGCTTTGTCTAGACTGAAAAGAGAAAGATTGATACAAAAGCGCGCCAAGTCAATCACCCGACACATTCAAATTTAAACCAATAACAGCCAACCACTAATGCGTGGGCGGACAAACAAGAAAAGATGGCTGCCGCATATGGAATTTCTTACAGGAAAGCACATTTACGTTTCTGTTGTAATGACGAGGATGAAGATGAAACAGTTTACAAATAGATGATGATGCTTTATCTTACCAGCTGGTTGATTGATGAATCAGGAACTTAAGCTTTTACGATTTATCGTGTCCCCGTTCGCCTCCAAAGGGCATCAGTTCGCAGTCTGACAGACTCTATGAGTCTTCTCTGGCTCTATGGCTGTGTCTCCCTAACCGACTCGAACACCTCTAAATATATTAGAAATTCCCTTCTTCATGGCGTCATATCAGATAGTATATCGGGGACGTATATATCGCAGGACGGGACATTTATGTGACCCTGTTATACAGCTATGACAACAACGTCGTTTGTAAAAAAAAAAAAAAAAAAATAATAATAAAGAAACTGCCTCCGTTCAGTCTCGAAGGACAAAAGATACCCTCCTGTAGGGCGCAGCTGCACGTGTAATTATGAGGCAAGGGTTGCGCAATCCCCGAGCACACGTATCCTGAAACAGCACTACTTGAGTTTGAGTCCAGTTGCAAGGAGAAGTCCAGGACGACTGGAAACAATGCAGATATAAGCAGAGAGCACATACAGCAGCTGTATTGACCAGGTTCAACGTTGCTTTACTTCGGTGATCTGACGGGAACCGGTGTATCAAACGTTATTATGCCGTATGTATAACGGCGTAAAACAACGATGATACTTCTTGTTTGTTCATTATTATTATAAATAAGGAGCTGAGAGATATGATTCCACAGTTCTTGTTAATACAGACAGAAGGGAGAGTCATTATTGATGATGGTGGTGGGAACACATACTACTTGGGAGTTATACAAATTTATTCACAGATAGACAAAAACACGTTTAGCTTTCTGTTGTAATAATGACGATAAGTTTACAAACATATGATGGCCCTTTTATTCTTCCAGTTTGTTGATCGATGAATCAAGAACTCAAGCTCTTACGATTACATGGTATCATCTCCACCCCTTTCGCTTCCAAGGGATGTCAGCTCCCAGTCTGACCTCGACTCTGACTAAATCGCTATTTGACCGTGTCTCTCCCTAACTTCGAAATCTGTCTCAATATATTGGGAATTCTCTTTCTTTATGACGTCAACGTGTTCGATAATTAACATTGTTAAAAGTTAATTAGTTATTATCGGTCTGTCTGTCTATCGATCTATGTATCTATCTGTTCAATGATATTCTTAAAATAGTTTATATTGGGAGTTATCTATTGTTTATAGAATTAAGTGTAGCAATGGGTTTTAGCTTAAGATGTTTACATAAATTAGCTAGGTTAAATATAAACAAAATTACCTTGAAAAGGTGTACGTGACAGAGGAAACGTGTCTTTTAATTGGTAACGTCACCGGAACTGAGGGCAGGAAGTTGGGAAGTTGGAGTTTGATCACGAGAGTGAACAGACGTACTTCAAGTCAGGAAGCGAGGCTGTGTAGAACAAGCATGGAGACAAGAAATGTAGATATTATTTAATTGGAATGTATTATTAAGATGCGTATTATTTATTCATTTTTATTTATTGCGAACTATTCTCATCTTTGTAGTTTCAAGACGTTTCGGCTAACTATTCCTCTTGCCCGTGGAGCAGTTGATAGAGACGTTGAATCTCTATGGTTCCAGGTGAGAATTGTGTGAAGATAGCAGTTTCAATCCTACCCAAAGCCCGCCAGAGGTTTACTTGGCCAAAACATAGTGAGACGATTTCTTATCCCATCACGGTTACCACCTGACGAAAGCCACAGAAATAGTTTGCCGAAACTTCGTGAAATAACAAAGAAAAAATGAGGATAATAGTCCGCAATAAAAAAAGAAATGTAGTCTATTGTAAAGACTATTTGAGAGAACTGAAATAAATTTATATTTTAAAAATATAAAGTGTTGTTCTGTGGTTTCACAAAATAAGGAAGAACAAATGTCTCAATTGGATGGTGTTGGTCATTTCATGTTTCGTCACAGAGCTCAGCAGGAAGATAGAACTCTTGAAAAAAGGTATGAAGCATATATTATTATTCTTATAAAAATGATATCTTATGTAAATATGAACTGTAACATATACCTGTGTGATAACTGATACAGTATGACTTAGTTTATACATCGATATCATATCCCCTGACTAAACAACAGACATACAATTTATACGTTTAATATAGGCGTTATAAGAACGATATTTCATACTTCAATGACAGTTTTGAATATCTCCCACCTTACTATACAATAAAAAGCGTGCCTCATCATGTGATTCATTCACGTGGATTCCACATATGCATGTCAAAACACGCCTTTGACAAACAAAGAAATTCCTTAATTGAATTGTATCATTTTAAACCTATTTTGTTAATCATTATTTCTAAACTAGCCTTGTCCATTCGTTTAACTGATATATTTAATATCCAGTTATTTCTAAAACCAAGCCGTGAACACATACTTGAACAGCGATAAAACTAAAACTGTTAGAAATTCATCACTGGAAAAGTTGGACTTACACTTTATAATCAAAAACTTGAATCAAGTGATATATATATATATTGGGGTCCTAACGTTATTGAGTAGACATGCTAACTGGTACAAATTTTGGTGAGGATTACATTAAATACATGTTATGACAGCCTGGCGGAAAACGAAAATAGATTCAGTACACCTAGCGTTAGTGGGCGAAAGGGTTATCTGGACAAAACAGTCTAGAAGCAAGTTTCGATGATATGTTTAAAACGATCACGTATTCAAGACGGAGGAGATCTGAGGCGGCTTGCTAATGTAGAAATCTAAAATAATTTAGCCTCAAAACCTGTCCGATCATCGACGATTTTTAAAGCTAATGAAATTAAAAATAAAAGATTGTAAAATAAAACCCAAATATTTATTGTAGAATTTAATGAGAAATTTGAATAAAATTTTTTTTTTTCAATTTTGTAAAAATATTGTCATTCCCTTTGCAAAGTTAAAAAAAAACAACATTTTTTCAACTGTTTTCTGTCGCTTTGCTGTGGACACTAACAAACATACAGTTAATAAAATATAGAAAAGCACTCATTTAACGATTTCTTTGATAAATAATTAATATATATGATGGAACTATTTAAATATTGTTATGAAATTTCAAATTTTATTAATAATTACACTTAAAATACTTACATTGCTATAATCACTGGGCAAGAAATTCTCTTTCATTGCATGTATCTATATGTAAGAGCTGACGAAAACACGCTGTATTCTAAGCGTCAAAAATCGTTCAAATTTAAAAACAAAAAGTTCAGCCCCCCCCCATTTAGCCCCCAAGGGACATCAAATCCTGGTGAAAATGAACAAACGGTTCAGTTTTGGGCCTTAAGATATGTAAATTTGAGTTCTGCTCCATGGAAAAAAACTCACTAAGTCCATCATTTGCATACGTCATTTAGCCCCAAAAGTTCCCAAGCTTTTAACATATTTAAATTTGAGTTCAGCACCAGGCAAAACTGCTAAATAGACATACACAGAAGATTTTGGACGAATATGGTAAAATAGTCCCCCCCCCAAATAGTTTTATCAGCTCTGAAAGAGCCCCTAGAGCACACCCAAGAGTTATCACGAAGTATAGACAAACAAAATTATACAGAAATCATTTAGTTTCAACTTTTAAGAAAGTTTTATAAAAATGCAAGGCATCATTTTTTTTAATAAGCACAAAAGTGTCAATTTTAGCCATTTTCACCCGTAATATACCCTAGGAGGGCAACCGGAGTTTTCCCGGAAAATTTGTGTTGTTAGTTTTTTACTCATATCATCTCGGGGGACCAAAAATAAATAAAATACTGATAAAACCCACCTAACAATTGTCCTGGTGACACTATGTGACAATTATTGCGTGGATCTCCATCAGTATTTTCGAATTTTAAACAATTTTTGATGCTCCCAAGACAGCGGTTCTTCGTTTCGATTGCCTATTAACCTTAGCAGCTGAACACTAGTTCTTTTTTTTAAACCGAATAAAACCTTTAGATTCCATTAAAACAGACAAAACTTATTCAAGTAGGTAGAAGAGTAACTTATCTTCCTTTAGGTAACATTCATTTATTATATATTTGAAATTTTTACTCCTTTAGCCTTCTTTGCAAAATCCCTCAAAATAGTTATCGTGCTTTCGGTTTTGTTAGTAGACGTTATCTTCTTTTGGCTATTTTTGAGACATGTGACCAGATTCAATAGGCAACATTTAATGACGTCAGCAGGTTACATGACTTTAATTGGTAGGCATTCTTAACATTATTACAGGGGGCCGAGGATATATGCTCTGTAATTGCTTTCATTGAATTTACTTAATCGTGTCAATTGGAATATATATATATATATATATATATATATGTATATATATTTGTGTGGAAATATTTTTTACTATCAGTTCAGCCCAGCTTTGCTCGGGCCCTATGTACTGTGTGTATATAATAAAAAGTTTGACTCATGTCCAGATAACTTACATCTAAAATTTCAAGTGGTTAGACCCAAAATTGGCAGAGGAGTTTGGTAGAGTTTGCAAAGGTCAACTCTTTCAACTTTGATCCCTTTGCAGCAAAATTCTCGCTCAGAAACTGATTAAAAATCTTGCTGCATGTCTGAATACGCTTTATGTAAAATTTCAAACGTTTTGACCCAAAATTGGCTGAATAGTTTGCCAGAGACAGCAATGATCAAACCTTTTAAACTTTGACTCGTTGATAGCCAAATTTTCGACCAAAAACCGATTAAAAAGCTTGCCCTATGTCTGAATACCCATTATATAAAATTTCAAATGCTTAGACCAAAAGTAGGCTTAGAGGTCAAATAATTTGTAACTTTTACCCCCAATTTTGACCCCTTAACATCTATAGTTTTGGTCTCAAATCAAAAAGTGATCCGTGTCCCAGGAACTGACATCTAAAATTTCAAGTGTTTAGACCCAAAATTAACGGAGGAGTTTGGTAGAGTTTTCAAAGGTCAAATCGTTGAACTTGGACCCATTGGCAGCCAAATCTCTGGCTGAAAAGCGATTAAAATTATTTTCCAAAATTTCAATACCCGTTATGTCAAATCTCGAATCTTTATATTGAAATTGATAGAGTAGTTTGGTAGGAAATGTACACAGACAGATGCATAGATTCGCTTCCATTTTTATGTATACCAATCTTTATTTAAGAAGCCCAATGTAATTGCAAAACATAATGAATAAATGACAAAAGACTATATTCTAAATTTCATGATGTTGACCATCTTACAATTTATTCCGATTCAGTTGACATTTACATTTCTTGACAGTATCTCTTTCGTTGCACAAAATCATTCAATTATTATATCAATCAATGAATCTATTTTGCCCTTAACTCAAAGATAAACAACTATCAATCCACTAAAAAGAAATAAAATACGTTTAGGAATAATTACAAAATCCGAAAATTGGAAGAGAAGCAGCAATTACCTCATCATTTGCTTCCATTCTGTTCAAAATGGCGTAATGTTAAGCAAATGATAAAGTAACTGCAGCTTCTTTACTAATTTTCGTTTCTTTTTTAATTTTAAGCATGCCTAAACGAATTTTTTCCTTTTGTTGTATTTATTGTTGCTATTTCTTCTGGTGAATTAAGGGCGAAATAGATTCAGTGATTGATATAATAATTATATGAATGATTGTGTGCTATGAAACACTGTCAAGAAATGGACATATCAACTAAATTAAAGGAATAAATTGTAAGATGGTATACATCATGAAATGTGGAATATAGACTTTTGTCATTATATATATGTATAAGAAATGACAAAAGTTTATATTCCATATTCCAAATTTCATGCGACGCTAACTGTTTGTTTATAAATAAGCGGTTAGAGCACTGTATATGTGGTGGACAAATGATTTTTTTAAATAGACGTTTGGCGAGATAATTTACGGGCGCCACTCCCATGGGCCGATCGGTAGACTGTTAACGCGATGGTTCCAGGTCCAATCCTCGGCTTGGGAGAGCTGCTAGTCTAGCGGCACTGATGAGTTGTGATACAACGAAACAGGACTGAATGTCTATAACTACACACACACACACACACACACACACACACACACATATATATATATATATATATATATATATACTAGCATGGGTGCCTGGCGTTGCCCGGGTATTTGGGGATATATGTTGAGCAAAAGAAAAAAAAGAAAATGGTAAATTTTTTAAACTTTGACTCCTATTATGACCCCTTAACATTTGTTTTGGGCTTAAATCAAGTTATTAAGTTAGATCCATGTCCAATGCACCTATATCTAAAATTTCAAGTGCTTAGACCGAAAATTGTCAGAGGAGTTTCGTAGAGTTCTCAAAGGTTAAATCGTTGAACTTTGACCCCTTAATCGCCAAATTTCTGGCTGAAAATCGATCACATAGATTTCCATAAATCTCAGTACCCTGTATATCAAATTTCGAGTCTGTAGACTAAAAATTGACAGAATTATTGCTTCGTGAAATGTAGACACACACAGTTTCACATACATATATACATACACACTCGTGTGTGTGCATGTATATGCGTGTGTTTAGCATAAATTAAAGAACAATACGTTTAGCTTCAAGCATATGGAGACAAGAGTCGCGACAACAGACTGTTGGTTAGTCAAGAATCTAGTGTTCGTGACCTTTTCTTTCAGCGGGACATACTTTAAAGAAACTAAATACTTCTTCAATATATGACTCTCGGCGATAGACGAAAATATTCACTTAAAAATTATGAAACGAACACGAAAAAGATTGATCGACATGAACACAGCCATAACTGACTTGGCCTCAGTTAGCCTCACTTGACATTGGAATGTTTGTTCTTTTCTTAAAGATAATTGTATTAGCTGTACTCTAAAATAACATATGGGACTCAAATAGCTAGAGCAGTTATACTTTTCATTGTTATATATAAATTATTTATTCGAAGGTAAACAGTTACATTTGGTCGCTACAAACAACCATCTGTTTAAGTCAATGAGACTTCGTCAGGCAACCCTGAACCATTTTGACTGAAACAGATGGCTGTTTCTAGCGACCAAATGTAACTGTTTACCTTTGAATAAATTATTAGAAAAGATATTTTGCTCTTGTTATCGAGCACTATTAAACAACCTCGTAGTCACTACTTTTGAACACCTCGAAGTTCCAATGGTACTAGCCAGGTTCATCATTGCTTAACTTTGGTGATCTAACGGGAACCATATATAATATTTTATATATATATATATATATATATATATATATATATATATATATATATATTATATATCCTTGCCACACAATTACATGCGAAACTGCCCCTACAGGGGGTATCCTTTGTCTTTTGAGATTGAACGGAGGCATGGGGATATATATATATATATATATATATATATATATATAAAGAATGAAACGTCAGGTTTGTTACTTTTTGAACAACTAAAAAAAATACCGAACCGATTGCTTCGACATTTTGGTATAGTATTTTCAGTTTACTCATGCATTATATATATATATATATATATATATATATATATATATATATATATATATATATATATATATATATATATCTTTTTAATTATAACATTATACTTAATTTTTATTTAATAAATTAAGTGGTTTTATTTGTTACGCTTTGCCCATTTTTTTATTTGGGGGAAAATCACATCACCGCCCACCGTCACGTGACATCACTAAAAAGGAACTTTTCGTCTCGCTTCACAATATGAGTAAATTTTAAAATGGATAACATTTAATCACGTGATCATAGAAAATGTAATAAGGTGATTAAAATTTAATTTAAATTAACCACGGGTGGTCGCTTTCCATGTGAAATATTCATCGAAAATGTCGACATATTCAATGTTAACGGTGAGTTGGACTTTTGTAAATTTATATATATATATAACCTCTGGAAAAAAAATTACTTCAGAATATATCTATCTATCTATCTATCTATCGATCTATCTATCTATATATATATATATATATATATATGTATATATATATATCCACATACAAAACTATTCTTTAGAATAATGGTATATATATATATATATATATATATATATATATATATATATATATATATATATATACTAAAAATATATACCAAATTGATTTTTTTCATTTAAAATTAAATTATTTCATTTTTGTTAATACAATTTTATTTTAATAAATAAACATAAAGTACGATTGTTAAATGTTATTCTTTCGATCAAATTCGTTTTTTAGGGGTGCACTTAAAAAAAAAAACGATCAAAACGGAACGAACAAAAAAAAGGCGGACGTTAGCGAGATTGCCCCCCTCCTACTAAATTCCACAAGTTTCAACTTTTTTAACAACATTTTTCTGTTAAAATCATCGATTACATAAGTTAGTTAATATCACCGATTACATAATGTAATTGGTAATATTAACTAAATTAAGTTTTAGACTATAAAAATAAAATTGAAAAAACATTTTTTATAACTTTTCACGTGGAGGTTCATTTTTCAATTATAACGTTGTACTACATTGAATACGAATTTTATTGAATACGTGAAGTTATAAAAAACGTTCTTTCAGATTTTTTTATGACCTGTAACTTAAGTCCGTAATACTAGAAAAAAAGTTTAAAAAAAGTGAAAATTGTGGAATTTAGGGATGGGGAATTTCGCCAACGCCCCCCCCCCAATTAAAAAACAACAAAAAAAGAACCTCTCTCAACCACACGGGCAATAATTTGATTTCGTGTTTCCAGTAAGGGGAATAGATTTACAAGGAATTTGTATTAGAAACAGAGAACCCCTTAAAATATTAAACTATTGAAGTTTTTGAATTTTAGTTAAATTTGTTAGTTTGCAATCGCTGATAATCTACTCAAAAAATTGAAAAAAAAGACGAAATTAGGAAGAATGGTACTCTTCCAGAATTTGACCTGAATCCTCGACTAGACCAGCAATTACTGGATTAAGCTGAACGTTCCTCAAATGGTAGAACACTAAACTGACATTTTTTGCATAATTAATGTGGGTGTAATAAAAAAAATTGTACATTTTCTTGAAAATAAAAAAATTCTGTACTTTCACCTAACAATATACAGTCTTCATAAAAAGCATTCATCTTTTCTTATAATAAATAATTCTATTTGCAAAATGAAACGTTTATGACAATTTTCTATAAAAAATGTAAGTTTTCTTGAAAAAGACTTTCACCTAAAATTTACGGTAAAAAAAAATCAATTTTTTCATAAATTAATTGCGAAAAAAAACTAAACAATACAAAATGCGACTTTTCCGAAAAAAAAATATATTCAATAAATCTGCAGTAGGTTTGTTATTTCATATTAATTGTATTTCTATTTTTCCAGTTTGTTTGTTTTGAAATTCGTCTCCATCTGTTATCTCCTCGGTTCTCCGGTGACTGCCGGTCAATCCCAAATCATAATTGACGAAAAATCCCGAGGATCTGGGTCAAGTTCTGC
Organism: Euprymna scolopes; assembly: GCF_053919585.1. Classification (NCBI taxonomy): domain Eukaryota; kingdom Metazoa; phylum Mollusca; class Cephalopoda; order Sepiida; family Sepiolidae; genus Euprymna; species Euprymna scolopes. The sequence goes on along the minus strand of NC_136523.1, from coordinate 12,705,767 downwards.
AAGAGTACCAAAAATGAGGTTTTTATTTTTATCGTACATTGTAGTGAAATCGGCCAGCTGAAAAGTTTATTTGATTTAAAAAACAAACAAACATGATAACTCCTAACATTGTTTGTCAATCACAACAATAACCAATCCAATATACCTAATTGCTGTGTCATAATTATTTCGATCTTCATTGATTGTGGCTATGTTTGTTTGGTCACGTGACATGTGCCGTAAACACAAGGGAAATAGCTAAAATTTCTAATTTCTTCAAAAACTATTTAATTTAATCATTAATTTTTCCCTCATCGTTTTTCGTAAGTTTTGGCTATTTTCATTACTGTGACATGGCAATTCAGTAAATACTATTAGTTTCACTTGAAAATCAATATTTCGATTTGTGAATTAGCAACAATAAAGAAAAAGCACTGAGCGTGCATAGGGTTTCCTCCCTTGGGCTCCGCCCCTGCTTGTGAGTGGTGACTTTATCATACCCGTTTTTCCTCCTTGATACCTCTTCTCTCATTGTATGGTCAGTTTAGTATAATAGTAAATGATAACGGAGCCTATCCGTGTAAAGACAGACACACAGACGTTGAGATTTATACATATATATATATATATATAGATATATAAATAAAATTTTCCTGCACAGTTAATCGTATTTAAATACATTATTATTACTTTATCTATATATATATATCTATATACGTAGTTTTGTTGTTGATTTTTAAACGATATTAAAGTTAACGTCTCCACCTTGGAGATCCGGTCCATTTTTTATTTATTATTTTAAAAAACAGTAATCTACAGACACGCGTGTTTTGGAGTCATATATATATATATATATATATATATATATATATATATATATATAGTCTGCTTGCGTATATATGTTGCTATATTATAACTCTTCTGTGAGACTAGAGCCCGAGATTGAACCCACAACCATCTATTTGATAGTCGGTGGTTCTACCCTTTAGGTCATGGAGTCAACTTCCCTAAACGATATCATCAAATGCCTATTGATATAAACATTTGTCCGCCGCTTTTACAGTGCTCGATTTGTTTGTTCATCTACAAACGAAAAGCCTCGCGTAACGTTAAACAAACAGACGGTTAAATCATTTTACGACAGTACCTTGCCCAAGAAGTGGGAAATTTAATATATACTTCGTTTGGCAATTATATCTTATAGCTATGGAATAGTGAGTATGCAGAATTAATGTATAAAACTACAAGTATAGAGAATTATTGTATAAACGCGACAAAATTGAATGCGCGCGCGAAAACAAACATGACGACCAGTCTAGACAATATGGAATGCATTGAATAATAAAGATGGTTACATTGCCCCAAGAGTAAATGAAAAATCCTTTATATAAGAGAGGTGTAATCTGTTGAAAAAAAATGCAAAAAGATGAAAAGAAAAAATCAAGGGTGGGTGTGCATTGTACAGGCCCACCCTAGTTTTATTTGTGGGGTAGTTGCTTTTAAAATATCAGGAAATAATAATTAAGTAATATTTAACGCTGAGACATTTTCAAAGCAAATCCTAAAAAAAAAAGTCCTCCCATAGGTTTTGAAGGGTTTCCACGTTGTTTTTTTTTACATAGGCATCACCACATTATCAAGGCCAAGAGGCCACTCAAGGATAAGGGTTAAAGAGTGTACAGTAGAAATTGGACAATATAGTAATCATTAGTAATGAAAATTTGGTAAATTTGATAACTTATATGGAACGGCTCATCAAGAACTTATTTACGTTAGACTTGAACACAACCATATTGTAGTCAGCCGGAAAGCAGGAAAACGGAAGACAATTCCACAGGCGTGCAGTTCTAAGAAATAAGCTTTGATCATGGAATCTACGTTTAGGTTTAGGCACAGATAAAGAGTGGGGGAAATTATTGATAGTGTTTACAGCTAGACGAGTGTTTCTTGTGAAAGTTTGGCGAGGGGGGACCATAGATTGAAGCTCAGTCGAACACTTTCCATGAAAATAACGATACATCAGAGACAAACTCGCAACATCTCTTCTGTGAGATAGAGGTTGTTTTAAAATGTCTGAAACTTATGACCCTACTCCACCCCGATATACTGGCAATGAAAACATATACATTAATTACACTTAGTATAAATAGCAGTACAGAGCTGATTTCCGGCAGATCAGAAAAGTTCATCAGTGAACTCTGAGCAGTTCATAGTGAGATCGAAGGAGTTCGTCTGAGAATCTGATAGGCGTAAGCAGATCGGCTCCGATAAAAAAAAACTCTCCACAATATCTGCAGTTGCGCTCAAACTCTAGAAACGTAGTGTTGCATAAGGCACCTTCATATATGAGAGAGACGGCGGACATATAACAATGATGAGGGGGGTAGAAGATGTACTACAGTTCTGTAGATTCTTATAACATATATTAGCGGGGGTTGAGATAGGGGATGCACATTCTTGTAAGAGTTACATAAAGTTCATAATAACGATGAGGGAGACAAAGTTCATATTAAGGATGTTTCACACATTACCTTTTGCTGTTGAATGATGACACGACACAGTTTTACAAAAAACATAACTTCTTTATTATTAGATCGACTGGCCAAATGATGATGACGTCAAGGAATTCAAAGTCGTTCAACATGATTAAACGTTCTCCCTTCGCTTCTAAAGGGACCCTCCTCTGATCATGTCAGCTCTGTCTGACCGACTCTGCTGACTGTTCGATCCGGACTCGACTGCCTCTGATCTTCGACTGTCTTCTTTCTGCTAATCCTAGCTCATATTATCGAGAATTCCTTTTTTCTATGACGACCGATGGGTGGTTTAAAATGTGACTCACTCACGTGGCAAAATACACTTCTGCACAAAGAATTCTCACTAACCTATTTTTTTTACCTCATCTATTTTTCAATATATTTTTAATTTCTATTGTTCATTCTTTTCTAGCTAACCTTTTGTTAATTCAATTTCCATAAAAGAATGAACAATTAATTCTTTTTACAAACAAGCATATCTAAACTATTTTATATGAAATTTAAAATTTGGCAGGATCCCCAACCATCGAGTTGGGGAGGTTATGATGGATTACACCGCTCAGCATCATCAATCGAAGTGAAGTCCCGGGGGGGGTCACTTATAACTGGAAACTATCCGCGTTCACACTGATTTAATTTTGGTGCGTGGTACCTTTTTCTCCCTCTCTGCGATAGAGAAGACTTTGCGAATTTATATCTTACTAGCCTACCCGTGACCCGTTGGGTCAGTTGTTACATGATAAAGGCTGTCCCCTTTTCATGTAAGTATAAAAATAGAGAGATTTAGTTAAAATGAAAATGAAATAGAATAGACGAAATTCGAACCTCGTAATTTAGGTTTAGAAATAGATTACGAGAGAGAATTAGCAAATGGAATGTAAAAAACAGACCATTGTGTAGCTTAGAGATAAAATAGTTTTAAGAAAAGAATGTGCATTGACAATTCTGTTATGAAATTCAATTGAGGAATGCAACTATAAGATAATTTAATAAACATGTTTTTAACATATTGGAAATATAGGTTACTGGGAATATAGGTTAAAATTCCTTTTGTAAACAAAGGAAAACGTTTTGGACACGCATTTCCAGAACACGTGAAAGAATACACATGTTTTAACATATGTATGATGTCATGGGAAATGGGAAGTTCTCGATATAGTTAGAAACTTGAGAGTTCAGCGGAGAGAAACTGAGAGGGAGTGTGAGAGAGAGCTTGAGGACGAGAGACGTCAGTCTGGGGTCGAGAGATGGGAGTCGCACGTCTAGAAGCGAGACGGTCACCTTTGAACATAGAATGTGAAGCTTTGAATTCTTTACTCAGAAAATCACGACCGGTCGGAAAAGAAATAAACCCATCATGTGTTTTTATAAACGTCGTCTTTGTGTTGTAATTCTACAAAAAGGTAAAGTGAAAATTGTCATTATATGTCTTCTATATCATGTGTTTTAAAATGTCTTTCCATACAAATTTGTGAACACTAAGACTGTCTCAACACTACCTTCTCACTAACACTTCTAAGTATGAACACTTTATATATATATGAACCTCTTCATAACACGAACACAGAACGCAACAAAATCTCTCTCACTAAGACTCTAAGACTGCGCTTTTAAAAATTCCTAACAACAAAACGAACAACAACGAATAATAATAATAATAGTAATAAATGACAATATATAACACAGTATAATGTATGAGCGTTACATTTGTGACGTAAAAATATTTTTTGTGACATAACAGAAACATTTCTATGAAAGTATATTAAAAAAAAAATAATATAGATAAATTTCTATGATTCTGAAAAAAAAAACTTACATCCATTGAATTATAAGTGGTTTGACATACTTATAGGTAAATATGCACTGAACATTTACCATAATACTTAAAGTTCACTTCAAATTATGCTACATCTTAATTTAAACGCGAAAAAAAAACAATTGGGACGCTGAAAACGTACACAGTAAAACAATACGTTTTATTGGCGCGTTGAATATTTATTTGTGACACAAATTAAAAAAAACATATTTTCGGGGTTATTTATGCTAGTAGTATAGAAGAAAATGTATGGCTGTTTTTTTAAGAAAGTTGTGTTAAAAAAAGGGAGAATAAATTAAAAAGAAACAGGAAGGCGGTGGGTAAATCGCCGTTGTAAAAGGCTCTTATGATTGTCAACGGGTTAAAGTAGATTCATTTGTGAGAAAATTGCGTCAAAATAACTTAAACGTAATACGGAAATGAACGATGTAAAAAAATGCAGAAAGTATTAATTGTTTATTAATTTGAACGCGAAATAAACAAAAGAATTGGGACGCTAGAAACGTACACAGTAAGTTTTATTCTCCCGTTGATTATTTATTTGTAAATGTTTTTTTTTAATTTGCGTTACAAATAAATAACCAATGCGACAATAAAACGTACTGTTTTACTGTGTCCGTTTTCAGTGTCCCATTTTTTTTCGCGTTGCAATCATTCAAAGAAACCTTTGTTAATACTTTGTTTTTTTTTTACATCGTTCATTTACGTATGCCGTTATGGGTTTATGTTTATGTACGCATGCACAACCGGAAGTCGTAAACAGGATGTTGAGTTACAACACCCGTTACAAGGTCATTTGAGTTTTATAATTATATAGATTTCTTCTTTTTTTCATGGCAGGTACGAGACTGAGCTTCGATCTATGCTCCCTCTTTGTAGAACATTCATAGCAACCACTGTTTAGCTAGAACATCCCTCAATAATTTCTCTTACTCCCTATCTGTGTCTAAAAGTAAATAAAAATTCTGAGAAACGTTTCCTTCATAGAATTACCTGATATGTTCAACACAATAATGCGAGATTACTTACCAATTGACTATAACAGTCGATTTCAATTCTAATGCAAGCAACTTGTGGAGTTATCCTGTTAAATAATTTAATGTTTTATTAAATTTACGGGGAGAAAAAAAAGTGGGAAAATGATTAAAATAAAACAGCGTTATGGTCGAATACTCTAGAGATAATTTACATTCAAACCCAGGAGGCATTCCCTTTGCTTGCAAAGGGAAGGTTTTCTAAGTCGAACGTGAATAGTCTCCAAGATCTTAAGGTGATATAGTAAATGAGCACGACTAAGAATAGAAAAAGTTCGCTGCACAAATGATCAATAATTGAGGACCCGTATGTGTTAGTAACAACGTCCGTTGCCCGGTAGGTTCCATTCCTAATTTTACTGGGTACATGTTGTTGGATTCTTCCATCTAATCTTAATGTCGTTCGACTCAAGTGGTTGGCATCGCAACCGCATTCAAAATTTTGGAGAGAAGATTAAAGGAATATATCTACATATATATACAAATTTACTTTTAATCATGAATCATAAGTCTTTCCTTCCTAATTGCAATATATAATATAATATATATATATATGTATATATATATATATATATATATATATATATATATATATATATATATATATATATATAAGATGACGACAAAAATATGCTTCCTCACCTTACTCACTACTTCACATTTATATAAAACTAGCAGGCTACCCTGCGTTGCCCAGTCGTAAAATACGCATAAATATTATATTTTAATTCATATAGAAACTATGTTCTAGATATACATGGGTATTATGTTTTTTTTTCTTTTCTAAACAGTTCACTTCTTATTTATTTATTTATTGCGGACTATAATCCTCATCTTTTGGGTGTTGTTTCCAACTTTTTCTCTGGCCTTCGTCAGGTGGTAACCGCGAGGGGATAGGAACTCTGAATCTCTTAACTGCCTTCCATAGTTGTCTCACCACGTTCACTTCTCGTAAATAAAAATATACGAAAGCTGCGATCGAACCAAAATTAAAAGAGTGAATCAATTACGATAGCCATTAGGCCAGCTTGACACGTTCTTGAAAAAAGTGTTCAAACTTAATCATTCTTAACATAATGGATCTGTCATGAAAACAATTGACGCATGAGCATTCGTGAAACAGCAAACCGATAAAAATCCGATGACTCGCAGGTACCAATTTTTTTTAGACCTCTTTAGCAGCCCTTTATTCCAGACGAAAACCTATTAAAACGTTTTCTACGTGTCCGACTACCCTATATACCAAATTTCAAGTCTGTAGATAAAAAATTTAATGAGTGTATAGGTTGATAAATGTGCCCACGCACATATTCTCACTCTCATAGATATACTAGATCACGTCTCAGTCGGCGGACTTCAAAAAAGAAATCCATTATATACCGTGTACATGTGTTTTATGACAGCTAAAGCAAAAAATAAAATAAAAAAAAAAAACAAACAAACAAAAAACAAAAACTACAAAACAACGAACCTCAAAGTTCGTATATTTATATATAAAATACCTAGTAGGAATAAAAAAATTCTCTTTGGCCAGTTTTTTTTAGTATTACTATTAATCTATAATTTTACATTGAACGGACACCCCCATACTTAATCCGCTACACTATATCGTAATAACAGTCAATGCTAAATTTTAGATAGATCGACCCAGTAGTTTCTGAGAAATCTTCAAGAGTAAATGTGCTGACTAATCTGTTAGTCCTTATTAATCGTTAAACAGAAAGGCTACCATAATATTTAGTTCGCTGCACCTGATTATAAAAGTCCACGAAGCTTTTAAGCCAGATCGGTTCAGTAGTTTGAGTAAATGTGGTATTGTGGTGGCTAATCCCTCTTAATTCATATAAATCCATAACTATATACGGAACGGATACATAATTGTTCGCTTCACCATAAACCATAAAGGTCCATACAAAATTTCAGTCCAATCGTCGCAGTGGTTCCTGAGAAAACTTATAGAGTAAGTGTGATATTGTGATTACTGATCTGATCATTACATACTTAGTTCGCTGCAACAAATGTGCATCTAAAATTTCAGACAGATCGGCTCGGTAGTTTCCGAGAAAAAGTGGAACGGATAGACAAACAAACAAACATTATATATATATATATATATATATATATATATATATATATATATATATATATATATATATAGACTATTGTTCTCTTTTTGTCTGAAGTTAAAATCGACATTTTATATAATTTTTGACAAATAAAAAGGAAATGTAATTGGATATTTACATATCTTATTTTATTAATCAATTATGATCAGACTTAAACGCAATCCCCCAAAGCTCAATGATTCGGTCATTTATTCAATTATGTAATTATTAACCCGCGCAGAGTTTGAGCATGGGTCGGCAACTCTGGCCCGCGGGCCAAATCCGTTCCCACTCTCCCTAAATGAATTTAGATTGGCCCGCCATCTTACTCAGAACATGGTCTATCTATCTATTTATCTATGTATTATATACAAAGGACTTTGCGTGTGTGTATGTATGTGCGAGTTCGATCCCTATGATTTCGGAAACGACTGGTCCGATTTATTTATTTGAAGTTTCACATGATACTTCTTGATGTGTCTAAGGCTGTTCTGCCGTAGATTTTCTAAATAAAAAAAAAATCGATAATATCTGATGAAAAAATGAAGTCCGATTTTGACCAAAGTTACGCCGTAAATCACAAATGCATTTGGGTATTTTATTACCGCACAAGCAGAAAGACCCAGGCTATAAAATCAACTGTAGAAGCTTTTATAAGATAATATTAGAGTGCGTTCGAAATGAAGGTTTCCTTTAAGAGCACAATTGAACTATGATACTCGACTTTTGTGCGTTTACCTTTAATTTAAGTGATTGATAAGACAGGGGCGCGTTCGATATTAACCTTTCTGTTTAGTGCACAATTGAACTGAGACTTGATTTTTGCATTATAAACTTTAAGTGAAGGAATTATCTCCATATAAATAAAATGAACTCATTTTTTCCCGTCTGATTTTGACATTAATAGGATTAAAAATCAAGATATTTCATGCAAATATAATATGCACAAACGGCAGAACAATATCTGAGGTGTGTTATAGGCTTATTATTTCTCAAATTCCTCGATAATCTTAGATTTCTATACTTTTTCTGCTGAGAAGTCACTGCCAAAATCGGTTAAGATAAATGGAAGTGGTAAAATATTTTCTCTCTAATAAATTTCTCCTCCCCCTGCCACCACTTAACACCGTTTGGGGATCGTTCACAAGGAACAGTTGAGAAGAGAACACCGGTTTGGCTTCGTAGTTCTTTCATGTGAAGTTATTTAAAATCACTAAACTAAGCTGCAGTGCTCTGCGGCGTAGTGGTTAGCGTGCTGGACAATTCACATTATATTTTCACGTTCGCGCCGACCTACCGTAGTCGTTTTTTTTTTTTCCTAAACAATTGGAATGGACTTTTCTTGGTGGCCGAACTGTTAACGTTGCAGATGTTTTTTTTTTTTTTCACACTTTATTTTCCTACTTTTACTCATGACTCCGGGTTTCATCCTTCCTACTTACCTACCATAACATTTTTTAAAACTCCCCCCCCCGTCCCGGAAACAAACACTCGGGCAACGCCGGGTACCCCGCTAGCTTATAAATATTTTTTTAAATAGAAAAACAGCCCATTTTTTACAGAGGAATGTAGACTGCAATGTGTATTTATTTGCTTCCCCACTGAGCAAATTAGGCACAAGGCCGTTTTTTAATGTGGAGAGGGAGAGAGAGAGAGAGAGAGAGGGAAGGAGGAAGGGAAAAGGGAACCACCTCCCGATGGGTGGGGAATGGGAGCTGGATAGTAACTGTTGGTATGAAGGGTTGCCCCTACATTGACCAAGGTCTGATATGTGGAGTTACCCCCACATATGGTCTTTGCTTGCAGCATCTGCCGGAACAGATACTACACTTTGAGGTATTTATTTGCTCCCCCACTGAGCAAATTAGGCACAAGGCCGATATTTAAAGTGAAGAGTGAAGGGGAAATGGGGAGCAACTCCCCGGGGACTAGGGGAGCTGGGTAGTGACAATTGGTATAAAGGGTTTCCCCTACATTAACCAAGGTCTTATATGTGGGGTCGCCCCCACATATGGTCTTTGCTTGCAGTAGGTATTTATTTGATCCTCCACCGAGCAAATTAGGCACAAGGCCGATTTTTAATGTGAGGAGTGAAGGGAGGGGGAAGGGAAAAAAGGGGACCAGCTCCCGAGAGGTGGGAAATGGGAGCTGGTTAAAGGTCAGGCATGTGGGGTTGCCCCCACATCTGGTCTAGCTTGCAGTATCTGTTCCGACAGATACTACACTTTGATCTTGTCGCCCGGGCCGCACAGGGCGGGCAGTGGAGCAATGTAGACTGCAATGTATTGTGAGCTAAGACACTGCAGTGTTTATTTATTTGCTTCCCCACTGAGCAAATTAGGCAGGAGGCCGTTTTTTAATGTGGAGATAGGGGGAAGGGGGAGGGAAAGAGGGGATCCAGCTCCCGAGAGGTGGGAAGTGAGAGCTGGATTAGAAACTGTTGGTATGAAGGGTTGCCCCTTCAGTGACCAAGGTCAGATATGTGGGGTTACCCCCACATATGGTCTTTGCTTTCAGTATCTGTTCCGACAGATACTACACGTTGATCTTGTCGCCCGGGCCGCACAGGGCGGGCGGGCAGTGGAGCAATGTAGACTGCAATGTATTGTGAGCTAAGACACTGCAGTGAGGTATGTGAAGCTTCCTCGCGTTAAAGAGCAGGAGCGGGGTCCTAACTACAGTAGGCAACCAATCGATTTGATAAAAAAAAAAAAAAAAAAATAGGCGATTTCACCGATTTCGAGGATAATAACTTTATGGGAGTGTACAACATTTGTTGATCCTCATTCCACCCCGGACAACGTTGTGTCTTACAGCTAGTATTAATATAAACGATCCTAACTCCAGTTGCAGATGATTGGTTGGTTGGTTGTTTTTGTTTTACGGCATATCAACCCTTTTCGGGTTAATTAATGCCGAATCCAAAGTTTTTTAAGAAATTTTTTTTAATAGAATATATTTGTTGTTTTCAAGACAGTTTCTATTTAACCCACAGTTGCGACCCTAACAGGTACTACCACTCCGGGTCAGAGTGGACCTGGGAGCAATGGTAATTAAAGGGTGGCTCCACACTCCCCAAAGCCCACAAGCTGGGGCCTCACCACTGGATATAGTTTAGGGTCATATCCAGGACCAGTTACAGATGAGAGACTTTGTATTTTAGTTTACCTGAGAAGGTTACGTTTACTTTGGATTTTTTAATCTGAACGAACATTTCTAGCAATTTCTTTTACTCATGTAGTAAAATAGTTTTTTTTTCTAAAATATGTTTATAATTTTCTTTTTTTACATTCTTATAGTAAAATAATTAATATCGTTTAAATATAATCATAATTTACTAGCAGGATCTGTGGAAATTCCACAGGGGGACTCATTCATATGTAATATATTGATGTTGCCATTCTGTTGATGTTCAGTGTAAATGGAGACGCTCTGATATTATTGCAGCTTTTTTTCTATTAAAAAGCTAGCAAGAACGCTCGGCAAAGCCCGGTAATAAAGTACGCTTAAATATATTTAAATTCTTTCAGATTTCGTAAATATCATTATAGAGTTAATGTTTTATCGATTTTTTTTATATATTATAAAACTGCGATTTAAAAAAAGAAAAAAAATATACACGTATGACTTGGGTGCATTAGCCTGAATCGAAACCTACATAAAAACTTATATAACTTAAGTTCTTTCAGCCATAATCGAAACCGAAACCAAAACTTCGGAAGAATTCTTTAATAAAATTATTTATAAAAAATAAAAATAGATTACTGGAGTGCCATCAGTAATAACCGAAAGCGAAACGAAAACTCATGAATTCTTGATAAAATTATATAAAAAAAAATAGATGACTTCAGTATCGTCAGATATAATCGAAACCAAAACCAAAATTTATGAAGAATTCTTGGTAAAATTATTTATGACAAGTAATGGTAGTACATAACAACTAAACGACCCGAATTTAAGAGTGATACAGAAAATACCACACACGCAATCGTATTAATATATAGATTTAATTAATCCTTATTTTCTTCAAACATACATAAATATTTACAGCATTTAACTAGTTGGAATCCCAGCATTTCCCGGTCGTACAGTATGCTGAAACCGGATTATTCAATTTATGCTACTTACGTATCATTATAGATTGGTTGTTTTTATTTTACGGCATATCAACCCTTTTCAGATTATTTAATGCCGAATTCAGTGATTTTGAAGAACAATATTTTAATAGAATATATTTTTTTTCTTCAAGTCGGTTTCTATGTAACCCATAGTTCGGACGCTAACAGGTACTACCGCTCCGGGTCAGAGTGGACCTGGGAGCAATGGCAATTAAAGAGAGGCTCCACACTCCCCAAATCCGGCAAGCTGGGGCCTCACCATCGGATATAGTTTAAGGTCATATCCAAGACCTTTAAGTTAGAAAGCCAGTAAAGAAGTGGGAGTGTAGAAAAAAGGGGGAGGGAGGGAAGGAGACTTTTGTTTTTGTTTTGGGCTTTGCAAAACATAACTTAGTTGTGCAAATGATTAAAAAGAAAAAAAACAAAACAGAAAGGTGTTAATGTAGGTGCATTTGTGTCAGGGAGTTATCTTCCGACAGCCTGATCTGGTTGCACCAGTGTATCATTATAGAATCACTCTTCTATCGGTTATTATATATAACTCTGAATAATTTGCCCCGTGGACAAATTCGCAATAAATAAAATAAAATAAAATAAAATGATAATGGCGTTCATCAAATTCCGTCTGTGTGTGATTACAATATCACGTCAGCTGATATTTGGGCTTAACGATTCATGTTTAGTTTTAAAATAGGCAAACGAAGAAATGATTTGCGCCAATTTTAAATGGTACCTTATCTTAAATTGAAGTCGTTTATAAGAAATTTCTTTTTTTATATAATGATAGTGAGGTACAACCGGTCTTGAACTGAGGATCATTCGATCTGTAGTCGAATTCTCTACCACTACGCTTTATCTAAAGATTGTAATAAATCTATGTGTGTGTGTTTTAAGACGAAATGATTGGCTGAAATGTAATCTCTCTTGGACGATGTAACACAATATTCCCCTGTAAAAGTAATCATTTTTATCTATAAGAAAGAAAAAAGCTATTTTTAAGATATGCTTCTTTGAATTTTCGATACTTAACAGTTGAATTTCTGTAAAAAAAAAAACATACCTAAGAACACTGCCACACATTTAGGGCAAGTTATGAACTGTTAGTATATCTATAATATATATATATATATATATATATATATATATATATGTGTGTGTGTGTGTGTGTGTGTGTGTGTGTGTGTGTGTGATTTTTGAGCCGGATTAAATCCAACGATATGAAATAGAATGGCGGTGGAAGGACCTGAATACTTAACGTTTCGCCCGATTTATGCGGACTTTTTCAAGTGACCATCCCTCTTGAAAAAACCCGCATAAATCCGGCGAAACGTTGAGTATTCAGGTCCTTCCACCTCCATTCCATATTATATATATATATATATATATATATATATATATATATATATAGTGGCGAAATATGTGGCATCCATGAGGATAATCGTTCCATTAAGACAAAACGATTAAAAACCATGCACATGCTTCTAGACACACACACACATATATATATATATATATATATATATATATATACACATATTATACGGCAGCGTCCAAAACTAAGGGACACACTTTTAAAACCTAATATTTGTACGAAATAACAGATGTGAAAAGCTGAAAACTTGACAACTCGTAGTCGTTATCATCCATAATAACATATTTAAATTAGAATCATTTGCAACGGATAGAAAAAGAATTATAACAATTATTTATTTTCAAAATAGGAACGTCCAAAAGTAAGGGACAAAATTGAGAAAAACAATGCAAACAGTATGCTATATTCAAATATTTTGATTTCCCCCGAAAGAATAAGTATTACTTATTCATTTGTGAACGTTGCATCAGCCGGCACCCTGGCGTAATGCAAAAAAACAAAAAACAAAACAACACTTGATTACTCTGTGAGAAAAGCTATTGTGAAGCTACACAAGGAAAATCACACCATTAGAGAGATTTCAGAGAAAGTGAAACGTTCCAAGCGTGTTGTCGGCAGGGTTGTTAAATCCTACAATGATACTTGCAAAATAGTTAGTGCTTTTAAAACCGGCACACCCGGCAAGAGAAGATCGAATAATGTAGCGTATGTCATTAAAGGGCCGTTTTAAGTCTTGTACAAAAATTAAAAGGATTATGAATAGTACCTCATGTGTTAATGTGTCAAGACAGACTGTTTCTAGACGACTGCAAGAAATAGGCCTGTTTAATCGAACTTTAGGGAAGAAACCACTTGTAAGTTGGAAGAATAAGAAGAATAGATAAGAGTTTGCAAACAGCTATGTAATGTGGACATATGAAAATTGGGGGGAAAATATTTTTCAGTGATGAAAGCAAGTTTAATTTATTTGGAAATGATGGAAAAAAAACAATGTAAAGAGACGTATTGGTGAGAGATTGTGCAAAGTGTACTAAAATAACTCAAGTTTGTGGGCGAAAGCATTATGGTATTTCGGATGCTTTCTAGCCAAGGTATAACGCCTCTTGTCCGGTTACAAATTTGTGTAAACGCGCAGATCTATAAAAACATTATTCAACATCATGTGTCAATCATACAGAATTCAGGTTTCAATAGAGCTACCTTTATTCAAGATAAGGTCCCATACCAAAAGGCAAAGGTGGTAATGAGTTACCTTAGCGAGCATGGATCATGGATTGGCCACCGCAAAGTCCTGACTTAAATCCAATAGACAATCTTTGGAAGACATTAGGAGTGAAAGTTATGGAAAGAAATCTCACTAACACGGAGGATTTGTGTGTGAAGCTTCAAGGAGAATGGTTTAAAATTAGTATCGAGGATAGTCAAGAACTGATTCGTTCTTGTAGTCGAAGATGTGCAGCTGCCATTGAGAGCAAGGGCTCATTTACTAAATATTTATTGTACATGTATTTTAATTGTTTTTTGGTTGTTTACATTGTTTTATTCAATTTGTCCCTTACTTTTGGACGTTCCTATTTTGAAAATAAATAAATAATTATAATTATTTTTCTATCCTTCGAAAATGATTCAAATTTTAGTAGGTTACTAGACTACTCCTGACCCGTTGGGTCAGTATGTTATATTAGCTATGGAATTAATTTATGAGCGTGACACTTGTGACGTAAGGAAAATTGTTTTTTGTGGCATAACAGAAACATTTCTCTGAAATTATATTAAAATAAAAAAAGAATATAGATAGATTTCTATGAGTCGTTCTGTTTATAAGTGTTTATTTAAAAAAAAAACAAACTTACATTCATTGAATCATAAGTGGTTTGCCATACTTATAGGTAAATGTGTACTAAACAGACACCATAATACTTTAAGTTAAATCCAAATTTTGATGTATCTTAATTTAAACGCGAAAGAAAAGCAATTGGGACGCTGAAAACGTACACAGTAAAACCACACGTATTATTGTCGCGTTGGTTATTCGTTTGTAACGCAAATTAAAAAAAAAACATTTTCGGGGTTATTTATGTTGGTAGTATAGAAGAAAATGTAAGAATGTTTTTAAGAAATGTGTATTAAAAAATGGAGATTAAATTTAGAAAAAAAAAGGAAGGCGGTGGGTAAATCGCCGTTGTAAAATGCTCTTATGGTCGTCAACGGGTTAAAGTAAATTTATTTGTAAGTAAATTGCGTTAAAATAACTTAAACGTAATACGGAAACGAATGATGTAAAAGAAAATGCAGAAAGTGTTTATAATTGTTTATTCGGATAATTTAAACGCAAAAAAACAAACAATTGGGACGCTAAAAACGTACACAGTAAAACAATACGTTTTATTGTCGCGTTGATCATTTGTTTATGTACGCATGCGCAACGGGAAGTCGTGAACCAGTTATTAGGTTACAACACCCATTACACTGTAATTTGAGTTTTATAATTATATAGATGCTTTTCACGGTTGTTATTTCTAACAAATATTAGGTTTTAAAATTTTGGTCCTTAGTTTTGGACGCTACTATATATATATATATATATATATATATATATATATATATATATATATATATATATATGAATTTAAAATGGAGATGAAGAAACAAAATGCTCGACGATACTTCTGTTCAATGAGATTTATTCAAAAGAATGCTTTCCAATTAATGTCGGATATTTAGAATAGAAATATGGATCGTTTTTCACTTTCTTATTGTAGTTATTCCATTCGTAAATTAGTTGTGGACTGTTTTTAATTGTTGAATAGTTTAGCTCTGTTTCTAAATAATGGTAGTTAATATCAAGAGGTTCCGTTTAATATTGCGAAAAATAATATTTGGTTGTATGTAAATAAGACCCAATATGGGTGCGGATTTGAGTGTGTTGAGATATAAGAATAAATGGAAAAGGATGGGGGGGGTCCAAGGTCGAGATAATAAAAGACGTGAAAGAATACCCCGGATTAAATCTGAAACCCATTTTAGCATACATATGTCAAATGTACATTTCGCTATCGATTGAACCTATACACACTAGTATGTTTAAGATTTAGGACGGTCATAACACACTCATACGAATACTATTCTTTCTAGTCTTCCATTACTTCTATCTCGATCTTTAACTTTACCCCTATTCTTTCCCATTCATTCTTATACCTCAACGCAGACTAAAATCCGCACCCCTATTAAGTCTTATTTACATACAACCAAATTTTATTTTTCACAACATTTTATGATATGAACTCCCTGTAATAAGGAAACCCTGATATTTTCATTGCAAACTTTGCTCTATCGCTTGAAAAGGTCTCTAGTTACTATGACTAAAAAACATGCTCATGGCTGTAGCAGCATTACTGTTTATGTAAAAACAAATAAGCGTATACCCTGCTCTACTTCGGTATTGAGCACTCTTCTAATAAGCTTTTCAAAGTTCATTGGTCACTTAACCTCTGGGAAACAATCTTAGATTATATTTGTCTCAGATTATATTTGTACGTATATATATATATATATATATATATATATATATATATGTATGTATGTATGTATGTATAGATGTACATGCATACGCACACAAACGTGTATATATATATATATATATATATATATATTATAAATAGCAATGGCCAAGAACACAGTGCCAGAAAACTCATCGCCCTAACGTTTGTAGGGAACGAAATTGAATAGATACATGGAGAGCATTGCCAAGGCTGCTGCGAAGAAGGTAGGCTTTCTCTACAATGCTAGAAAACTACCTACGCCTGAAAGTATCTTGCACCTCTATAGGGCGACCATTCGCCCATGTATGGAGTACTGTTGTCACGTTTGGGCTGGTGCATCTGCCACTTGTCTCGATTGTTGACAGGGTTCAAAAGAGTCGCCAACCTGATAGGTCCTGAACTTCAGCCTCTCTCCCATCGACTATCTACAAATACTTTAATGGTGAATGCTCTGACGAACTGCAAGCACTTGCACCTCCTCGACGTGATTACCCTGGAAAAGCAACTCTTTACAGTAGAGACCCCTGGGTGTAAGAAAGCCTTTTACTCCAATAGTTTCTTTCCCAGAACTGCAAGTCTTTGGAACTTCCTTCCGGGATTCTGGTTTCCCAAGTGTAATGTGAACAACCATCTTGCTACTCATCTCCCTTCATAATGAGCCGCAAATTATGCCCGCGATAGTAGCCTCCTACTTCAAAGTGGCACTGTGCCTTGTTTGGGGTGAAAATTGAATAATATATATATATATATATATATATATATATATATATATATATATGAATGAAACAAATTTGCATCATCCAGTGTCCAAAATATTTTCACTTATAGTTTTTATTAGGTGGGGATGTAGAAACCTTTTATTTTTATTGTGTTCGTGGAATAGGCATAGGGCAGATTCAATTCATCGACGTATAGATTAATTATTATGGGTTTTATGAGATGTGCTTTTTCGAAGTCAAAGCAATTGCCATACTCAATAAAATGTGAAAAAATGGCGTTGAGTACGTTATTGGTCTTAATGTCTCTTTTGTGTTCATAATGCGATTTTCTCGCATTAAGCTCGAGTACGGCCATCGCTTTGACTTCGAAAAACGCAAGTCACATAAAACCCATTAATAATAAATCTATACGTAGATTAATCGAACCCGTCCTTTTTTCCCCCACTCCACCTGCACAATAAAAGGAAGAAAAGGCTTCCATCACATTTCTCTATACCTATCAAAAACTATCATCAATGAAAATAATTTCAAAATCAATTAATTCTAATTAGTTTCCATCATATATATATATATAAAGCTGAACGTCTGTGTGTGTGTGTGTGTGTGTCTGGTCACGAATAGGCTCCTATATGGTTGACTATTATAGAAAACTGATCACATTTCTCCATATCAATCAATGAAAATAATTTCAAAATCGATTAATTCTGATTTATTTCCATCATATATATATATATATATATATCTATAAAGCTGAACGTCTGTGTGTGTGTCTGATCACGGATAGGCTCCTATATGGTTGACTATTATAGAAAACTGATCACATATAATGATAGATGTATCGATACACAGGAATGGATATGTTTGATCTGGCATAATGATGATTCATTAAAATTCTGGGGTCTGCGTACGCGCCTGGTCCACAAAGTATAGAAATAAATTTAAAAATTAAAAAAAAAAAAAACGTTTACATGTGTTTTTGATATAGATGTACATAATACTTTGATAAGTATGTTTTAACTTTAATAGGGATGGTATAATAAAATTGTGGAGTCTGCGTTCGCGGCTGGCCTCCATAGAATGGGAATAGGCACACAATTTAATAAAGACATTTTATATTTATCTGCGTAAGTATACTTTGATCATTATGTTTCAGTTTGACGAAATATGGTACCACAATATTCTATATTAAAAAACCTTGTTAAACTTTGTGACATATTTTATGGAGGTCAGGCGCGAACGAACACCCCATGATTTTATTATAAGTGTTTCAGTGTGAATAGGTATGGTATAATGAATTATGAGGTTTATCTATTTTATTTTTACTTTCATCATATTTATTAAGAATCTAGCAATCGAATCGACCATATCCGTAAGAAAACACGCAGGACTTTTCTGTTTCTACTTTGTTATTTTTGTTTTCTTTTGTTTGTCCTGATTAAAGGAAATAATAAATAATTTATTTATTACAGGCTTTGACGATACCAGGGGGATCTATGTTTCTTTTTATGCATCTCTTATTTCATCCAATGCTAGTAGGCACGGTAAAACGTGAACAATTCCGATTGCCAGAGATCTCAGTCGGCCATTGCAGCAACCAGCTCAGTTCCTACCAAACCGGTGCCATCTTCAAAAATGGATTTCAGTGTTACACATGGACGTCCAACTCCCCCCTTTTGCGTCTGGCGTCCAAAGTAGAAGATTTACTGCCGGTCGATTATTGCGATTAACGACCAGCAAGTGCTAGGCGTCTGTCTCACAATATTGGGAACACAAGATAGGGAACCATACAATGAATTGTTTCTTGGGTGACTTTTCCAGGATTTGCTGTAGGTAGGCTAGTCGAAGTTTCTTGTATATTTACCATCGATATGTTTTCGGTGTGATACGCTAAGCGTCCATGATTCTGAGCAGTATAGAAGGATAAACTATGCAGGATTTGACAACCTTGATTTCTTTCTGGATTGGAGATTTCTATGCTTTCTATATAGAATAAAGTGCACTCCATGCTAGAGCGATCCTAACATTCATACCGTTCGCCATCGGAATAGCCTCCCAGGTATTTGAAGTCGTCAACAGTCATTTTCTGATCCATCCGTTGAAAGCAATGATGCGTTAGAAGATCGATTTAGATGAATGTACTTTGCTTTGGGAGCATCGAGATACAGCCAAACGTCTTGACAAGCCTTCTCGACTCTTTTCAGAAGATCCTGAGCAGACTCAATACAATCCTCAAGAAGTGCAATCTCATCAGCATAGTCAAAGTCCGATAGCATTTGAACAGGGTGCCTACTGCTACGGCGTTGTTTCAAAATAAGACCATCACTACTGCTGATTGACGTACGAAACGCATAATCGTGAACAATTATGAATAGATAAGGAGAAAGCGAAAAGATGAAACACTAGTGTCTGTAGGTATTTAATAATATAATAATTAGAATATAAGAAAAGAAAAAAAATGTAAAAATCTGCAGATAATGGAAAAACAAATTTTATCCGACAAAGAATACTAAATTAAAATTAAAAAAGTTCTTAACCCGCGGAGTTTCAAAGAATGCCTCCTTTTCATCAGAGGAAAGATAATAGAACACTATAATACTGAAATGCTATTTAAAGCATAAAAATGAAACTGCAAACTATGAATACTAACATATTTTCATAAAAGTAAAAGACTTTTGGAATTGCGTAGAAAATGGGAGTAGCTATAGCAACTAAAGTTTTGGAATATCAAATATTTAGGGGAAGTCAATGGAGATCCGTAGTTTAAAATTCATATTTGGTAATATCCAGATACAAATCCTAGACAGGTAAATCTGACGAGGTAAATTGAAATCCAAGGTAGAGAATATCCCCCGCCCAAAAAGTTAATAAGAACGGTTAATAGACATAAGTGTTATATATTCTCATGAAAATATAATTCCTTTAAAAATAAGTCATTTTGAAATAATAAAGCCAAAATGGGAGCAGTCTCAGTCCCAATTAAAAAAAAATCGCCTTTTTTTGTAGGTCGGTTAAAGAGTCTTTTTTGTAGGTGGGTTTATTTTCTTATGAGCTTTTGTCCATTTTTGGATAATTGAGCTTTTTCATCTTGCTTGGATTGTTTATATAAATATTAAAAATATATATTGTTGTAAGTTTATTCTAGTACTAAAATTATATATATATATATATTTTTTTTTTTTCTCTATTAGAGTAGATAAAGTTAGGACTTTATTTAAGTAGTATACTTAATATATACTATTACTGCAAGCTTGCCTATATTGAAAATGCTTGCTTCCTGGCTAGCCAATCAAACCATCTAATATAGTTAGTCTTATTTTCAATTATATTCGAAATATAATACAGTGACATTAGCAAGGAAAAAGTCACCTATAAAAACGAACCTCCTAAATTAAAACCATGAATAATTATCTAAACTCGAATGTAAATTAATATTAAGCCGACTTTACAAATTAATAAAAGTTAATTATTGGATTTTAATTATAAGGTGAAGCTCCAATGATTCAAACTCGATAGATAACGACAAACTTCCACCCATTAATATGGGAGGGGAGATTATCATCAAAAGTGTCCTGAATTCATAACTTATCACTGGAATTACTACTTAGATATAAATAAGTGTCTTGTACGCATTCCCCTCTCCCCCTTTTTTTAATGGAGAGTAGATAATACAGTAGATGTGTTATCGGCAGCTCCAGTAACTCTCGCTTCTCCTTTTTTGTCCCTCAGTCCTCATTCAATGAGTGATTTTTCTGACAAAGGGTGAAGAAAAAGCTGCTTAAAGGTCGGTAATACTTCGTGAACAGTAGTCTGAGATGTCGGAATTTTTTCTGTTTCTATGTCTGTCCTTGTGGCCATGTCACTAGTAAGGGTGCTGGAGGTAAATGTTTTGTCTGGACTGACGTTATCCGCTTGATAGTCAGGGACCCGAACCTTGGATTAACCACTAAGGAGGCTGTCCTATCAGCAGGCACAAAGTACTGGGACTGCTGTATTGCCATTTGGTGAGTGGATCTGGACCATGCAGTAGTCTCTGGTGGGGCCTCTCGACGCCATACTAGTGGCTAATTGTTACGGCTTTACCTTTTCGTGTGCTACAAAAAATTCCTGTCTTTTTCTCTCTTACTTTCCCTCTCTGTACTGCTCTAACTATGTATGCCGACCTGTTCCACAAATCCCAAAACCTCAACATGAAATATCTCCAGAAAAAAAACTCGAATAAACCCAGAACCCCATCTTCTAACGTAGACCCCTACTACCAGGTCTCCTTCTCCAACATCAGGGGTCTACGTTCCAACCTTCCAGAGGTTGAAACCTAATTACAGGACACGAAACCGAACATATATCTAAGCGAAACTGGAATAGGGCCGACCACTTCCCTAGATGAGTTCATAATTAACGGATACTCTAACTTAACAGCTAAATCTGACCCCCAAGATCGCCAGGAGCATGGAATATGTGCCTACATTAAAGATGGCTTCACGTGTGGCAGGGATATCTCTAGAGAAGATCCTAATTTACCTTATATGTACTTCCGGGTTGCACTTGCTAACACCACTGCATTTATATTTGCTCTCTATCGGCCCCACAACAGCGGAGTTACTATCTTTAAGAGCATATCTGAGAAAATAGACCAGATCCTGTCTGCACATCCCTCAGCTAACATCCACATCTGTGTTGACTTCAAGGTCAATAACGTGGAATGGCTGACCCATTCAAATAAGACAGACGATGAGGGAAGGTTTTGTCATGATTTTGCCATTGCTTATGACCTCACTCAGATTGTTCGCGAACCCACCCGTGTGCCTGATACACCCGGTCAATATGCAAGCCTCCTAGACCTTTTTCTCTCAATTTCCCCTGAGCTATGTTCATGTTCCGTTCATTCTCCTCTAGGATCCTCCGACCACTCCGTCGTATCAGTTAAGATAAAAACGAAATGTAAGAAGCCCCCAAACGTACCCCTCCACCGTACTGTATACCGATACTCTATGGCTGACTGGGATAGCTTCCGTACATTCATATCTGATTTACCTATTCACTCCATGTTTAAAAAGGAAGTGTCCTCTATAGTATCAGATCTGACCGAATGGTTAATTGTAGGCATAGACCAAGTCATACCATCTAAAGAATTCCAACAAAAACTTAACAGCCAGTCATGGTTCTCTCCAGAACGTGCTGCTGCTATCGCGCACAGAAATCACCTTTTCCATAGCTACCAACGTAATAGATGCACTGAGACTAAATCTGCCTTCAGGACTGCCAGCAACCACTGTAAAAGAGTAATAATAAAATGCAAGAGAGTTATATGCCCAGTCTGTTAAATCCAAGGTAGCTGATCAGCGGCTTGGTTCCCACCAGTTTTGGCAAATAACAAACTGGATCCTGAACAGAAGTGTGCGTTCTATCCCAACCATTATCAATGGACCAAAGGTCATCTCGTCAGCATCAGACAAGGCCAAACTATTTGCAAAGAACTTTGCAGCTAATTCTACCCTATGCGACGAAGGTCATCAACTCCCCATATTTCCTTCTATAACACAGAACACGCTAGATAACATACAAATATTCGTGCATGAGGTCGCCAACCTAATCAAGAACCTTGATTTCAGTAAAGCAACTGGTCCTGATGGCATCCCAATTATAGTGTTGAAAAAGCTTCAACCAGAACTTGCTCCCATACTTACGAAACTGTTCAAGCGCTGCCTTAAGGAGTGACCCTCTGGAAGACCTCATCCGTTTGGCCTGTATTTAAGAATTCAGGTGATAAGTCATCTCCCTCTCAGTACAGACCAATAAGTCTCCTGTGTGTCATGAGTAAGTTGCTGGAATCCATATTAAATGGAGAAATAATCAACCACCTTAGCAGAAACAACCTTCTTAGTGACACACAATATGATTTCCGTTCTGCAAGATCTACCGCAGATGTACTAACGGTTATATCTCACAGGATTAGTGAATCTCTTGACAAAAGTTTCCTTTCTAGGGCAATTGCTCTTGACATATCAAAGGCCTTCGACAAGGTATGGCATAAGGGTCTACTTCACAAGATTTCACGCTACGGTATAACTGGAAATGTTTTCTCAATCATTAAATCATTTCTCTCCGATAGGTTCATAAGAGTAGTGGTCGATGGACAAAAATCAGAGGCCTGCAGTATTAATGCTGGAGTCCATCAAGGGTCAATCCTGATCTACATCAATGACCTCCCTAAACACATACTTAGATCAGGCTGTAAATGACAAAGTTCTCTCTGATTCTCTCTCCTCTGATCTCGAGCGCGTGGTTCAGTGGGGGAAGACGTGGCTAGTTACCTTTAATGCATCTAAAACCAAACTCCTGTCCTTACATCATCAACGCTCTGATCCCCATCTGGTATTAATTGGGATGGATGGCTCCCATCTGGGAGAGGCCCCGTGTTTTGACAAGCTTCTGGGTTTGACCTTTACTCCTGATATGAAATGGAACACGTACATCAAGTCTGTTGCCAAGGTCGCTGGAAAGATGGGATCCTTCTACCACTCCAGAAGATATCTCACTACTGATGCAATTCTCTATCTATATAAAAGCCAAGTGCGTCCAAGGATGAAGTACTGCTGCCATATCTGGGCAGGAGCTGCTAAAAATAGCCTATCCTGCCTTGACAGAGTACAAAATCGACTTCGTGGCTTAGTGGGGGATGCCCTTTTCTCTACCCTGCAACCTCTCTCTCACAGAAGAGACGTTGCGAGCCTATCCTTGCTTTATCGTTATTTCCATGGCAGGTGCTCGTCTGAGCTCCAATCTCTGGTTTCCCCTCGCCAATCTTTCACAAAAAACACCCGTCTAGTTGAATCCACTGTGAAAATTTTCCCCCACTCTTTATCTGTGTCTAAATCAAAACGTGGATTCCATGAACAAAGCTTCTTTCTTAGAACTGCACGCCATGGGTTCAGGAGATTTATAAGCGACCTTATATATATATATGTATAAATGATAATGAGGAATTTGAAAAAAATAAACCTTTGATTTATCACAAAGGAGTTAGAATAAAACTAGGAACATAGAGAAAGAAACGCTACAATCCTGCCTCCCACCTGGATGTCTTCAAGTCCAACGTTAACAAATTCCTAATGAACCGCATCCTTAAGTAAACACTTCATCAAATCTCCACACTAACGTAATGTACTTGCAATAACCCTTATCCCTTAGTAGCTTCCAGGCCTTGATAAGTGGTGACCACCGTGTAATATATATATATATATATTAGTCATCTATACTATTAATAATATTCTAAATATTTATTTATTTATGTGTGCGTATATATATATATATATATATATATATATATATATATATACACACACCAATAAAACTTTCGAACGGATGCACCGAATTAAAATTATTTTTCCCTGAAAGGTGCGAGTCCCTAGATTGTCCTTATCTATATATGGTTCGTAACGAACAACGCCGAGTCACACAAAAGCTCGAAATAAGGAATTTTAGGCTTTGTCGAAAAAGTTGCCTGCCATGTCAACGGAATTTAGCACTGTCTGTATACAGTCGCGGTAACCTGCTTTCCTGCTGACTACAATATGGTTGTCTTCAAGTCTAACGTAAATAAGTTCTTGATGAGCCGTTCCATATAAGTTATCAAATTTAACAAATTTTCATTACTAATGATTATTATATTGTCCAATTTCTACTGTACACTCTTTAACCCTTATCATTGAGTGGCCTCTTAGCCTTGATAATGTGTTGATACCTATGAAAAAAAAAGAAAGAAAAAGTACAATGTGAACAAGTTCTAATTGAATCGTCCCCCTAAGTAATCAAAGTTACAAAATTCCCACTGTTTACTATGCTAAAATCACAATGACTAATGTATACCTATTAACCCTTATCCTTGAGTGGCCTCTGGGCCTTGATAAGTGGTGACACCCATGTAAAAAAAAAAAAACATCTTCCGGCATACTGACAGGACTTGTGGCGCAATGGATAACGCGTCTGACTACCGATCAGAAGATTCCAGGTTCAAATCCTGGCAAGTTCGTAATAATTTTAACTCTTTTTTTTAAACGAAGAAGCCACTACTTATCAAGGCCCGGAGGCCACTCGGGGATAAGAGTTATTGCGTGTACACTAATCAATGGGATAATATCGTAGTAATCGCTAGTAATAAAGTAATCTTTTATCCAACGTTTACTCATTATTTTTCCCCTTAGGGAATTTTTGTTTTGTGCATATGGCAATTTCTCACTCCATGTTCACAAGGTAAACTTGATGGTAAGACAATGTTGAGTGTACTCGATTTTATGTTTGACTCGGCACTAGTCATCAATAAAAAGGACATATCCAAAACATAATTATCATGTGTTCAGGAGATTTATAAGCGACCTTATCTATATATCTATAAAAGTGAACGTGTCTGTCTGTCTGTCTGTTTGTGTACATTTCCCTACGCAATAACTCTGTCAATTTTTAGTCTATAGACTCGAAATTTGAAATACTGGGTACTGAGATTTGGGAAAATCGATGTGACGGGTGTCAGCCAGAAATTTGGCTGTTAAGGGGTCAAATTTCAACGATTTGACCTTTAAGAACTCTACCAAACTCCTCCGACAATTTTGGGTCTAGACACTTGAAATTTTAGATATAGGTTCCCTGAACCTGGATCTAATTTAATAAAGTGATTTGAGCCCGAAACAATACATTTTAATGGGTCATAATACGGGTCAAATTAAAAAAAAAATTTACTCTTTTTTTTTTGTTCAGCATACACCTCCAAACACCCGGGCAACGCCGGGCTGAAATGCTAGTATATATATAAATGATAATGAGGAATTTGAAAAAAAATAAACCTTTGATTTATCACAAAGGAGTTAGAATTAAACTAGGAACATAGAGAAAGAAACGCTACAATCCAGGAATTTAGATATAAAATTGAGAATGGAATATTTATAAAATTGTTTGATAAAAGAAACTCTTTCCCCTTTCAAATAGTTCGTATGCCACATGAAAATATCGCATGTGTTTTACGGTAGCATTATGTCCGAGTTTTAAAGAATAGCTAGTGTTACCCTAAATTTGGTAAATAGATACTGGAAGTATATAATCTAAGTAATAAGAATAATTAAATTATTTGGTGAAAACACAAAAACAAACCACAAAAAACACAAAAAAAACACACACAAAAACACAAACAAAACAACACAAAAAAACAAAACACAAAAACACAAAAAAGAAAAAAAAACAAAAACAAAAACAAAACAAAACGAAAACGAAACATAAATAGTTAAATAAAGCATTTACTCGGTATCCTGATGCTTTTAAATCATGTTCTACAAGATAAATATCACCTGTCTATTTAAATGTATGTATGTATGTATGTATGTATGTCTGCCTAAGACTTTCGACAGGCGCGACGGATTTTCACGAGATTTATATCGGTTGGAAGCACGACCCTTTTGACGAAAAATATCGAGACATTAGCTAAATATATTAATTCCTACACCCTCAACTGGGCACTTTAACAGGGAAGGGTCGATTTTTTTCCGCCGATATTTTCGAAAGTCAGCCCCTCTTTTCGAATGACTAGCCTTTATTTGTACCTTCGCCACTAACAGTTTGGCGATGGACGTAACGGCAAAAAACGTCGCTTTTTTAACGTTTTTTTTCATTGGCGGTGCGGGTTCGAGCCTGCCTGCCTGCCTGCCCACTACCTTTTTTTTTTTTGTTCAACACACCTTCAAAGCCCTGAGCAACGCCGGGCACCAGGCTAGTATCAAATAAACCAAAGTAGATTAATAGACAATATTCAGAACCACGAGTAATCTATAATCTATTTAAAAAATGTATATATCTGAACAATACAAATAGAATAGTGTAAAAAAAAAAGATATATTTAAATTATATTTAGTTTTATACATACATTTTTATTAACTAACTAGCGGGGGTACCTGGCGTTGCCCGAGTGTTTGTTTCCGAAACGGGGGAGTTTAAAAAATGTTATGGTAGGTAAATAGGAAGGATCAAACCCGGAGTCATGAGTAAAAGTAGGAAAATACAGTGTGAAAAAAAACAAAAACATCTGCAACGTTAACAGTTCGGCCACCAAGAAAAGTCCATTCCAGTTGTTTAGGAAAAAAAAACAAAAAAAAAAAACGACTACGGTAGGTCGGCGCGAACGTGAAAATATAATGTGAATTGTCCAACACGCTAACCACTACGCCACAGAGCACTGCAGCTTAGTTTAGTGATTTTAAATAACTTCACATGAAAGAACTACGAAGCCAAACCGGTGTTCTCTTCTCAACTGTTCCTTGTGAACGATCCCCAAACGGTGTTAAGTGGTGGCAGGGGGAGGAGGAATTTATTAGAGAGAAAATATTTTACCACTTCCATTGATCTTAACCGATTTTGGCCGTGACTTCTCAGCAGAAAAAGTATAGAAATCTAAGATTATCGAGGAATTTGAGAAATAATAAGCCTATAACACACCTCAGATATTGTTCTGCCGTTTGTGCATATTATATTTGCATGAAATATCTTGATTTTTAATCCTATTAAGGTCAAAATCAGACGAGAAAAAATGAGTTCATTTTATTTATATAGATAGATAGATAGATAGAAGAAGATAGAAGATAATTATAGAGATGGTACGAATAAGCAAGAATGTAAATATATAAAAAAAAATACTAATAACAAAGGGGTGATAAGTAGTAGAATGGATTCAACCAAACATTATATATATATATATTATATATAATGTTTGGTTGAATATATATATATATATATATATATATATATATATATAAAGTGAAGGTGTGTGTGTGTGTACATTTTCCTACGCAATAACTGTCGATTTTAAGTCTACAGACTCGAAATTCGATATACAGTGTAGTGAGATTTGGGAAAATCGATCTGATCGGTTTTTGGTCAGAAATGTGGTGATTAAGGGGTCAAAGTTCAACGATTTGACCTTTGAGAACTCTACAAAACTCTTCCGAAAATTTTGGGTCTACGCACTTGAAATTTAAGATATAGGTTCCTTGGACATGGATCAACTTAATAACTTAATAACTTGATTTGAGGCCAAAACAAATTTTAATTTCGGTTTGGCGGTGGTCGTAACAGCAAAGATTTCAGGGTTCCCCCCCCTTTCTTTTCCTCCTTTGCGGTACTGATTCGAGCCTGCCTTCATACTAATACTTTTTTTTTGCTCAACATAAACCTCCAAACACCCGGGCAACGCCGGGCTGAAATGTTAGTATATATATATATAATATATATATATATATATATATATATACTAGCTGACAGATCCTACATTGTCCGGGATTGAATAAGTATCAACAAATATTTCGCCCTCCCATACATTTGTCATTGAAATCGCCCATCATTTTTATTAAGTCGATTGATTGCCTACTCCACATGCCTTCCCGTAATTTCTTGGTCCACAATACATTGTAGTCTACATTGCAATGTAGAGAATCTGTTGATTTAAAACTTATCTATAAATAATGGTTGCGCTTAAAGATTAAATTGCAAAAGTAAAATATGATGGTTCAATTGTACCTTAAACAGAAACATTAATTTCGAACGTGTCCATGCCTTACCAATGAACCAACTGTTGATTTTCGGAAATTATTTTTATATGATCACTTGAATTAACGTTGAATCTACAAAAATTATCATGGTTCAATTGTGCTCTGCAAAGATACGTCTATTTCAAATACATCTCTGTCTTATACAAGAACCTATAATTAATTTTATAGGCATAATGATGTTATCTATATATCTATAAAAGTGAAAGTGTATGTGTGTACATTTCCCTACGCAATAACTCTGTAAATATTCAGTCTACAGACTCGAAATTTGATATACAGTGAAGTGAGATTTGAGAAAATCTTTGTGATCTGCTTTCGGCCAGAAATTTGGCTGTTAAGCGGTCACAGTTCAACGATTTGACCTTTGAGAACTCTACCAAACTCCTCCTCCAATAATGGGTTTAAACACTTGACATTTTAGATATAGGTTCCTTGGACATGGATCTAACTTAATAACTTGATTTGACCCCAAAACAATAAATGTTAAGGGGTCATAATAGGGGTCAAAGTTTTAAAAAATTTACCCCTGCCGTCTACCAAATTACTCAGACAATTTCTGGTCTAAACATTTGAAATTTTACATAAGTAGTATTCAGAGATAAGGCAAGCTTTTGAATCAGTTTGGGTCGAAAATTTGAGCTACCAATATATAAACGTATGTATGTCTGTTTGCATGTTTGCCTAAAACTTTGTACAGAGGCGATGGCTTTTCACAAGATCAGTATCGAAGTTCGACCTTTCAGACGACAAATACCGAAAAATTGGCTAAAAACATTAATATTTTCACCCTCAACTGGACACTTTTCTACAGGGAGAGATCGCTTTTTTCGACGATATTTTCGAAAGTCATCCCCTCTTTTCGATTGTTTAGCCTTAATTTAAACCTACGTCACTCCCGGTTTGACGGTGGTCGTAACAGCAAAGAAGTCACGTTTTTTCCCGTTCTTTTCCTCTTTCGCAGAACGGGTTCGAGGCTGCCTTCCTACTACCACTTTTTTTCTCAACATACACCTCATAATACCCGGGCAACGCCGGGCTGAAATGCTAGTGTTACATAAATGTGTTAATCGGATTAAATTCCTTAATCGCAGTGTTAATAATTAACACATGCATTCCGCTTCATATACTTACGCAAGAATACTCTTACACGCATCTCATACATTCATGTGAAAATGAAAAAAAAAAAACAAAAAAAAACCCAAACAAAACGGCCCAATCGTTTTCGAGTCTATAGTGAACGAATTCACGCACACCCACATTTCTCCATCGAACATTGCATATTATATTGTGCCCAATATAGTCGTGATTTCAAAAGTAAAAGTATATGACTTCGATGCCATCAGTAAGAACCGAAACCGAAACTAAATTGAAAAATTTACAAGATTCAAGCAAGCAAAGACGCCACGATACGGTTCACAGAGTTATATATATATATATATATATATATATATATATATATATATATATATGTTCGTGAAGTTTTCATATAAAATGCTACACAATTATGCACAATATAGAAAATATGCAGAAATAAAAAATAAGCGTAATAGTTTAATGAAACCAATAATTTAATAAGCAAACATAAAAATGAATAATTAATTAATGAAGTTTCCTTTTGCAAAGAATATGCAAATTATATATACATATAAGATATGTATGCGAAATTATGACACACACACATATATATATATATATATATATATATATATATATATATATATGGCTTAAACCTGCATAATATAATCAAACGTCATATATTATCTTTGGAATAACATAAATCGC